>NC_140944.1:33475892-34075892 GCF_014529385.1 Adiantum capillus-veneris | reverse complement strand
CGTTCACTCCTTTTGGTGAAAATCTTAAGCATTAAATCTTGGTTGATACATAGACACCATTGAACAGCAGTGCCATGCGACCGCCCCCCCCCCCTTTTCTGATTATTTGACACCCCTTACTATCAGGTGGGATCAATGGTCCCTACTAATTGGGGACGACGGGATTGGTTTTGCGTAGTCCGATGGCGGATTAATCCCTAAGTGATCATCATGTGATCACAGTCTCCAAGTGAACCCCAAGGAAACTCGATGCGAACATAAGGTGATCACCAAGTGATCCCCGTGTAATTCCCAATCGAGGTGATCACCTTGTGAACCCACCTATTCCAAAGTAATCAATGTGTGATCCCGACCATTCTAAAGCGGTCTCGAAATAAACACCATATGATCCCCACCCCGTCACTTTTGCCATATTGTTTTACGTTTGCACCCCCATTTCAAGTGGTGCGCGATAGCTTAATGGGAAAGCCGTTGTCATCCAGAGATAGTACGAGCCTCCCCCTCCCCCCCCAAAGGGGGTTTTGGGGGGGGTGGGGCACCTATACTACAGTTTTGTGTGCATTATGTTGATAGCCTAGGTGCAGTGCAATTTGCGACCTTTACAAGTAGGCATCTCCTCTCTCTCTCTCTCTCTCTCTCTCTCTCTCTCTCTCACAGGGTGCGCACATGATGTGCGTTCGTTCAACTTTTTGTTCGTTTTGCACATGGGCCCGCCACTAATTTGTCTTCACTTTAAACATTTATCGTTGTCAACGAGCGAAACCTTGTGGCTCTCCAGGAGTCGCTCGTTTAGAACGCATGCGACGATAGGAGCTCTCAGCGCACTGTGAAGTAACGCAGGAAGCCCCCTAAACCAGGTATTCCTCTCTCCCCCCCCCCCCCCCCAAACAACAACACACACACACACATAACGAAGCATGCGCACAGGAAGGAAGCACAAGGCTTTTGAGAATAATTTGTTTGTAGCAAGCCTGTGAGAACTCTCAAATCAAATACAAAAAGAAAGGCTTACTTTTGAAAACGATGGTGATTCTTCAAACCTTTGCTTTTTTCATTCAATTTACATAGAAATTCAGTTTACACAGAACTGTGTAAATGCTTTGGAAGATGGAATTGAACACTCTCTTTATGTTAAACTTTAGCAAAATATTAGTACGTTCACACACACACCAGCAAAAACATACACAATCGTTTGCACACACACATAATCGGATATGCATTCGATCAAAAATTTCATATCAAAATTAATCAACGTTTGTCGATGATTTTGTGACTACACCACTACACTAGGATGTCGACACCACCAATCATTGTTACTGCGGGCTTGCGTAGAGCGAGGCAAGGGCGGAAGTCCACCTCCTCTCTACCTAGTTGGACAATCCACCAAACAACATTGCAAACAGGTCTCCATGATGATCTTGAGGAGTATGTTCCTCTTTCACAAGAGAACATCTCGCTTGATAAGTTTTTTGTTGGAGGACATTATGATGGGCAGCTACCATATTGAGATTATTGTATTTTGTATTCAGTGGTTGATTCACATTATTTTATTATCGTCATCGATATTTATGACAATTTGTATCAATTATTTAACATGTAGCTGCTTTTATTTCTTGCACGTCACACATACTTTCATGTTGTGTTGTGACGCGATGTTTTTTTCCAACAAAATTCTTTTACCATGGTAATTGAAAGTACTTATTTGTAGGGACAAATGTGTCTATATGTTACGTTGATTATGTGTGGAATTCTTTTGACAATGTTGTATTTTGGGTTGATCCGACTGTTCGATCGAAATGCATATGCACGAAACACAAACGGATAAAAATCATTCGTAGTTCGAACAAACGTGGAACATGTGCGCGAACTTTACTTTTCGATCGAAACGTTCACATCACTTTTTGAAAGAACGTGTGCGCACATGTGCGCACTACATCTCTCTCTCTTTGCATTTCACACGCACTCTTAGTCTCTCTCCCTTGGCACTTCCAGACTCCCGACTCCCGAGTCGCCTCTCTTCTACGTCTGTTACATGATAGCGCACCCTTGACCCAGGCTGCTGAACGTTGCATTTTCGTCATGGTAGCGATTTGAGTCAAGCTAAGCTTCAAAGCTTAACAGATACTGAGTTTTGAATGGTAATGGACACCTCCTTTTCGAAGAGCATTTTCCTGACCTGGAAAGATTTAAGCGTCAAAGTCCCAGTTGGAGGCAGCCATGGGCAGTCTCGCTACTTGCTGCAGAATGTGAGCGGCTATGCAGATTCTGGATGTGGCAAAACTACTCTTCTCACCGCTCTCGCAGGTATTTGTGAGGGCTCTCTCTTCTTGGTGTATTGTGTATTTGTGTGGAGAATGAAAGGGTCAGCAGAATAGGCATATGTAAGAATGTTTGAGAGGAGAATAGAGCCGATTGAAGATGTGAAAATTAGCTTTGTGTGACTATTATAAAATGGGCATATGCATGGTTTGGCTGTTGGTGTATGTGGTTATGTGTGTGATACTCACAATAACAATAAGTGTATTCATGTGACATGCAGGCCGCCTTGGCACCGCAGTGGTCGACTCTGGGGAGATTCTCACCAATGGCCAACGACAACAATTATCATATGGCAACTCTATAAGCGGGCATCTCTTGCTTACAGAAATCTTGATTGCCTTAGCTTTATTGAGGCATTGCTTCAGTCATGCCATCTTACAATGGTGCTTGAATGCGTTGGAATAGGCCTATGTAACTCAAGATGACTTTCTCATTGCGACATTGACCACATATGAGACACTAGTATATTTGGCCCATCTACAACTTCCTGACAGCATGACTTCATTTGAGAAGCAGCGAAGAGTGCAAAACACTATATGTGAAATGGGTCTGCAAGAAGCACCAGCAATGAGCTAGATGCAAAAGCATTTGCGATCCCTCTGAGGTAAACTCGCTGATTATCAAGATGAAGTTGCGTTCGCATTGCTAGCATTCATATTTGGCCAAAGCATCTTTTCCATATATGGCTAGAAAAACTGTCTAGTGTTCTGAAGCTGCTTTATGAATTTGTCAGTGCTGCCGCATTCCATGTTGTCAAGAGGCTCCAATTGCTCGCCAAGTCTGGAAGAACATTACTCATCTCAATTCATCAACCAAGTAGTGAGGTTTTTGAGCTCTTTCATCACTTGTGCCTGCTCTCTTGTGGACAACCAGTCTACTTTGGTGAACGATTGAAAGCACAAGAGGTAAAGCCCTAAACATGAAAGAAATGAAAGTGTGTCGTTGCCAGGAGAGTCATTCAAAATGGTATGTTGCATTTTTTTAATGATGCTGGATTTTCTTGCCCTCCTTACTGGAATCCCTCGGACCATTTCTTATGGGTTATCAATTCAGATTTTGAAGAGGTATTATTTCTGTCTATCAGAGGAACCTGCCGTGTGATTCAAGTCTCTCTTGACATCTTGCTGATGAAGACCAAGGCATGTGCTTTTCATGTGTGTGCCAGACAAAAGACGACGAACTGGGTAGTGAAACACTCACAAATTCACACAAAGCTCAGACTCCCATTTACGATCTTAATGCAGTTATTTTTCAGGTATTACACTCATGAATTAATTTTTCTGAAGTGTAGGCGAGAGGTGGCCTGTTTATTTTCGTGACCGCCTTCTTGACTTTTATGGGGGTTGTAAGCTTTCCATCGTTCATTGAGGATATGAAGGTACCATTTCTAATTAGTGCCTTAACACTTTTTGCTTTTGGGTTGAACAAATGTTAACTTAATTTTCTTGTAATTCAAGATATTTATGCGGGAGCGGTTGAATGAGCACTATGGTGTGGCAGTCTTTGTGATGGCAAATTTTTTATCTGCCTTTCCGTTTGTACTCTTGCTGGCTATCATCCGAGGAACCATCCTGTACACAATGACTTCCTTGCATCCGGGTTTCGACCACTTCATATGCTTTTTGGTCACTTTCTTAGCCACCCTTTCTGTTGAGGAGGGGCTACTTATGGCGGTTGCAAACGTGGCACCGGATTTCCTCACTGGAATGATTGCAGGATGTGGTATCATGGTAATTCTCAGTAACCAGAGAAAAAGAAAATATTTACTAAAGGAAAACTATAATCATAGTTTAGGCCAAGGGTACTAATGTGGAGTTCTAAATTTTGTGCTAGGGTATGTACCTCTTGAATGGAGGGTTTTTCCAGCTACTAAGGAAATTGCCCAAGCCAGTTTGGCAATACCCCCTTTCATATATGTCATTCCATACATGGGCAACCAGGGTAATGTAGCTCTATAGCTTTTGTAGTGTCTTCTTGGATAGAGAAAATATGGTGTTTGTGTGTGTGGAAGAGGCTGACTTCAATTGGGTCTCACAATGACATTGCCTGTAATGTGGAACCAGGCTTTCTACAACAATGATTTTTGAGGTTTGGTCTTTGAGAACAATGTGGTAGGAGGCCCACCCTTGAGAGGGGAGGAGATACTGAAGACCAGGTTTGATATGTATGTGGAATACTCAAAATGGTGGGCTGTCTTGGTGCTGATTTGCATGGCGTTTACCTACCGCATCTTAATTCTTAGTGATAATTAAGTTGAGAGAGAGGCTACCGGCAGTCATCATGAAGATAAAAGCGCAACGACGAACTTTGGTCGAGAGAGCATCCTCAGGAAGGTTTCCCATGCTCAAGAACGTCGACGACGAATGAGGATGGGAAACAAGATTAACTCTAGTTCTCATAGTCTTAGAGCTCACGGCTTCTAAGAGTTAAAGAGTACGGGTGGACAGAGATAAAAGCATGGCAACCGGCAACGGACTTTGGTTGAGAGCAGCCTTACGAAGGTTAGTGGCACCGCATACATCAGGATGGGAAACAAGATCGACTCTAGTTCTCGGACTCTTGGAGAGGTCGCAGCCTCTGAAGAGTGAGAGTACCTCATGCCAGCACTAAGTGTATGAGGCCCGTGACGCATGGACCCATATCTAGTATGCATAAATAGCAAAGCTCGCAATGTAGGTGCTGTATACATATATGCCCAAGCTCTTGGCCTGTTATGCTCAAGCCTTTCAGTCAGTTTTAGTGACCTCCAATGACTTGGGAAATTTTAGAGGGGATAAAACAAAGCTTATAAACATCAAAACAAGGTGAAGGCTCACGTTGGCATTCCAAAACATTTAAAGAAAAGGGAAATTCTACATAGAAGGGTAATTTCACTTTGGCACTCTAACACCACATATTCCAAAACAAGTTTAAAAAAAAAGTAAAAGGGTTTGCATTTTCCATGAAGAAAGAAAAGAGTACAAAATATTAATAATCACAAATATGACATCCTAACAATTCTGTGTGTGTGTGTGTGTGTGCGCGCGCGCACGCGCCTGCGCGTGCATGCGTGCGTGCATGTGCATGCAATGTTTCATGCCGATCAGCCAATCGATATTCTCTTGTCTTTATCCTCAACGATTCAATGCTCAGAACCATCACATCTATTGGAAGGTTGTTGGGAAATATGACGTAGCTAAATAAATATTTGAGTAGATTACTTAATGGAGAGAGAGATTTCACACACAAGAGATTATAGAGTAGAGAGAGAGAGAGTACACACGATATACGTGGTTTACTCAATGTGAGCTACGTCCACGGAAAAGCAGCCACTCAATGGCTTTAGTACTTCAAAACAAAAAGTAGTTTACAAAGGGATTATACCCTTGATAAAGCTCCCACTTTGCTTCACTTTTACCACCTCACACCCACTTTGTTGCATCAACTTCACACTATGAAATGTGTGTAGAAATGGCTTCCTTTTATAGGCCAAAAAGATTGCCCTTTTTCATGAGAGGCAGCCATGTGTAGCCACTCTTGTATAGATAAGTCCAAATCGAACCCTCCAATCCGTCCATGTGTGGCCGCCCTTGAGAAGACAAGTCTGCTTTTGACTTCGGCCACTCACCACCGGCCATTGACTATTGGTCACCGACCAAAATCAGCCAACTGACCGGTCGTTTTCCGACCACTTTTCGACCGCCGTCCGGCCATAATATTCCGGCGAAAAGAATATTCCGACGAGAAAAAAAAAAGGTCTCAAGGGCCCTAAAGTTGCCCCTGAATTTTGGACGTGAAAATTTTTATTTCCGGCGAGTGATTTTCTTTCACGCACGATGGCTTCTCCTCATAATGGGGGCCTTACAAATGTGCGTTTTTACCACAAAAAATTACAAGGGGTAAATCAAGCTCCATACTTAACAATCTCCCACTTGGAGACTGATCTCCAAACCAAACCTGTGACTGCTTTTCATCCAGGCTTCTTATCCTTGAATGCCGATTGAAGATGAACAAAGGCTCAACTTCTCCTTGTTGACCACCTTTGTAAACATGTCTACAGGATTTTCACTTGTATGCACCTTTCCTAGCTTTAGTTGTCCCTCTTCCGAAAGAGTACGTATGAAGTGATATCTCACCTCAATGTGCTTTGTCCTTGAATGAAAAGCTGAGTTCTTTGCAAGATGGATAGCGCTTTGGCTATCACTAAACAACACACAATAGTTTTGTTTGAATCCAAGCTCTTCTAAGAATTTGTGAAGCCATAGAATTTCTTTGCTTGTCTCCATCATTGCTACATACTCTGCTTCCGTGGTAGAAAGTGAGACCACTTTCTGTAGCTTTGAAACCTAGCTTATTGTTGTGCCTCCAACCGTGAAGACATAGCCCGTAGTGCTCCTTCGAGTATCTTTGTCACCTGCCATATCTGCATCAGCATACCCTTGAAGAAAAATATCAGTTCCTCCAAAATACAAAGCATTTGTTGTTCTCCCTTTTAGATACCTAAGTATCGACTTCACAGCTTGCCAATGCTCTTTACCTGGGTTGTCCATGAACCTACTCACAACTCCCACTGCATGTGCAATATCTGGCCTTGTCCAGACCATAGCATACATTAGAGAACCTACCGCTGCAACATATGGAACTTTAAACATATAGGCTATCTCCTCTTGTGTCTTTGGACACATATCCTTCGTTAGTTTAAAGTGACCAGCTAAAGGTGTAGAAATTGGTTTTGCATTGCAAACCTTTCTAGTACCTTTTTGATGTAATCCTCTTGAGATAGCTTTATTGTCTTCTTCGTCCTGTCCCTTGATATTTTCATACCAAGTATCCTCTTTGCAACACTTAAATCTTTCATTGAAAAAGATTTAGACAGATCCTCTTTTAGGTCTTTGATGTCCTACATGTTAGCACTTGCAATCAGCATGTCATCAGCATACAACATTAGGATGATGAACTTTCCATCTCCCAAATTCTTCGTGTAGACGCAATGATCTGAGTTGCATCTTCTGTATCCATGATCTAACATCCATCGATCGAACTTCAAGTACCATTGTCTTGATGCTTGCTTTAATCCATACAAGCTTTTCTTTAATCCGCAAACCATTTTCTCCTTACCTTTTACTTCATACCCCTTTGGTTGAAGCATGTAAATTTCCTCCTCTAAGTCATCGTGAGGGAATGCCGTATTTACATCCATTTGCTCAAGATTTAGATCATAAGCAGCCACAAGGCTTAAGACAAGACTAATTGAGTTCATTTTTACATCAAGAGAAAATATCCCATTGAAGTCAATACCTTTCTTTTGAGAAAATCCTTTTACCACAAGCCTAAACTTATACCTTTTCTTTCCACCTTCTTCCTTCAGCTTGTACACCCATTTGTTTTGAAGTGCCCTCTTACCTTTAGTCAACTCAACCAACTTCCATGTTTGGTTGTGATGTAGTGAGTCCATCTCCACTTGCATGCTTTTCATCCATTCTTCTTTGGATTCATGTTGCATAGCTTCTTTGTATGATTCCGGCTCTCCAGAATCTGAGATCAAGAGATGGTTGAAGCAAGGAACAAACCTTTTTAGAGGTCTACTTGCTTTTGTAGATCTTTGGGGAATAGATTGAGGCTCCTCATTTGGTTGACGTTGTTGCACATTGTCACCGTTTGCAGTCCTTGAGTCTTCACCGTCCTCAAGCTCCATATACTCATCACCTGTTTCTTTTGTTTGTTTTCTTTCCAAGTAACCTTTGTACATATTTTGTTCGTTAAAAATTACATCCCTACTCCTTAAGATTTTACTATCTTCAGGATTCCATAGGCGATACCCAAAGTCACCTTCTCCATAGCCAATGAAGAAACACTTTTTGGACTTTGCATCTAGATTTGATCTTAGACTTCTATCTATGTGTATGAAAGTCTCGCATCCAAACACTTTGAGAAATGCATAATTCAGCAGTTTACCTGTCCATGCTTTTTTTGGAACTCTCCCGTCCAATGTCGTTGAGGGTGACCGGTTGATTAAGTACACAGACGTACTTACAGCTTCCGCCCAAAGCTCAAGTGGTAGGCCAGCATGTAGCCGTATGCTTCGTGCTCGCTCCATGATTGTCCTATTCATCCTTTCCGAAATCCCATTTTGTTGAGGTGTCCTTGGGGTTGTCCTTTGCCTCCAAATGCCATTGCTAGCTGTTGACCGTTGGGTCAACAACACAACATAACTCAAGTTTCGTACCAAAGTCTTATCTTTTGCGAGTTATGAAATGCTGCGGATTATGGCTATAAATGTCATTTGTAATGAGTAGTTATTCTAGTTTCAAAAGCCGGGGTGCAATGGCACTTCCAGATTGTAAATACAAATCCATTTGACCCTTTCAACCCCATTTTTGGTTAAACCTAAGGTAGCTTTAGTATATAAGGTACCTAGGTCATTTTGTAAAGGAGACTTTTAATCATAATCAAACTTTAGCGCTGCTGTCTACTGTGTGTGAGAGAGAAAGAGAGTGAGAGTGAGATTCATCCTCTCGCTACGCCCAGCTCGCTCAACACATTGGAGATCCGACTGCACCATTGCTGTAGGCCCGAGGAGAGCTATGTGACAACGCCAAGAATTCCACGCGAGACGAAGCGCACACGCTGACGCATCTACGAGCTATTTGTGGTTGTAAGTGTATCAAACGATGTCTGTTTTCTGCGTGCTAGTAGTCTATAGAATTGTGGCGACATAAGCTACGCATAGATACTCATAAATTTCAGTTTTGGGCACTTTCAAAATTTTGCTCTGTCATCCTACGCGTTTTCCGTAGACGGGTTTAGAGTGAGGGTTTTGAGTGTAGAAGCGTAGGGACAGGTGTATCCTAGTGAGGGGATGGTGTTCCTTAAGTTTCATAAGAATCTGACATGATTAGGTGAGTTACCTTCCGTATGTGTGTATGTGGCTAGGTGGTGTAGTTGAGAGCAGTGAGGTTCTTGATTGTGGTTTAGTTGGCCTTCCAGAGTGTTGTATGTGTAGGATGGTCTCAACTTGACAAGCTAAAGAGATTTCCTCTGTGTGCCTATCGTGTCATCTGTGTCCTCGATTGACATTATGTTGATCTAGGTAGTGTTTGCATGCACTTCATGGGTGTGTGAGTAGCTCTCCGTCCAACATTCGCGCCGCTGCCGGGGACACAAGGACCTAAGTAGGTTTCCTACTAACACTCGTGTGATGGTTGCTTGATTTAGTTTTGGATAAAGAAAGCGTTTTTCTTAAGTGGATCCGGAAGAGGATATTCCTCGATCAAGTGGATAGCCAGGAAGCGTGTGTCTTGCCGAGGGTCTGCGACTAGATAGGTTTAGTTAGGATGGGTGGATTAGAGTAGTTGTTGGTGGTCGAGTGATTTGTGAGGTGATAAAAGCATTTACTAGTCCATGTATGGCAGTGAAGCGTTTTTCTACTCAATGATGCAAAACCCTATATGATTTGTAGGAGTAGCTTTAGGTAAGTGATCTGATTCTGATCTAGAGCTATTCAACATTGAATTATTTGCTAAAGTGCTTGATTGCATTTGAAATCACGGAAAAGTGTGCTTATGAGGGTAAAAATGCATTAAACAAGCTTTTGTGGATATTTTTGTATGACTGACTGATGCTGTGCATATAAAAGAGCATTTGCAAGGGTTCTGTGAAGAAAACCTGCAATTTTCTAAACATAGACATCCTACGCGTAAGATGTCTCAAGGGGGTTCTGGAGACGAAATTTTGAAATTTTGAGTTGACTAGTGTGTTCAGAGGGTAGGTTTTACCCTAGTAACATATTGACTTGAGTGTTTTTCCCTATTTTTGTTGACCAAAAGCCAAAAGGCGGAGTCAGAAAACGTAAAATTTCAGAAAAGGCTGAAATTGAGTGATTTTTGCATGTTTTTGCAATTGTGAAGCATACTTGCACTTGCTGAGAGCATAAGGAAGCATCAGGGATACTTCAGTCTCAAAAAAATAAGCAGTAGACATCCTACGCGTAGGATGTCTACAAGGTAATCTGGGCACTTTTTGAAAAATCTGAAGTTACCAGTGTGTTTAGAAGGTGGGATTTACCCTATTTTCACCTGGAAAGTGAAAATTTGACCATATCTTGACAGGATAAGAATTCATACTTCCGCCTCTGACATGTGCAAGTACTTTTTGGCGCCGCCGCTGACAGGAGCGTCACAGACAGATTATTATGGCCCTCAGCTTGCTCATAAGCCTCTAATCTTCTTGCCTGCATGGACTTGAAAATGTCCATGGATGGTACTACTGCTGCAGAAGAGATTAATAAGAACAGAATTGTCGATGAAGCTCGTGAGCTTAACTACACCGCCCACAATGCAGCTGGGCGACGTTAACAACAATATTAACAGTACTACTACTATACGTGATGAAGAACATCCTACCCAAATTGTGCCAAGGCATTATTCGAAGACCAAAACCATAGGATGGCTGCAGGAGCATGATCTGCATGATATATTGAGTGACTGAGAGAGTTTTCATCTCATTTGGGGGAGAAACGGGGGTTCTAAGCAGACTTTAGCACTTTTGACTCAAAAAGACTAGAACAGCTAAAATTGGGGTCTTTTGAAATCCAAACCAAAATCTGAGCATACTAGTGGGTTGCTGACATCAAGGGGAAGCTTTGGGTCAAGTCTGGGGTCAAACAGGCCAAAAAGACATCCTACGCGTAGGATGTCATATGTGTGATTTTGCACTCCAAACTTAATTTTGAGCATACCAATGTTATGAGCACCTTAAGGAGAGTCTTTGGTCCAAGTTTGGGTTCATTTTGGGCAAAAAGACATCCTACGCGTAGGATGTCTCCAGGGTCATAAAGTGGTCAAAATTCTACTTTGGCCATATGGAGAGGTTCTAAGTGTCTCAAGGATTCCAGATCTTTTTTCAAAAGTGAATTTGGACCTTGTTTGGCCTATTTACCAAGCAAAGACAAGAATTGTCAGACATCCTACTCTTGGAGTGCACTAGAAGCTCTTGCAGCCTAAATCTTGACCTATTGCAATCCAAATTCAAATCTAAGCATACCATTGTGTTGCTGACATCAAGGGGAAGCTTTGGGACAAGTCTGGGGTCAAACAGGCCAAAAAGACATCCTATGCGTAGGATGTCTTCTGTGTGATTTTGGACTCTAAACAAAATTCTAAGCATACCACAGTATGAGCAAAAAGGCATCCTACGCGTAGGATGTCTATTGCATGATTCTGAGACCAAAATTCTCCTGTGACCATACCATGTTGTCATATAGCCTTAGATAAGCCTCCTAGGCAAATTTGGTCCAATTTGGAGTTGATTTGACTTGGGAATTCATCAGAACGGACATCAGGCTTCTGGAACAGATTCTTGATCATTTGACCAGCCTATAGGTGTCAGAATCAAAAAGTAAAAATAGCTGTGAGTTTAGCACATCAAGGGGAAGCTACAGTGCAAGTTTGAGCTAAAACAGAGCAAAAAGACATCCTACGCGTAGGATGTCTCCAACTTGATTTAGGACTCCAAACCAACCTATGAGCACACCACTGAGGTCAGCACATGAAGGAGAAGCTGGGGTGAAAATTACAAGTCATTCTGAGCAAAAAGACATCCTACGCGTAGGATGTCTAAAGGCCATTTTTTAGGTCCAAATGAAATTTTGATCATACCATTGTGTTGCTAGACTTAAGGGGAGTCTCTGGACCAAATTTTGTTAAATTCTGAGCTAAAAGACATCCTTCGCGTAGGATGTCTCTAGGCCAATTTTAGGGTCCAACTGTAATTTTGACCAGTTTAAACTGCATTTCACTATTTTGGCCATAACTTTCACAAACGGTATCGGATCGGAAAAGTTTTTATATCAAAACGTAGCCTGAGAGCGGCTCTACAGATTTTAGAGCAAAAAATAAACTAAATGTATGCCTACGGCAACCGTTTAGTTCAACTTCAAAAAAAACATCGTTTGAGGCCTCAAAATTCATCCGCAAGTTAGGGGTGTTTAAAAGCGACAATCTGCGAGAATTGTGACGAAACGGTTGCGGTTTTGGACATAGTTTCGACTTTTCCCTAACCAAAGCACTTGAACACAGTGGACTAAGTCTACTTGAAACAAGCAAAAGCTCTTAAGCCCAGAAATCATGTCTACCCTAGATTCAAACGCAGCTTACACAAGCTTGGAGATCCCGACGATAGAGGAATATCCTCCCACAATGGATCTTCCAAACTTGCAATTGATAAAAATCCATTTTGTTGAGAGAGTTTGGATGATTGGTCATGAGAATGAAGGACTATATAGATACATTGACGACAATGAGGTCAATCTTTATAGGTGCTCAGATCCATACCTAGAAGAGATAACGGATTACAAGCTCTTATACGTCTACACATACGGAGTCGATTGTCAATGGAGATCTATAGTTGTCGACAAGTATGGACGAGAATACAGAGTTGTAGAAAGCCCAAATCCACAGACTGTACTAGAAAGAGGTAGATATTTGGTCAATGAAGGACCACAAATGCCTCCACCAAACACGAGAATTCCTATAGGAATTTCAAGAAGAGAGCCACCAGGATTCCCTTCAAGAGCGATAACGAGAGAAAGATTGGGAGAATCTCTGGTTAGACTTGTAGACAATCGACGAGTTAGACCATCCCAAGTCTAGAAATGGGTAAATAGAAAATACTCCGGAGATAAAGATCCGAGAGATCACGTAACGGGTTTTAGAAGAGTGATTAGAGCAGAGGAAGTTTCAGATTTTGCGACACAGTTTGCGGGATTTGGATTGACTCTAGAAGATGATGCAGCTACATGGTTCGACTCAGTGGAAAAACGGGATTTTGAGTCCCTAGATGAGCTGTTTGAGGAGTTTATTGAAGAATTCTCGCCAAAAGGCATTGCTCACAACACGGTCTCGCAAATCCATAGATTCAAACAGAAAGAGAATGAATCAGTACGCAAAGCATCATTACGGCTCAAGAGATATGTTAATCTCTGTCCGAGAGCAAAATTACCTACGCAAGCACGACTGATGCTGATCTTTATCCAGGGAATGAGACATGCGGGCCTTCAGAAGGATCTGCATATGATAAGGAGGATGACGCTAAACGAGTTGATCAAAGAAGCTCTTTATCTAGTGGATAACTGTGAGGCATACAAAGAAAAGGACTTAAAGAGACAAGGAGATGACACATCCTCTCAACACAATGTTTCACAGATAAGTGAGTCCATTGCCAAGCCAACGGCACCTATTGATCAAGAAAAGCTTATCGATGACTTGGTCAAGAGGTTGATTCCTCTTGTAAGGTCTGATTCGGGAGAGCTGAAGTGGTGTGAAATTGAGAGAAAATGGACGAACCATATGGGGGAAGAGTTCTATTATAGCATGGAAAATTCTAGGGAGAGGTATGTACAACCTGTTCCAGAAGCACCTATTCCACCTAAATACATTACGGGGAATGTGCCAGGACCAGTAGGAGTTTTAAGGCCACAGCTTGTCTTAGGACAACAACCTCCACTGCCAAGTGCTAGAATGCCGATAGACATGAGATACATGCCAATGATGGAAGCATCAAATAAACCAACACCAATACAAGCTACAATGTGGTATAGCAATCAAAGTGAGTACTACCCTTTGGAGCAACAAAATGTGAGAGAAACACATGGAGTGGTGAGGCCGGTACAACCTCCACCTCCTGGGTTTCAGTCGAAAGAAAGAAGGTATGAAATGGACGAAAGGACATTGCGATTCATTGCAAATAGTGGCTTATCTAGGTTAAAGCTTGCTTATAGCCAAGAGGAAATGCTAAAAGAATCTCCTCAACCAGAGACAGATTGTCACAAAAGTCGTGACAACCACTTGGTCAAACAATGTCCTCATACGGAGATCACTGAAGTAAATGCCTATTGTCTTGAGTGTGGCATCACTCACTTGATCCCCGATTGCCCGAAAAAAACAAACCAAATCAGGAAAAGCACGACAAATGTATTAGGGATTGTTCAGCTACCTAGTAGCTCAGAAAATGAAAATGTTGTACCAGTTCAAGTGGTTACGAGAGCACAAGCCCAAAAGAAAGCTGATGAGAATCCAGAGACAAAGAACATGGAAAGTGACACGAGTCCAAAGACAGATGATGGACCAAAGACAGACGCACCTAGTCAGAAAACCAAGAGCAAACGAAATAGTTGGAAAGCTAGAAAGACTAGGATGAAAGCACGCAGGGAACGAGAGAAAAAATCCCTAGCTGAGAAGCTTACCGAAGCTGAGGAGAAGATAAAACAACATGAGGAAAAGGAGGCACCTTCTCTTACACAGATGGTTAAACCTCTAGAAGAACCATCCACGGATGAGAAACCGAGAAGTGCTAGTTCAGGAGGATCTGTGTTGGTAGAGAAGGTTAATGAGACATTAGATGCCCTCTTGAAAGCCTATGATGTGAGGCTCAAAAACAACCAAACCCAAGAACAAAGGTGGATGACATATCCCTATGCGGCACTAGAAAAGAAAAGGTTTGAAATGTGCCAGAAAATGATTCAAACAGCCCAAGCTTTACTAGAATCACCAGTTGCAAAACTTGAGGATGTGATCCGTGTTCTGCCTACACAAGTAATCCCACCAAACCAGGAACTAAAAAAGCCAGATTTTAGTCTTGAGCACAGACCAAACCTCAAAGACCTAGCATTAGAACCAAGGATAGTACTGAATACCACGGATAACTCTTCCGAGGGATTTCACCAAGCTATACCTGAGGATTGTAAAGAGATAGATGGTCTTGACGAATTGTGGAAACAAGTCAGAGAGGCCAATGAAGCCGATGACCTAAGAAGACGAGTAGACAAGACTAGTGATAAACGAGGAGTGTCTCTACCACCAATAGAGGAATTTGAGACTGGATCTCAAATGAATCTAGACGTGCAATCGTGTTGGGGCGACAAAGGATCTGTACAATCTATAGAAAGCCAACCCCATTCGCTAAGAACACTACCGTCCTACATGGGAGAGTACGAGACCAAGTCAGATGTGGTTGCAGTCCCATCAAAGAGACTGTCTCCCAACAAGGCCATCGATTCAAAGAGGCTAGTAGATATTCTATCTACCCCAGTCACCTGTACAATAATGTTAGCCGAGTTGCTCAGAATAAGACCAAACATGTGGGCTAATGTGGGTAAATGTCTAGAGAAATTTGGTGTAAAAACCTCAATGACTCAAATCGAGGAAGGCATCAAAGAGCTTGAAATGCCTCAACTAAATACTAGGCCAGTGCCATTAAACAAGGTAGGCGAGTATTACGAGGGAGAAGATGGAAACACCACCCTTCTTATGGAATTCAATGGTGTAAAAACCATGGCAATCCTTGACAGTGGAGCTGGTGTGGCCATTGCAACCAAAGAGGTTTGGAAAAAATGGGGAAAACCTGCCTTGATATCCACACGAATGACCCTGCAGCTTGCAGGGGACACAAGGAAAAGCCCCTAGGACTGCTAGAAAAAGTACTTGTTACTTCTTGTGGCATTGAATATGAACACACTTGTTTGGCAAGAAGAACAACTATGACATCATTCTGGGAAGACCATTCATGCGACAATTGAAAATGGTCCAAGATTGGGGTTATGACCATATATACCTGAGACATATGGAAACCATAACAAAGATAAACCTGAGGGACCATAGCTATAGGGATGTGACAAGAACACCGGTTGAGGACTTTGATTCTGCCACAGTTGCACGATTAGAACTTCCAGCTTGGTTAGGTAAGCCTAAAGAACTGTGGATGTGTGGAGCTTCACAATGTGGTAGCTTGAAACGTGAGGAATGTATCCTAGAGCGGGTTATAGAGGGATATGGAGTATATCCCAGAACCATTTCTTGAAGAAGAGTTAGAGCCTTTTGGATGGAAACACATCTTGGCTACTCTGGACATGTGCGTCGTGGAGGATGCTCCCACAACAAAGTTTTGTGATGAAAATGGCTATGATGTCGTTCCTTATTTTGCAGTGAGTGTAATCCAGGAAAATGAAGAGATCCAGACATCAACAAGCTCTCGAAATAAGGAGCAAACAAAGAAATGTGGAGAATCAAAAGATGAAGAAGACGATGAGTTCTATGACTCTGTAGAACACTTCGAGCTTCAAGAAGATCAACGACCCAGGAATCAATGTCATCGCTACACGAATAAAGTGCATCAAAAGTGGATTCCAAAGTCCTCCATGAAGACACAGCCACCACAAGCATCCTCATACATGGCTCCTAATAAGGATGCAAAGACTCAGCTAGGAGGAATACGACCAGAGCAACGAGCTAACAATGCTCTAATCAATGGGCTAGAAAAGTCCTCCACGAAACTACCACCCACGAGCAAACAGACAGTAACTTTCCACTACCAGCCAAAAAATCAAGGGAAAGTACAAGAAGTCAACCTTGTTGAGGATAGTAGCGATAGTGATGAATCTTATGACATCCCCTATCATCAACTCAGGCCATCACTATCACCAACCCCTTCAGCAACAACCATGACAGGTCAAAAGAACAGGACAACAAGTCAAAGCCAAAAAGCTCAACAAATCTGGATACCAAAAAGCCAGATCGGCCAAAAACAGATATGGATCAAGAAGACAAAGATCTCTAATGACAAATCACAAGATACAACACTAAAACAAAAACAAGGAAAGCGTGCACGAACGGGTAAGAATATCACAAAATTGCAAGCTTTCACAACTCAGGTTTGGACTCCAAAGAAGTTGATTCAAGCACAAAAAAGTCAGGAATTCATTTGGATTCCAAAACAACCACAGTATCAACTTTCAAAGCCTAAATCCCATCCCCAACCCAGCATACAGGGACAGAAGCAAAGATCACTGTTGACTCACACAACAAAAAGGTGGATCCCAAAGAAGTCTCTTCAAACACAAACGAAGCACGGGCAAGTATGGGTTCCCAAACGAGAGCCAGCAACAAAACAGTCAATAATCGCAAAGAAATGGGTCCCAAAGAAGAACAACAAAATTGATGTCAGTGCATCGCCGCTTGAATTCTTACAATTCTTCCTACGATTACAGTACAGTTAGAAGAGAGCAAGTCGCTTCAATCAAGCAATGATACGGGAGCTTCAAAGACCATTACATTGCTTAGAATAGGAAGCCTCGCGAACAAATGCCAATAAAAAAATTGCTTATACCCACATCTTGCACAACATAAATCTTTTCCATGCATTGACTGTGTAGGGATAATAGGGCTACATTACAAGGCCCGCATAGGCACAACTTTTAATTGCCCAAGCACAACACATACCCTTTGCGATACCCTGTCGTAAAGGATGACTCCAAATAGGAAGGGGGGAGGCATTCTGAATGCGGACCTAACATTATGACTATTAGAGGGCAATGTTTTGCGAGATGCATTGAATTTTTGTGTTTCACTGTGATAATTTTTTGACGAAATTTAGAGTATATGCCCTCATAGTAGTGTTACAGAGGAGTATGGGGACAAAATCCATATATGAGCCCCTAGGGACATGTGTATAGTGTACATAGCATTTAGATGTCTATTTGAATGATTTTTCTTTTGTTGAGTTGTTTTAAGATTTTCTTTGTTTATTATTAAGAAAAAAATAATCCATAATCCACATGAAGAAAAGACTGACGAGAGGCCTGAGCACTACAAAGAGAAGAAGGTACAGGAAAACGATGAAACTTCATGAAGTATGTCTCAGCAGCCACTAAAACAGCCGAAGAACTTGTCACAAAGCAGTGTCAACATGCAACCGATAAGTCATACAAGTCAGAGTCAAGTAGCTAAGCCACAGAATGAGTGAGGTGTTAGTCCCAAAGATTCAAGTAATATTCTCTGTGGTCTAAGCGTCTTAGCTATTCTAGGTACTGCTTAAGCTGGAAGAGTTGAGCATATTTACGTTGTGTCGTTCATGCTGGTATAGGTGAGCAAAAGAGTCGAAGTCTAAGTATTTAATTGAGACATCTTTTGATGTCACATGTGCTACATTTATTCCTCAAAACACCCATCATCTCCTTCTTTCACATTGCATGCTTTTGTTGACAAATTTCTCATATGCATATAGAGTGTCCCATAATTGGCACTTGCATCAGGCACTCTTTTCGTGTTTCACCCAAACACTCACCTTTCATGAACATGTACTTCACGTTCAACTGCTCAACTCCAATAAGAGCGTATACCAAAGGCATTTTTTTCCCACCGGGTTTTTCCCTTTGGTCATCCAGGTTTTAGACCCTAATCTAAAGACACCTATCACCATCCTCTTGTACATATTCCTTCTACATCACAAATAAGGAAATGCTACTCAAATCAATTGACAAATGAATTGAAGCACCAATTTTAGATCATAGCATACTTCTCCTCAATGGCAAGTCGAAGAATGGCCTACAATGAAGAAGCGCATACATAAAAGTAATCAGAGGATCTCAAAAGATGAATGGTTACGATGATAGATGTCCGCTCTAATGGATGTGAAAGACATAAAGTTCGTCATCAATTATGATTTTCCTGAATCATGTGAAGACTATGTACATTGGATTGGACGAACAAGACAAGCTACTGCAAAGGCTATAGTCTATACTTTCTTTACAACAACAAAACGACAGCAAAGACCACATTGCCATCAACAATCAGGTCATGTCGGGGACGACATTAACGCGGAAGGGGGAAATGTTGACCGCTGGGTCAACAACACAACATAACTCAAGTTTCGTACCAAAGTCTTATCTTTTGCGAGTTATGAAATGCTGCGGATTATGGCTATAAATGTCATTTGTAATGAGTAGTTATTCTAGTTTCAAAAGCCGGGGTGCAATGGCACTTTCAGATTGTAAATACAAAGCCATTTGACCCTTTCAACCCCATTTTTGGTTAAACCTAAGGTAGCCTTAGTATATAAGGTACCTAGGTCATTTTGTAAAGGAGACTTTTAATCATAATCAAACTTTAGCGCTGCCATCTGCTGTGTGTGAGAGAGAAAGAGAGTGAGAGTGAGCTTCATCCTCTCGCTACGCCCAGCTCGCTCAACACATTGGAGATCCGACTGCACCATTGTTGTAGGCTCGAGGAGAGCTACGCGACAACGCCAAGCATTCCACGCGAGACGAAGCGCACACGCCGACGTATCTACGAGCTATTTGTGGCCGTAAGTGTATCAAAGGATGTCTGTTTTTTGCGTGCTAGTAGTCTATAGAATCGTGGCGACATAAGCTACGCATAAGTACTCATAAATTTCAGTTTCGGACACTTTCAAAATTCTTCTCTGTCATCCTACGCGTTTTCCGCAGACGGGTTTAGAGTGAGGGTTTTGAGTGTAGAAGGGTAGGGACAGGTGTATCCTAGTGAGGGGATGGTGTTCCTTAAGTTTCATAAGAATCTGGCATGATTAGGTGAGTTACTTTCTGTATGTGTGTATGTGGCTAGGTGGTGTAGTTGAGAGCAGTGAGGTTCTTGATTGTGGTTTAGTTGGCCTTCCAGAGTGTTGTATGTGTAGGATGGTCTCAGCTTGACAAGCTAAAGAGATTTCCTCCGTGTGCCTATCGTGTCATCTTTGTCCTCGATTGACATTATGTTGATCTAGGTAGTGTTTGCATGCACTTCATGGGTGTGTGAGTAGCTCTCCGTCCAACACTAGCACAAAAGCTTTCAAAAGCTTGGCTGCAATATTCACCTCCATTGTCGGATCTGAGGCATTTAACCTTGGTACCTATTTCATTCTCCACAAAGGCTTTTCACCTTTGAAATATGGAAAATACATCAGACGTATTCTTCATGACATAAACCCATGTTTTTCTAGTCGCATCGTCTATGAATGTTACATAGTACAATGAGCCACCAAGTGATGGTGTACTTGCAGGACCCCAAACATCAGAATGAATCAACTCAAGTTTTTTATTTTTTCTTTCATTTCCTGACTTTTGAAATTTTACTCTCTTTTGTTTACCATAAACACAATCTTCACAGAACTCTAAGTCCACTTCTTTCAAACCTGGTAGAAGTTTCTTTGTTTGAAGGATTTGCATTTCTTCGGCACTCATATGCCCAAGCCGGTAGTGCCACACCGCACTGTCAACTTCTGTAGTTGTTGCACAAGCTGAAGGTTGCATGCTAACAATACACAAGTAAAGTGTACCAACCTTTTCTCCCTTGGCAACCACCATAGATCCCTTTGAGATCTTCCACTGTTTGTTTCCGAATGCAATGTTGTGACCTGCATCGTCCAATTGTCCTGTAGAGATCAAATTTTTCCGAAGAGAAGGAACATGCCTAACATCTTTAAGCTTCCATTCATTTCCGTTAGCAGTTTTGATAGAAACTGCACCTTTGCCGACAATCTCACAAGCTTCATCATCTCCCAAGTATACATACCCAAAATTACCTTTGGTCTAGTCTTGGAAATGTTGCTTGTGTGGTGTCGCATGGAATGAAGCCCAGGAATCTACTATCCAGGAATTAGACACATTGTCTAATGAGAGAATGAGAGCATCTTGCTCTACTTTACCTGCCACATTGGCCTTCGATGTTGGCTTGTTGTCTTGAGACTTAGTCTCCTTCTTCTTCTTGGACCAGAAATCCTTCTTGACGTGGCCCTTCTTGCCGCAGTTCCAACATTCAAGAACTGACTTTGTGCGTGACTTGCTCCGTCTTGAGCGATCACGACCCTTTTGGTTTTTGAACCTCTCCTTAGGCCTTCCTCTTGTTTCCACTGACAGTGCAACACTTGATGATTCTCCTGTGCTTCTCCTTCGCATTTCCTCGCTTAGGAGAACACCCACAACATCATCAAACTTAAGAGTATTTGTGCCAGAGATAGAATAACTTACAGCCATCACAAGGTTGTCCCAACTATCCGGTAGAGATGATAGTATAAGGAGAGTTCGCACTTCATCATCGAAATTGATTTTCACTGATCGAAGTTGACTTATGTTTGTGTTAAAGTCATTTAGGTGTTCTGCAACTGAACCATTCTCTGCCATCTTTAGATTGAACAAGCGCTTCAAAAGAAAAACCTTATTGGATGCCGATGGTTTCTCGTAGAAGTCGTCAAGTGACTTTATCAAGTCCTCCGTGGTCTTCATCTCCGAAACATTGAAGGCCACTGTTGATGCCAAGCTTAACCGGATTGTTCCCAGTGCCTTTTGATCAAGGACAATCCATGCTTCATCTGCCATTGTTGCGGGCTTCTTCGCAAGACCGCCTAGTGGAAAATAGAGGTCCTTTTGGTAAAGATAGTCTTCAATCTGCATCTTCCAATGTTGGTAGTTTTTGCCGTTGAACTTCTCAATCTTGAGCTTCCCTTCCTCCGCCATAATTCCCACTCAATTCAAAGAATCCTTTCCTTGAGATAATTTAGCTACGAGCAAACCTTGCTCTGATACCATTTGTTAGGAAATATGACATAGCTAAATTGATATTTGAGTATATTACTTAATGGAGAGAGATAGATTTCACACACAAGAAATTATAGAGTAGAGAGAGAGAGAGAGAGTACACACGATATACGTGGTTCACCCAATGTGGGCTACATCCACGGGAAAGCAGCCACTCAATGGCTTTAGTACTTCAAAACAAGAAGTAGTTTACAAAGGGATTATACCCTTGATAGAGCTCCCACCTTGCTTCACTCTCACCACCTTACACTCACCTTGTTGCATCAACTTCACACTATAAAATGTGTGTAGAAATGGCCTCCTTTTATAGGCCAAAAGGGCTGCCCTCTCTCATGAGAGGCAGCCATGTGTAGCCGCCCTTGTGTAGATAAGTCCAAATCGGACCCTCCAATCCGCCCATGTGTGGCCGCCCTTGAGAAGACAAGTCCTCTTTTGAATTCGGCCACTGGCCATTCAATTCGGCCACCGGCCACCGGCCATTGACTCCCGGCCCCCCGGCCAAAACCGGCCAACTAACCGGTCGTTTCCGACCACTTTCCGGCCGCCGTTCGGCCATAATATTACGGCAAAAAGGAATATTCCGGCAAGGAATATTCCGGCAAGGAATATTCCGTCCCCGAGGCCCCTAAAGTTGCCCCTGAATTTTGGACGTGAAAATTTTTATTTTCAGCGAGTGATTTTTTTTCACACACGATGGCTTGTCCTCATAATGGGGGTGTTACAAATGTGCATTTTTACCACAAAAAATTACAAGGGGTAAATCAGGCTCCATACTTAACAAAGGTGACTCGAGCCCCCACATTGTTCGTTGCTAGTTGTAGGCGTTCACTACGTGAGGTACAACCCTAGACACACACTGTCCCTTGATCTCAGGGCTGTTGTTCTTGCCATCCTCAATCGTTGCACTTGATTTGCATGTGTGCAAGACATAGGTTCTCACTAGATTCATCTGTTGAATGGCTGAGTCCCTAAACTGATGCATGTGCACTCTCTCTCTCTCTCTCTCTCTCTCTCTCTCTCTCTCTCTCTCTCTCTCTCTCTTTGTAATGTTTCACACATACACACACACACACACACACACACACACACACACATTAGTACTTATTTCTCTGTATATTACCTAACAACTATGTTCAAACCTTAGGTTTCTTTCATATTTCCTTGCTCTATAAAAACACTCTTGTACTGCTTTCATTTTTTCTATAAATTCCCACTTAAGTTATAGATTAACAGCTATCGCTATGAAAGTAGTGCCTATTTTTTGGGCTACATTAGAATAAAATCCACCGTGGATGGTACCCCTAAAGGTTATAACGGTAAAACAAAAAACGTGGGTAATTAATTTGGCAGCAATTAACAAGGCTTGACTCTCACTCTATAGCTGTGCCACACACTCTCTCTCTTCCTTGCCATGCTAATGGCGCATAGGTTACTGTGTTCTACATAACCGAGACTCATCAGAGGCGGTTGCCTTTGTTTCCCTAGTAAAAATGGCACCTTGCCTACTCAAAGCTTGGAATGATGAGGGGTAGTGCTCGTTACACGCCATGATTACTCGTGATCAACCTTCTTCTATTTAAAGAGGTGAGGGTGCATTCCGATTCTCACTTAGCCTTGTGTGTGTTTGATATGCGTAAACTGAAAGAGAGGTCTGTGTATATTCATTCTCTGTTGTGTCGTTATGGAGTTTGCGGCGCAACCTACACAGGTCAGTTACTGTATATTGTTCTTTGTATTATGGTTCTCTCCTTTTTAAATATAGGTTTAAAGGTGATGTAAGAACCTTTTGCTTACATGCATGTAAACCTTTTAGCTTAGCTTGGTAAGGACCACTGTGTGGGTGGCTAAGTCTGACAGCGAATGGCATTAAAAGGTTGACTAGTAAAACACTTGGTATGGTTGATTATGGTTTAATGATCGAGTTACTTTATCTGTTTATGTTTTCTATTCTATGAACTTTGCATAAGAATTTCACTGCATAAAAAAATAGCGTACTTAAGTTATTGAGAGTATGGGAAATTAGTTGATTGGCTTTCTTCACAATAGTCCTCACAATAAGGAGGTTATCGTTTGGCTTGCTAAGCATGACTTAGGAGCATCATAAAATGGTGGGGTGTCCTGCCTCGAACGCTACTGTTCATAATTTTTTCCGTTTACCTCTTTGAAATAAGTAGAGACTTATAACATGATACAAAAACTCTGTTTTCACCGTATTTGATTGTCAATGGATAAAGGTTTTTTGTTTTTACAAATTGTCAATTGTGATTGGTTTCTTTCTTAATGAGCTCATTAGGGCTATCCTCTAAGTTGGATTTTTCTACATGGGTTATGGTTTTTTTGTTGTTTATATGAACGATGTTCACTTGTTTTGATCAAGTATTGATGATGCGGTGAGGAGTAAGCATCGTAAAAATTGTCTACTTTACAAAAGTATGTTGTGGCTTTAAGAAATGTAGTACTGATTTGATTATCAAGTGTGTTTTGCTGGACACAAATGGTACCTTGGATGTTATATCTTGTTGGTCTAGCTTCGGCTATCTCTGTTCTTGGGCATAACTACACTTTGCCATGATGTCTTACTGGTCTTAAATCGTGCAAAATATAAGGTTGGATTGGACACTCTCTGCAAGGTTATTGAAGGATTGGATCCTTTATGCCGATTTGGGTATTAAGATACTTGGATCATAAGGGATGGTGGCCTTCTGATGAAAATGATATGTATAATAATATCTATTAAGGTCTAAAAAAAATGGGGCTAAAATTAAAAAAATATTTGAGCTCTTTTGGACATTTGTTTTTAGTTTAAAAAGTTGTAAGTTGGACATGGATAACAATTGATATAGTCCATTGACACCTGTAAAACACATTCAAGGTTAACATATCTGTTGTTTTGTTTCAATGGATGCAGGTGAGAACTCTATCTTTTCTTGGAACTTTTTTGGCTTAAAGAAAATATATGTACATGATTACACTTACATCTATTGCTGGGGAAGTACTTTTGATATCAGTTTATATTGGAATGAGGTTTCATTCTCATAAGCTTTGTACAAAGATAATTCTAAAACTGAGTTGTGTTTGTATTTATCATTGCTTTTTCCTCTAAAGTTAGTTGTCTTTTGAATGTTAACGTTCAATTATGTCTTATTATTTAAGTAAAAATAGCTACACACACACATACAAATACTGTGATAACATGCCATGCATACACACACACACACTTATAGCCAAGCAGAGAACTCATGATAAATGATAGATCTTAAAGGTTGAACCTCAAAAGAAACAAATATAACCCTAGAACAAATGTCTTTGTGACTTTCTTTTCAAATGATACTCAACTTAAGACAAAAGTAACAAAATTGAATTGCTAAGTTGAGGTAATATAAATTAATTATGAAATCTTAGATGCTTTCGTTTAGAGAATGGAGAGATATGATATCTTTTAGGAAATCAAGAGGAAGAAATCTAACTCGTATCTAAGGATCATTATTTTGAGAGGCCCGTCTCCCTTCCCCCCCTTTACTAAATCCCACCGTGTCTTTAATGAAGAGAATCAATGACGACCATCTGAATGTGAGGAATTCGAGATAAAATCGGCCATCCAATTTCATTCAAGAGTGTTTGAGTTTTTTTTTTTGTCCTAGTTTACTTTTTCCTATCAAAGTTTGCTTTATCTGTTAATGTTTGCACATTGTGGACACCAAAAGACATGCGTGTACGTGGTTAAGAGATTGGCTCCCATGGTGCACGTCCGAGTTCAAATTTGGGGGAGACATTTGACGTTGATTTTTTATTGATCGTGCGATCTCCTCGAGATCCGTGTGCATTGCTCCCCATGATGAACGGGGTCTTCATTAAATACCCCGTGGACCTTAGTGTTGATAACTATTAAGTAGATCTTATGTATCTGTCATATTTATGTCCTATAAAACATTGCTATAAATAACTAGTATTGTTAGTGGTCGGATAGCTATCACCAGCCACTAGCTATATGATAGCTACCAATACTAAAAACCAATACTAATATTAAAATATACTAATAGTTTGAATATTTTTCTTAAGTTTCAAATGTTGATCCGGGACCCACTTTGGGAGCCAAATTTGAGTGTGTTAAGGTGCAAATTTGGAAACACTTTTTATGTAGGAAACGTAGTTCTAAACACAAAAAACAATATTGTTTCTTTGAGTATTTTTAGATTCTCTTATTTTGATGGTCGTTTTAGTTCGTAGATTAAGGAAAAAGTGAGAAATTATTGTTTTACGTACCTTATGTAGAAATTGTCAACTTGCGGGCTATTTTTTCGGAGAATCTAAACACGATGTGACTTTTTTGCATTACAGGCCCGTTGAAGAGCTCAACAAGACAAACAATTTTATATGAGACAGTCTAAGATAGAATTAGAGCCGTTTGAGAGCTATGGAACGTTGAAAACAACCAAAATTGTAGGACTTTCAAAAAAAGAAAAAAGATTTCTAATTTTTACCAATTCGCACTCATGGAATATTTTTAGTGCTATTTTTTTGTTTGTGTGTAGGACGCCTCTTTCGACCTTATTTTTGCCTACTTTGCTAAAGACAGAAGTTCGACTACAAAAGTGCTTTTTTGCTATCTATTCGGGGAGACGGTCTCTATAATAAAAAAAGATTGCACGATTGTGATTGTGATTGAGAGTGTGCATGCGATTGTGATTGTGATTGAGAGTGAGACTTGATTAAGAGTGGGATATTTTTTTGTGTGTACTCTATCAATTTTTTATTTATCAATCTATTTTGCTCTTCCGTGCCGTATCATAGAGAGAGTAGTTAGTAGAGAATTCTTTGTTAGATACTTTGATGTGGCTAATATCTAATCTAAATAGCTATGAATGAACCAAATTGTCTATAGAAAGGTATATGGAAACTATTGGTTGGATTAGGGCAATAATTTTGAGTAGCTATTAAATAGCTATTATCTTTTGATAGCTAGCTTTTCGATAGTTAGCTCATTGGTCTGCCCAAAAGGGCGATTAGGGGATAAATTTTGAGTAGCTATTATTTTTTGATAGCTAGCTTTTATATAGTGTACTAATTGGCCTTCCCAAAAGTGGTAAGGCCTTAGTGATGCCTTTCCTTTTTGTTGATGAAAAAGAGTGGTTTATTTTAAAAATAAATTGTATATTTTCTAAATTGTTTAATTTGGATTGGTGGATGGAGGTAGTGGTCATTTTTTTCATTCTTTGGATGAGTTTGTTGAGCCCGAGTCAATATGGAGCTGCTGACAAGGCACATTGGAGCCGAAATGCATGAGGGCAAGCATGGAAAACACGCATCGTGATCAGGCATGATTGGAGCCAACCCACGAGGAGGGACATTAGATGATGGGGGTGCCGTATGGGAGGGAGCCGAGAAGGGGCTGTGGGTGCCCAAATGGTGAGCTTCACGCCTGATGCAATTCAATGGTCTGGGTAGGAGCGCTCAAGGGGCCATACTTGTAAAGAATGAGGATGCAAGAGAGCTACACAAGACAAGCACAAAGCACATAGAGATGGAAAGCTTCTTCTTCTTCTTCACAGAAAAGAGAGTACAAAATGACTAAGTGCTAAACCGGAAAAGTAGCACATATGTACATGCGGTCACTAAGTGTGAACTCGCTAGAAGCGTACCAGGCTGGCACTATAAGTGTAGTCCAACTGTAGAATCACTAGCAGAGATCCTCCGTGTCGGTCACCTAACGCGCCAGTGAGTAAATGTCGTAAGCGGCCAAGACCCGTAGTGGATGCCAGCTCATGATGTAGAGCTCGACATCTCAACAATACTCATAGACCGGAATATAGTGGGGATGGTTATGGTGTGAAGGAAGATGTGCCGTGGCAAGTATGATGGAGATGGTGGTGGTCCACGAGGTGCAGCGTGTAGGTGACATTTCCTTTTGGAGGTTGCAACTTGCAAGTTGCCACTGAGGTGGACCGTGGAGCGGTGGAGTGGATTCAAGTGAAGGCAAATAATGAGGACTCATTGAGGAGGTAAGGAAGGCGTGAGGTTGGCCTAGTCCATTGCACGAGGGCCTTGAGGGGTGTACCGTGTGCTCAATGCTCATTGCTCGTAAGTGCTTCGAACCTATTGCAAACTTTCAAGTCCTTCCAAGTCCCGAGGCGCATCAGCAAGCAAGGAGAGTCTCTCTCTCTCTCTCTCTCTCTCTCTCTCTCTCTCTCTCTCTCTCTCTGATTAAGATTCAAGACACACACTCTTTTCTCTGGGCATGATGATGTAGTAAATTCTAGTGCAGTAGGACAACATTGAAACCCGGATCTAAACCAACAATGCCTAGGCTATAGATGGGCAAAGGGCAACAACAGTGAAGGCTAGACTATCAGTGAAAGGACAACAGAATGTACTGACCGGAGGTATGAAAAGGGCATTGAGGGAGATTAGAACGCATCTGGAGGAAAAATTGGCAAATTGGCTGGGACCGTGGACGGGAGCGCATTTGTAGGATTGATCATGGCTCTTGAGTGCAAGGCGACGGCCGGAGCTGTGATTTATGGCTGGTTGGCAGTGGCTTGCTGCTGTATAACCAAGAGGTTGATGGATGGTTGAAAGGCCAGGCGATCTCTCTCTCTCTCTCTCTCTCTCTCTCTCTCTCTCTCTCTCTCCTTGAGCATGCTCCTTGTTGAGCTTATATATGAAGCTACTCAGTATATGGCTTCTCTATATATGACACCCAGGTCCCCTCTATATATACATCATCTCATGTGTGTATTCTACACACTTTGGGGTTCTATTTTTGTGCTCTCTCTCTTTCTCTCTCAACATGGTATCAGAGCAGCACGTTTCTGTTTTTTATTTTTCTCCTGATTGAAAACGATTTTGCAAAAACTAGCCGGTAAAGGCAATGTAATTGATGTGGTCTACAACTTTGCAAAAGAAAGTTTTATCAAATTCTGCACCGATTTTGAGTTATCGTTCGTGGCCTGCGTACATACTTGAAAAATAATTTTCGTTTTATGTTTTTGATTTTTCTCTTAATTGAAAACGATTTTGCAAACACTATTCATAGGAAGCACCGGAATCGATGTGGTCTACAACTTTGCAGAAGAAAGTTTTTTCAAATTCTGCACCGATTTTGACTTATCGTTCGCAAACTGCGTACATGCCTGAAAAGCAACTTCGCTTTTTGTTTTTTATTTTTCCCCTAATTGAAAACGATTTGGCAGAAACAAACCACTCTTCGCAGGGGAATCGATGAGATCTACAACTTTGCAAAAGATAATTTTTTCAAATTCTGCACTGATTTTGAGTTATCGTTGGCGGACTGCATACTTGTCCGAAAAGCAACTTTCGCTTTTTGGTTTTGATTTTTCTCTTAATTGATAACGATTTTGTAGAAACAACCCGCGAAGGCACTGAAATCGATGTGGTCTATAACTTTGCAGAAGAAAGTTTTTGTTTTCAAATTCTGCACTGATTTTGAGTTATCGTTGGCGGACTGTGTACATGCCTGAAAAGCAACTTTCGTTTTTTTTCTTTTTGATTTTTCTCCTAATTGAGAACGATTTTGCAGAAACTATTTGCTTGAGCCATCGGAATCGATTTGGTCCACAACTTTGCAGAAAAAGGTTTCTCTAAATTCTGCATCGATTTTGAATTATCGTTTCGGACTGCTAATATGTTTGAAAAGCAAAATTTTACTTTTTGCTTTTGATTTTTCTCATAATTGAAAACTTCTCAATTATATTTTTTCTTCATCAATCATATATTTGTTACTGACGTAACTTTGCTGCAGAAGCCAGTTACATATCGCTCCGATTCAGTCGAGCCGTTGATGATCGTCCAAATTCTATCGAGCTACTGTTGGTACATGATCTTTTGTTATATGATATACTCGTTCATTGATTCTCGTATACTCATTCTTCTAGAGATATAGTTTACGTCGTTTTATTGATAATTTCTCGTTGATACCATAGTGATTTTGATGATACCATGATGATGTTTTGTTAGTACTATGGTCATGGTGATTTTCGTTGATACCATGATGATATTTCATTCATACCATGGTTATTCTAGGTGATGCCATGATGATATTTCGTTGATACCATGGTTATTCTCGGTGATGCCATGATGATATTTCGTTGATTCCATGGTGATTTTAGTTGATACCATGATGATGTTTCGTTGATACCATGGTTATTCTCGGTGATACCATGATGTTTCGTTGATACCATGGTTATTCTGGGTGATGGCATGATGTTGTTTCGTTGATACCATGGTTATTCGCAGTGATGCCATGATGTTGGTTTGTTGATATAATGATTATTCTATGATGCTTTTCGTTGATACCATGATGATTTATTCATTTTTATTGATACAATGATGATATTTTGTTAATACTTTGATGATACTTATTGATATCACTACGTTGATAAATGTCATTTTATGTAGTATATACACAATCATTTGCATCATGTATCATGCATCTTGTACTTTTTATGTTGATACTTTATGTCCACACATGTTGTCGTGCGTATATATGTCATCAAAAGAGTGGCGTCACGAACCATCTCTTATGGCATTGTGAACGTAATTATTTCACTAACGATGCTAATAATTTTCATGACTATGTTTTTTTGAGTCTATGATCTATGTAGGATTGATCAAAGAATTGATTTCATGAAGACAAACTTGGTGACAATAAAAGATTTATGAAGACATGTTTGGTGATGCCATATTGATGACAACATGAAGATATGTTTGGTGATGTGATAGTGATGACAAGCTACACATCAGATTCACGAAGACACTTTTGATTACGAGCTAATCGATAGCCTTTACACCTATTTATTGAATCTTTGTATTCATTATTTATTTGATAGGATAGGAGTAATGTAACTCCTTATAAAACATTCATTGTAAAAGGAGTGATGTAGCTCCTCATAAAATATTCATTGTAAAAGGAGTGATGTAGCTCCTCATGAACATTTGTATATTCAATGATTTTTATAATATAACAGTGGGTGTATATAGAGCTGTGGGTTTTTCCCTTGATCCCCCAAGGGTTTTTTCATCCATAGTTAGGGAACCTTATTTGAGCGGGGGTGTTGAGCTTATATGTGAAGCTACTTAGTATATGGCTTCTCTATATATGGAATCCAGGTCCCCTCTATATATACATCAACTCATGTGTGTATTCTACACACTTTGGGGTTCTATTTTTGTGCTCTCTCTCTCTCTTTCTCTCTCAACACCACTTGCGTCCCTTCAACATTAATCTGACTATTACAATGCAAAGAAACTGGAATGTACCACGTGGCTGTTGCAGGGATGATATGAACCTTAAAACGTGTAGGACATTTTTAACTTATAACGAAAAAAACAATTTTGGAGGAACCGTTGTCAAACTGAGAAGAGTGAGCATGGATGATGGAGATCAGAAAGCGCTTTGCAGGGCCTTTGTGCACGAGGAAGCAAGGACTCAGGAGAAGGACTTGTTAACAAAGTAAGTCCCTCTCTCTCTCTCTCTCTCTCTCTCTCTCTCTCTCTCTCTCTCTCTCTCTCTCTCTCTCATATACAAGGGTCCACCGCTTCCTGCCCCCTCATAAAGCAAGACGTGCAAAGTGGAAAGGAACTCCAGAGGGACTTGGGCTGGGGGACTTGGAAGAGAGAAGAGGCAGGCCCCAACGGAGAATTGAAGGGTGGAGCCCATGAAAAGGACAGAGAATCCAGTGGCCCTTTCGAAAGTGGCAGCTCATAAACAATTATTGAGTGCCACTACTCAACACATCGTTGATCAAAAAGTGTACTGGCTCATTGTTATTTCCAAGAGTGTGCCCAAAATCAATCCATAACTATAGTGATTAGGACAATTTCTAGTCTTGTGGCTACCATAGCGTGACTGCTGAAGAACATGGCACTTTCTCCTTTTCCTTTTTCTTAGCATCTGTCTTGGGAGAATCTTCCTTGCTAAGTTTTAAGTATGCTTGCATTGGGGTACTCAATGAATTCACCCCTTGCATACTAAAATGTTGCAAGACCTTGTGGATGTAATTTTCTTGAGACAATTCAAGAATTCCACGTTGCCTATCTCTCTTCTTGCTCATACCAAGAAAGTGATTGGCATTTCCCAAGTCTTTCATGGAAAATTGAGTACTTAGTATCTTTTTCAATTGATTGATCTCATCAATTGATTTCCTTGCAATAAGCATATCAACATACAAGATCAAGATGATTAAAGAACTGCCTTGAACCTTGCTTGAGGCCATAGAGTGTCTTTTTAAGTCTACAAACCAATTTTGTGCTGGTTGGCTTTTGAGTTTTACATACAAAACCCTCTAGCTGTTTTCAGGTAGTCATCTTCATTTAGATTCTCATGAAGAAATGTTGTTTTCATGTTCATTTGGACAAGCTCCATGTCTCGCATAGCAACCAAGACAAGCACGGTGCAAAGTGTAGTCATCTTGACTACTGGAGAGAAAATCTCGTCAAAATCCACATCTTTTTGTTGCTTGAAACCCTTGGCAACTAGACTAGCCTTGTAGTTAGGCTCGATATCTTCTGCTGTATACTTCTTCTTGTATACCCACTTGCAAGGAAAAGTTGTTTGTCCTGTGGTAGTTCAACCAAATCCCATGTCTCATTAGACACAATCAAATTGTATTTTGGTTGTATAGCCTGCTCCCACTTAATTCTATCATCCATCTGTATAGATTCTTTGTAGCAAGTTGGCTCTCCACTGTCAGTGATCGAAATGTGGTGTATACCTGGCTCAAACCGCTCCGGCGCGTTTGATACTCTCGCTGAGCGTCTCAGTGCTTGACTACTGGACTATGCTCTCTCTAGAGCAATAGTAGTATCTTGCACTTGAGGATTAGGTGTATCACTACTAGAATGAGTTGGTTTGGAGGCTACATCCTCAAATCAAATGCGCCTGCACTCAATTTCTTTAATGGGCTTCTTGTGCATCTTTGATTCATTGAAAATGACACTCGAATGACTTTGCAAGATTTTGGGTGCCAAAGATGATAGAATGCATTTGTGTGACCTGGGATCTAACTTGCGACGAAGTTCTTTGGGCACATGTGTATATGCCTCACATCCAAACACATGTGAATTCTCATAGCTTGGCGTTTTCCCAGCCCAAAATTCCTTTGGAATCTTGAAATTCAAAGGAGAGCTAGGTGACCTATTGATAATTTGCACTGCTATCAAAACAACTTCCCCCCAAAACTATGGAGTAAGTTTTTTCATAGAATTCATAGAGATAACTTGCTCTTGGATCATGTGATTCATTCTTTCAATTATCCAATTTTGAGCAGGTATGTACAGAGCAATAAACTGTCTACAATTGCCTCTTCGATTGCAGAAATCTTTGAACTCCGTGGAGACATACCACCATTGTCCATGTGAAAAGCTTTAAGCTTTTTCCCTGATTGGTTTTCAATAATGGCAAGGAATTTTTGGAATGTAGAAAAGAATTCTTCCTTACGCTTAAGGAGATACACCCACACCTTTTTGGTAGAATCATCTATGAACGTGAGAAAGTAGTTTGTCCCCCCTAGAGTCTTATGTGGCATTGGACCACACAAATTATTGTGCATTAACACTAGGGGTTCGCCTAGTTTCTTGTTCAATGGCGATGACAACCTAGTCTATTTGCCATATAGACAATGCTCACACAATGGAAAATCCGTGTAATCTAACACAAGTAAGTAGCCAAAACGTTGAAGTGTTTTCATTCTCTTTTGGCTAATATGCCCTAGCCGGCTATGCCACAACTCAGTAGACGGAAGCTCAGCAACATAGATAGAGTGTTCATCGACACTTAATACAAACATAGAGTACATGGATTTTTACGACCTTTCATCATGACAAGATTGTTCTTGCGGACTAGCCAATAACTATTTCCAAATACTGTAGTGTAACCAAGGTCATCCAATTTCTCTATAGAAAGCAATCTCTTTATAAACTTGGGCACATGTCTGACATTTTGCAATACAAAAGTAGTGTTGTTATGCATTTAAAGCTTCACATCACCAATGCCAATAATGTCAAGCTCATAGGAATCACCAAGCTTGACTATGCTTTGCATGAACGCATAAGAGGAAAACCAATCTCTATGCAATGTGACATGAAAACTTGCACCCGAATCGAGAATCCAATTCTGTGCATAACCCTCATCTTGTGCAACCAAAGCATTTGGAGTCAGATCCGAAGTGAAAATGAGAACATCTGAGGGATCTGTTGTCACCTCTGCATGAATCACTAATGACATAACATTCATCACTCGAGCAACATTCTCTACTATAGTGGTATGTGAAACTCAACCAGGTTGATCTCCTCAATCTTTATCGTACTTTTGCCTTTACCAGCATTATCTTTTTGCATGTTGTTCTGCTCTCTTAGGAAACTATGAAAATCCTTTCTGTAATGGCCTTTTTTGTGGCAATGGTAACACTCGACATTGCTGGCACTGCGTTCTCTACTAGAGTCCTTGTTTTTGCTTGGACTATGAGGATTTTGCTCTCTACTTTTGCTTTTGTTCTTGTTCTTGTCACGGCCTCTTTGCTTCATTGAATTGCCAGCCATATATGCATCTCCATAACTAGCACCTTAAAGAGATTTACGCTGAATCTCTTCAATGAGGAATGCATTTGTGACATCATTAAATACTAACTTGCCATTTGGAGTTGAATTGCTAATGGGTATGCAAAATATGTTCCATGAACTGTATAGAGAGCATAACAAGAATATAGACTTGAGTTTGCCGTCAAACTCATGACTAAAGCCCATGAGAGATGAGGAGCTGGAAGAGGTCCCAGACCTCCAAATTCTCACTTTGCATGCAGTGGTGGTGGATGATCGTCACTTTTTGTTCCTTGACAATATTGCCTAAATATTAGGACTCAGAGAAGATGAGTCGCTCGTAGTGCTTGCTATCTATGTGGGCATGAAGAATCCCAGTGGAAAGGAAGAAAAAGTCAATTTTCAAATTGACTTTGAAGACCAAGATCTCCCAGCAAGCCTCTCTTTCCTCCCCAATGAAAACGAGGAACAATTGGTGCAAACAGTACCAAGTACCTTAGTGGAAATCAAATCATGTGCCTCTTTCTACGAAAGCGTACCAAAAAGAACATTTCATCCAGACAAACCAGTGATCGTGATTGATAGAGATGATCGATCTAGCATCGATCTTACAAAGAAAATTCTCTCACCCTAAACGCTCACAAATGTATACCGGTGGACCGAGAGGTAGCATTGTATGCCTTTACAAGCAAGCACCCGGGCTCGGTCCTCTCCCACTGCGCCTTGAGCTTAGGTCAAGGGTTGACAAACCTAGAGGAAATTGTAAAATCCCTTGGTGTCAAGTCAACCATTTGCCCCATATCCACATATGTAATTTGTAGAAAAATTAATCGATCATGATGTAATTAATATCCAAATCAATAAGGAATACTTGTTTTTGTCAATGATTTCTGTCACCATTCGAAACTTGTTATTTTTAATTCATATTGTCCAATAAATTTTATTTCTGCACCACATGCACACACATGCACAAAACCTGAAACATCCAGCCACCGAGCGGCCGAGGGGCAAGTCTCGATGATTGTTTTGCAAAACGGGGCAATGGGGGGCCGTACGGGGTCAACCAAACGGTGCGCCGTGGATGTATAATCTGGTTCAGTTGACCCTGTACGTCCCCCCGTCGCCCTGTTTTGCAAAAGAATCACCGAGACTTGTCCCCCGACTGCCCGACGGCTGGATGTTCCAGGTTATATGCATGTGGACACCGTCAGATGAGCCGAGTGCCGTGGTGGTTAGCTTAAATTTAACATACCCAACAATTTAAATACTTATAAAAAACAATGTACAAAATAAAGTTGAACAATTGAATGGTAGAAATTCACCATTTGATATTATAGAAAAAGATTACAAATCTCATAAAGAGAGAGTACATGGGAGAGACTATTTTTTATAAGGGCATCCTTCATTTCTTAAATTGATTGCTAAGGCTAAATTCGTATTTTTTAATGTTACACGCTTTGCATGCACCATACAGGGGATGCCATCCTAAAAAAGCTGCACCAAAATGTCTTCGGCGGCATCTTGTAGGGCCAGTAGAGCTATGCGTTGTATTTGTGTAACCGAGTCGCTATATTCATCCATCATCTCTCTCACCACCCAAGAGAAGGCCGCTTTGGGTATGATTGGCTCAGTGCTCTTTTGATATTTTTTTATCTCACGAAGAGCAATTGTGCTTAGCTTCCATCTCTGCTTTTTCTGTGTTGTTGGCCCGGGGGATTTACCATGGAAAACTTACCGCAGCACGTAGCTGCAGGAGAGGGTTTTTTTTTTTTTAACAAGTTACATAAGCGTATAAGTTAGGGGTAGGCCCCCAATAAATTATCTTCCAAGCTTAAAAGTAAGGGAGGGGGGTATCATATTTATTGGGGGGGGGGGGGGACCTAACCCGGGTTGATTACATGTAGTGATTGGTCATCGATCTACACTAAAACTTGGATGAATTTAGGGAAAGTTTTTTATCAGATCACATATCAAATTTTGCATCAAGCCGATCATAGTAGATAAGGGCTGATTTGGAGAAGGTCAAGGTTTGATTTACATGAGCTTTAGATGGATCAGAATTGGATTAGCAACTAAAGTGCAGGTTGATCGAGCACATAGTTTAAAAGTCAAACTAAGATACGTTGAGGGTACATCTAGTTATTAATAGAAGTGTGTCCTTAGTACGTTGCTAGACACTATGCTACACACTCTTTGATTAGTTTTACTCACTTCGATCATGTGAGACCTAGATTTTACATCTAAGATAGGGGTATGATAGTTTTTCTCATTGATTGTCGTAGAAGCGTAGGAAGGGGGTCATATTCCCTAATATGAGTCGTTTATAGGGGTTTTATTAAAGTTTTCCGCTCGCAAGTGGCATCTTGTTTTGTATATAGAGTGAATCCCCCGAGGCTGTTGGTAGTGGTGGAGGAGCCGCCTGCCTGGCCCATTGAGGAGCATCATCTTTATACTTTTTCCTCCTCTCCTCTTGGGCTTGTTGCTCTTCAGGTGTAACCTTGTCCTTTTGTCTCTTTGCACATTGCTTGGATCTCTGATGGAGTTTTGACGGCCTTGAGCTCTCAGCCTTTGCTTGTTGGGTGGCTTGAGCTCTATCCTCTACTGCCTTTCTCTCTGCCTCTCCTCGTGCTTGTAAATATTCCAAATGAGCCCTCTCGGCCTCAGCTCTCTAACATTCCTATTGCTCTCTCTGTCTTCTTTGCTTTTCTTGTACTCTCTACGATTCCTTCTCAGCTGCCTCTTTCTTTTCCATATCCCTCATTCTTTTCTTCCTCTTTGCATCTAGTGCTTTAGAAACCAGGTTGCCTGGTATAACCTTGATCACTCTTTGCTTGACTCGCGGTGGAAACTTCCGTGGCGTGGTTTTTGTGGTGGCTTGAGCACCAATTGTTGTGACAGCAGGGGAGGGTGCCGGATTTTCAAGCGGACCTCATTATCTTCTTCAGTTTCTCTTTTTTCTTGCGTGGCTCTGTGAAGAGGTGAAATTGGTGGGGTATCTGGTAGAGGTGTGCAAGTGGCATGGTTTATATTGCCGAGAGCTCCAAAAATATGTTGCATGGTGGTTAAACTATCTGGATTTGATGGTTGGGGAGGCTATTGGGTGTCTAGAGCGGGTTGGGACACTGGGTTATCCACTTGTGGTCGGGAATGTGGATTTTAAGCCGTAGACTTTGCATGGGGTTCGTGCTGTGGATTTTCTACGGTGTGAGTGGTTGTGGTGGTATTATTGTGTGTAGTGTTAGTCTACTTATGTGAATCGTCTATGTGGTGCAAGATATGAGTACGAACGCGTTTGTGCTCGAGTGGATCTTCTGAAATATGCAAACAAGAAATGAACTTCAAGTTGTGATTTTTGACTTATATGGTACTAATTTAAAAAAAAAAACCTTAAAAACTCAATAGTACCATTTAACATTTTAAAAACTCCAAAATTGTCGAAACTTGTTACATGGAACCACTAATTGGGGCGTCAGCAAATCACGTGGTATTACAATATATGTTTAATATAAAAGTGGTTAGTGTCAAAAATTTATTGGTTTTCCACCCAACGCCTGCCATTTCGTCGCCTTGTCGCCAACCATCGTTGAAATCGAACTTTTGCACTAGAAGCATAATATGATTGTGACCGCCTCACGCTAATCACTTTCTTTATTATGCATTTCAAGCTTCTTTGCACTCTGGTCTTCTTCCTTTCTCTCCCCGCTAAAACTCTATAGAACCAATTGAACATTTCATGTAGGGCATTGCTCTTTTTTCTCCCACCTCCATGCTGTGTATTTTTAAAATACATTGCTTTTGCTTGATAGTGTGAGCGCTCTATTCCTTGGCTACTCCAGATGCCCAATGAACCAAATGTGTCAAGAAAAAATGAGCTATGAGCAAAAAGAATGTGTTGCAAAAATATAAAACTTTAGTTCAAACATTGATGTTTTTTTTTACTACCAAGACAAAGTGTTCAACCCACCATGTAATGTGTTATGTGCATCTCCCCCCAGGCATCCACCATTTACGCTGTGAAACTATTGATTACAAACTTTAAGGTGGATATCTAAACAGAAGTTAGCTTTTCCTTTTCAAGCAAACAAAAAATATCATCTACATACTGCCACACACGAGCATGCTTAATTCCTAGGGCTGCTTTGTTACCTCTGTAGGTGGTAATGTCACACACCTTTTTCCACAATTGAAACTCATTGGGACTTTGGGAGTCAGAATAGTCTAAACGCATATGCCTAGCTTTACTACCACCCATACATATTTTATTAGGAAGATCTTGTGTACTTCACCAGATGCCTTCTTGTCCTTTGATAACTCTACTGCACCCCCACGTAGGCCAACACTTAGTGAATAGATTTGAGTTCTCTAATACACTCTTTCCTTCTTCCTGCATGCTCCATATTCCAAGCATAATTAATATGGAGCATAAGTAACTTGTCAAGAATTCATAGACGGGCATGAAGAGTGCACACATGCACATTTATCAGCTGAGGAATCGATAAAATAGGACCCCAAATTGGATCGTCCATGTCTCGATTAGGAGGTACACTCTGGTTACAACTGAGGATACCTTGAAACCATTGTTATAGTGCTTTACCCACTATTTGTGTAATGGTCACACCTTTCGCAGAGTTGACTGCAGCTTTGCCACCCTCACCCTTACCTTTTGCAGAGTTGACTGCAGCTTTTCCACCCTTACTCTTACCCTTGCCCTCAGTTCCTAAGGATACTTGACTGTGGCAACAATAATTGCATGGAAAGAGGGTCATTGCACCTTTCTTGCATCCTAATAGACACTTGAGATTTTTCTAGTCCCTTGCCAAATGCCACTCCACTTGGAACGTACCCAAACTTGAAACCTACAATCATTGTCCTTCTTGTTGTTGCCGAATGACGTCAATGATTGGGGTGTGATTAAAATACCATTTGAGGGACTCATGTATCTCATGTGGGAGATGAAAAGCTGCTAGCTAACAAATATTCTTCTTGAATTGAACACCTAAACATGTGTTTCCCTTCTTGCTGAAATTGAGCTCAACATCGACGCCCACCAAGGCTCTATTCATAAGCGTAGCGCTTACCCTTTCGATCCGTTGACCTTTGACGATCTGGCACTCATCAAACTTCATCACAAATATAATTTTGCTATCACACTCTTCTTGTGTCTACCCATAAAATCTGATCATTGACTCTTGGAGCTTCAACAAGTCAACATAGACATTATTGAACTTGTTGTAACAAAAGGATTTGTTCTCTTCTAATGGCAAGGCATCCTCCACACATTGAAATCCACCCAACAAGCTTGCAACATCATTATTGGTGCACCTTTTTGCAACACTAACACTATAAGGCATTGACAAAAACCTAAACAAACCTTTTGCTCTGTGACCTAGTGTGACAAGTATATATAAAGCTTCATAGGCCTTGAAACTTATTTCTGTGCTGCCACACACCTCCATCATCTCCTGAGGCGACACGATGCTCTTTAGCTCACTGAAATTCTTCTGACGCAAAACATTAGCAATGCCATCATTGAATGGATCATCCAATAGCTCCACCAACTCCTTTGGTTTGATAATATGCTACAGCAAAGTATGTCCAATCGTTTCAGCATCGGAATTGATTCCCATCATCATCCGAGCCAAGTTCCTGCATATTGAAATAATATTACAACAACTTACAGAAAATGTATGAAATTAGAAGCTTGCATTTGTATTCCTACTGAGTTTGACGGATACGTTTCTTTCGAGCTCCATCGCTTGAAGATAGCATACGATTGCATGTCTCTTGTGCTTGCAAATGTGATAGCCCAATGGAATGTGTGTGAGATGATCAATTCGTTGGTGCATATTACATGCACTGTCTTGTAGCTGAACATAATTGTCTAGACAACGCTCTTGCTCCATTTTTTGATGCTCTGCCTTTTTAATAAGTTTTGACATCTCGTCATTTAGCTGCTTCGTCTTCTCGTTGGCTCCCTTTCTGACTTGTTGGATGTCTTTCACGTACTTCTCTTGCAATGATGAATAGGCAGCACATAGATGTTTTCTTGCTTCCCTTTCATTGACAAAAGCTGAATGTAATCTCTAGCAGTAGCCAAACAATCCATCTCCAATAAAACGCAGTAGCTCAGTGACATTACGAAAAGGCGATGATACATTGGTCATTGGACCACCAGGGTAAATATGGCCATCAACCCATAAGTTGATTTCCTTCTTGCATCCATGGTTCCGTAGCTGGTCTCCAACATTGGGATTAGATATGCCAAGTCGCACGTACTCTTTCAGCATTTAATCGATATTGTTTTGACTTGTTAGTAATGTATTGCAGTGGTAGGAGATTGAATGACATTTGTGTTAGTTCATGAAGCAAATTAGTGAGAATGTGTAATGGTGACTGCTACAAGCAGGGGAAGGTGGCTATGGAGGAGAGAAGTGGAGAGTACTTAGAGATAGGAGAAAAGGATTATGTTGTGAAGGAAGAAAGAGAGGGAGTGCAACTCAATCTCCTTTGAATTCAAATTGTTGATCATGAGTGTAGAGAGAGAAATACTGCTGCACACAGAGGTAATGGGGTTTTCCATTGCTCTCAGCTGGAGCTGGAGTGGGAGAAGCATGAGAGAGAGAGAGAGAGAGAGAGAGTGGGAGATAGAAAGACAATAACGAAGAGAGAGTAGGAGAGAGGGTAGATCTGTAACCTTGGAGGATCTCCACTTTTTCAGAAAGAGGCAGCCAAGAATGTTCCTCAATGATTGGGAGAGGAAGTGATAAGAGAGAAAAGGGGGGAAAGAAAGAGAGTTGGCTCACGTTTTAGAGAGAGAATGTGGAAAATCTGTAAAGAGTGTGTAGAGGGACTGAAAAGTGCTTCCTTTAATGAGTTCTAAGTGAGAGAGAGTGTTTTATATGTTAGAGAGAGAAGAGAGGTGGGAAAAGAACATTTTAAAATTCATTTATCCACCTCTCTTTTGGGTTACTAAATAGACTATTTTCAAATTCAAAATAAGAAAATGTCTTCTTAAAAAATCTCAGCATAGGCCTTTTTGCCCTCTCTTTTAGGCTTGGTCAAACTTGGCTTAAGCTTTAAGCATTCCCTTAAACTGCCAAATAAAGAGACCCTCCTATACCCCATTCACTTCCTAGTGAAGAGCCAAAGAAAATATACACTTTCTAGCATCGGCACTTTTTGGTTGTACCATCATTGCTCACTCCCTAGTTGAACATTCCTGCTCAACCACAAAAAGCCTTTATTCACCCAGAGACTACAAACCTAGCAAACATGGTGAGCAAACCAAAAACCACTACCATATGTACAAAGCCCTACTCTTGCCTTCTACCGCCAATACTCAAGTAGGTTTCCCAACCCCCTGCATATTTTGACACCCTGGATCGAACACCTGGCTTTGAGCACATCCATACATTTGGATTTACCTCCAATAGTATTGTACCCAAGCACGTATCGTTTCATGCACATAATAAGTCCATAGTATCTTTGCACCTCTTCACGCATTATCCTGCCTCCGTCCTACTTCAAAAAGAGCGCCACTATACACACCATCTTGTTCCATAAACACATTAGGAAAAATACGAACCCTCTAGGGGCCTTTGGGAGTAAGGTTAATTAGAGGCCAGCCAATGAGAAGAGGGTGGTGGACACACTCTATGCCCTCAAAAATGAAGGGGGACAAAGTAGTCTTACACTTCTTAATGGGCTCTTACCTACTGAGAAGGGGGGGGGAGGGGCATATGGAACCTCCAATTTCTCTCCTTTTCGATCCAGTTCTGAAAAAATCCCAAAATTTTTGAAAATTTTGAAAATTTTCAAAACTCAAATCTTATCTTCTTGAAACCCGCCTAAAGCTATTTTATGGTCAAAAAAGCATTTTTTGACCTCAAAAAGTCACACAAAAATCCCAAAAATTTAAATTTTTAATTTTTTTTCAAAAAATCTTTTTTTACTATTCAAAACCCCCCCAAAAAGTAGTCCTTAGGCAAAAAGTGATTTTCTCTCTCTAGAACCCCTTTTCCAACTCCTCCTTGGTTGCAACCATCACACTCATCCTCTACTCCAACACTCTCTCTCTCTACACGATCTCCATTGCTGCAGCAAGGAAGCTCCTCTCTCCTCCCCTATCACCTTCCATTGCCACACCAAGCAAGGGTTATCCACCTTCTCCTCCCATTGCCACACCAAGCAAGGGTTAACCACCTTCTCCTATCACTTTATCCCACCTACATTGTAACAACAAGCAAGATCTTGCTCCTCCTCCTCTGTTTTCTTTGTTCAACCATGGCCAGCTCTACTTCGCAAAGGCGGCCAAAGCATGAGGTCACAGCACTTGCATGCCACAACACAAGAGTTATAGATGATGAGTGGGTGCCACAAGAGTTCACCAAAGGTGCTTGGGTATACATGCAACCATCTGCTATTGGCCCTCATCATATGAAAAATCATGCAAACTTGGATCATCATTGGAAAGGAGAGCTCCTTGACTTCAAGAACCTCAAAGACAAGGGGACCGTAGCCATTGTGCAACATGTTTTCTCAATGTCAAGCATGCAATTGCAACAACCACCTCGATTTCCAACACATTGTAACTACATGTTTTGAGAATACAAAGCTAGGTGTGAAATCACAGTTAATGTTATTATGGATTCATACTTAAGATTTGCCATGCATTTATAGTCATATTTCCATCCACGTTGCTGGAGGAGCAACCACTACATAGTCTCTTCGGCACATTCAATGCTATACATGCGGATAATGGAGCAACAATGTTCGCACATCTTTGCCCAACCAAACTGGTTCAAAGAAGTATTTTCTTCTATTCTCATTCCTATATTGTGCCTACTTCTACACAAGAGTTTGGAACGCTTGAACCCATCAAAGTAACTTCCTTATCAAGTATGGAGTAGCTGGTGCCAAATTTGTGGTCAGTAGCATCTTTCAAGCAAAAGATGATAATAGATGTCCAAAACTCTTTGAAATACTCTAAAGCTTCTAGATCTGTGGGCTTGAGTTGGTGTTTTCCTATTCACTGTTTTGTGCAAATTTTTAAAGAGTTTAGATTTGTGGAGACTACCACAATGCTTGTATGTAAAGATGTGCATTATGAGGAATTAGGAAGGCTTTTAGAAGAGGACTGGGGTTTTGTGGAGGGAATGCACAATGGGGACCGGTACCGTTGTAAGGTTGGAGCTTCAGGTATTGGAATGCGCTATTTGACATCCCACACCTCCTTGTACATACAATTTCACTATGATCATTGGATGTGCAAGCTTGGAGTGTGGACTCCCTTGCAAACTGTAGACGGCGCTATTGCAAGCTTTGACATTGCAGTGAAGATGCCCAACGATGCTTTGGAGACAGTCAAAGTGAACAAGCATTGGACTCTTAGTAATGTGCGAGAACATTTGGTTATTATGGGTTTTGAGGCCCTTCAACAAGCACAATTTCATTTACAAGGTCACAACGTGAGAACCATTCCACCACATTTTCAATACATCATAGTTTGTCGATCATTGGTTGCTTATTGTAATGAATGTCCATAGATTGGGAACAGAATGGAAGACAAATTGAAGGTCGCGGAGGGCTGGGGGATGGATGGAACTATGCTATCACTCTTATAACTTTGTAATTCTTGCAATTTTGAAAACGATCCCAATGTAATCAACAAGATTTGCTTCGGCAAATCATGTCTTTTAATATAATTTTTTGCATTGAGATGAGAGATCATTTTTTTGTGAAAGTGCCTTTTTTTTGTTAAATGTCTTTAAAAAAGGGACCATTGTAAAAGGGGGGCCGTATAACTCATTCACGTTTTTTCACTTTCGCAACTCTTGAGCTCCTCCACTCTCTATCCACACCCTAGGCTAAACATGGACGCTTCCACAACCTCTGCATCTACACCCACATCCACCCCTTTGTCACGCTTCATCCTCTTCCTTCAGGACACCAAATACAAAGGGAAGTTGGACCTCCACACCTTCTTTACTCGTCTCCCTGACCTTGACACCACAATTTCCCTTCACATGGATGCATTTGCCGAGATTTTTGCGTTCATGGAGGAGCGCATCATAAAATATTCATTATCCATCTCCCCACATGTAGGGATCTGGGTGCCTTGTGATCTTTTGCGCTACATAAACAAAGGTGATTGCCCATTCTCCAAGTGGTTGCGAAGATTCTAGGAAATTGCCTCCGACGTAGGCCATTTCTTGGACGAGCAAGCCCCAGGGGTGTCAACGCTCAAGAAGCGCAAGTTGCGGGTGGAGTATCTTTCTCGGCTAGCAACATTCATCTTCTTGTTGAGCGATGAACCTAATTTGGAGGAGCTCCGCTTACCACACCTTCAACTTGGGTCCTTTATAAAGGACACGAAGGAGAAGGAGGTTATCCCCATGGACCTTGCAGTGGAAGGAAAGACACTTTGGCTTGAGTACCCCAGGGGGCTCGAGGAAGTGGTTGAGAAATTCATCATTGTGGCTGGACCTAGTGACACTCCAGTACCACTACAATTGATGGATGTGGCTATCCTAGAGGTAGAAATCAGCCGCTTCTCCTCAGTGGTAGCGGATGGGGAGGAGTATGTGTTTATGCATGATTTGGAGAAAGCATTTGGCCTGCGCATGGATGAATGCTTAAGCGTGCTATGCAACAACACCAAATGTCCCTTAGACAATACGCCAGATGCCCTAGAAAGCAAGAGCTTGCCACTTGGGAACTCTGTTGCTGACACTATTGCAATTGTATGTGCGGAGGTCCTGGCAGCAGAGCAATTTCACGTGGTTGAGGAAGAATTCCAAGCCACGCAAACCAAGGTTGAGGCTGCTAGGATGCCTATGCCACTACGCAACCCCCCATCTGATGATCCAAACCTCGTAGCTGCGATGCATGGGAGCATTGACTTGGATGGAAAGGGCAACAGGGAGGACGACAATGAGCAGAGGTAAACTCTATTATAATTTTCATGCTATTTTTTTATCCTTCATTGTCTTTTTTCTCAACCTTCATGGGTTTATGACAGGACATCGTGGAGGTTGATGATTTTGCTGCAAGGACGGGTGGCAAGCGGACGGGCTTTGGACCTCAATCTTCCCTTGCGCATTACCTAGGACAACTCCCCCCTGGTGATGTGGCCATTGTCCATAATGAATTTACTCCCCAAGCCCATTTTATGACTTGCTCGTTGAAAGCTTTGAGAAAGGTTTTGTGTTTGAGCACCATTGCTCAAACTGCGCATCTTGTGTTTCTAGTGCGTAGATCCCTTGTATGCACAGCATTTGGCACTAGCTTCCGTGGTAAAGTGCTTGCCCACTGGATACATGCTTCCATTGGCTCAGATGACCCAAAGGCCATAGTATAGTCCCTCTTGACTGAGGAGTTGCCTTACTTGCAAGAGAGGCGCCAGGAAATGGTCAAGAAAATGATGAACTCCTCAGATACATGATGTAAAATCAACTTTTTGGAAGTAATAAAAAATATTCCGAATTGTCTCTCTATCTTGTACACTCTTCTAAATGTGATCTGTCAATCTTGAAAATTGTTGTAATTGGTGATATGTTTCAATAAGCTGTGTCTTTTTTGCTTAAAGTAACAACACATTGGAAGTTGGATGTACATGATACTTCTTTCAACTTACCTTAATCCAGGGGAAAGTATAAAGCACATCGGAGTGAAAAGAAGTGGTTTCTCTAAAGTAATGCTGCAAAATCAATTGCTTTCACTTAATCTATGTTTTTTAAGTATCCTGGGAGGTAGAGAAGCCTACCAGGTGCCAAAAAAAGGGTGGCCACAAGGCCGCGCAAATGGCCCATCCATCAGTTTTGGATGGCCAATTTGCGCGCCCTTGTGGACACCCTTTTTTTGGCATATGGAGCATATGTTTGCACTCAAGGACATTAGAAAAGGTGAGATCAACTCTGAATTTAAGTTTTCAAGCACACTATCACCTGCTTCAGCTCTACCTAATACATCCCTGCACCAAAAGGTCCAATTACATTGGACATTTGAAAAATCTAATTTAATGTTGCATAGACACTTGGTTTCACAATATATTTACTTTTTTGATATCCTATGGGGTAAACAAAGCTTGAAATTGCCAAAAAAGGGCGGCCACAAGGGCGCGCAAATGGCCCATCCATCAGTTTTGGATGGCCAATTTGCGCGCTCTTGTAGCCACCCTTTTTTTGGCATATGGAGCATATGTTTGCACTCAAGGACACTAGAAAAGGTGAGATCAACTATGAATTTAAGTTTTCAAGCACACTATCACCTACCTTAGCTCTACCCAATACATCCTCGCACCAAAAGACCCAATTACATTGGACATTTGAAAAATCTAATTTAATGTTGCATAAACACTTGGTTTCACAATATGTTAACTTTTTTGATATCCTATGGGGTAAACAAAGCTTGAAATTGCATAAAAAAGGGTGGCCACAAGGGCGTGCAAATTGGCCATCAACTGATGGATGGGCCATTTGCGCGCCCTTGTGGCCATCCGTTTTTGTTTGCACCTGCTAGGCTTCTCTGCCACATAGAATACCCAAAAAATTAATGTTTAATTTATATTTAACTCTTCTTGTTCAAAAATAATAAATTCAAGACACATGGATAATAGACACAGTAGACACAACTGTTAATCATATTGTCATTGCAAAGTCATCTTATTACAAAGATAAGGGTGTGCAATACAAAAAGAGGGGTAAATTCGGCTAATGCTCAAAGTCTCATCGCAATCGATGTGCAAGCTGCATATCTTTTGGTTGTATTGTCACTCGCTTTGTATGAATGGCACATGGGTTATCTTCCAACACCGAAATGATGTGGGCCTCTACAGCTTCTTGAATAGTCTCTAGTACTATTGCTTGCATTCTATATTGATTTCCATAGCTTTGAAGCACCTCCTTCACTGTGCGAGCAAACGGGACACGCCAAATTAAAAGCTATGTAGTCTTCTGGTAGTGGTGGATTTCTGCGAATACCCTTGCTATTTTTTGACGCCGTTGCGGTTGTCTTGGGGGCACTTGCACATTAGCTGGCTCGCGGCCTTTAGGCTTCTTGAAAAACATTGACTTGCGCATGTTTACATGCTTAGGGGTTGGATCTGCAGCCTCTTCTGATTCATCCTCTTCCCGTGGCTCCCGATCTTGTCTTATGGGGAGAGCTCCCTGGCCTCGAGGCAGTGTCTTCCTCCCAGCGGGCACCCAGTGTGTGTGCAGTATATCAGCTCACTGCCATGGTGGCTCTGACTCTAATTCAATGTCTATATGGACCACCTGAGTCCTGGATGGTCTTGCTTGTGATTGGTGGCGCGGCGGCTCCTCCCTATCGGACTCTGGTGTTTGTTGGGCCTCTTCTTCTCTCCAACGCTGGGCACGTTGCTTCATTCTTTTTCTAGGTGTTTGTTCTTGTGGACGTGAAGATTCTACAGCCCTCGATGACTCTGTTGCCCTACTACCATGCCCACTACTAGAAGAGTTCTTGGAACGTCCAGGTGTTTGTGGCCGTTTTCTTGTGCCTTTAAGCCATGCCAGCTTCTCACATCCTAGGAGGGTGTTTTTGTTGGCAGGCGGATGATCTTTTGCGGTTTGTTTGGTGCGCGCCATTTGGTATGGTAAGAGCTCACCTATTCTTAAGAAATGAGTGGTTTATGAGAGCATGCAACATTTATAAGGGCCCATTTAAAAAGAGCCCTGTTCACACTAATTTTAGAAAAAAACTGTTATTTTTAAAATGAAAATGTCGTTAAGAGTTGGACCCTACATTCACGTGTAGTGACTTGCGCAGAATCCACTTTGACCCTTGTCGCACTCTACATTGCCACCATGCAACATGCTTGGCGGGACCTTGCGACATTTGCCACTTATTGCTATGCTCTTGATGACTCCATTTTCGCACTTCAATAACAATCTTAGATTGTCGCGCACGCTCCATTGTGAGCTTATGAGCAAATGTTGTGCTAAAAAACCAATTAAACATCTCCTCCAAATAATTGGATTGCACCATTCCACCGCCATGTCGAATATTTTTGAAGTACACCCCCCTTGCTCGATAATGGGACTTCTCCATGCCTTGAGTGCAAAAAATTTCAAGTGACCCATACTTGTGCATTAAAAATGCACCATGCACAAACAAGATATGTTGTTCACATGAGTAAAAGATCCACATTATTTAATGAAAACAATCCCTTGTAATAAATTCACCACGTAACATGGCTTATTATGTAAATTTGTGATATTACTTTCACCCCAAGAAAGGGTGAAGACCTTGGTAAAATCCGCCAAGGCTTTTTGAAATGATTGGTGTTGTTTTTCTGTTGTGTTGTTAAGGCCCATACACTTGATCATTTTATCAAAATGTGTCCAAACTTGCTTGTGCTTTTTTGCAAGCTTGCCATTTGAATCATTGTCAGTAGTAGCTTTGCATAACTCCTTCCAAAGCTCCCAAAGGTTACCTGCCTGCTCGCTCGAGCTATTTTGATCAGCATATCGACCTGGCTTTCTTTGGAAAACTTTCTTCAAAAAGTGTCTGGTTTTTTTTCCACTCATTGACACTTGTTGAGCAATTTCATGAGCCTCCCCTATGTTCTTTGCAGCAATAAAATCTAAGCATGGCTTGTTGAATTCTTCTAAGGTCCACAAAAATATTGTTCCACATTGTGTAAGGGAAGCCCTTCTTCGAAGGTCTTATGGATTGTTTCTTACCTTTTCCCCTTGTCTTTGTTGTGCACGAAGCATAAAGGGAAGTTGGCATTGTGTCCTCAATGTCCAGGTATGTCCTAATGCGGGAGAACACATCTTCGTTTTTTGCCTTCTTTGCGATGTTGACCTTGTGAGGAACGAGAAACTGGTTTTCCACAATGCCATGCTCTTTGAGGGCATCCTTTAGGAGTTGGAAAATAGCATGATAGGCCTTGGTGCTGATTCGAGCCTCATCACAAGCTTGTTGCACGTCATCATCACTAGCCACATTTCTCAATTTACGCATAAGGTCCTTGGTGATTGCATCCTTAATGTGCTTAACTTTAGGTGATTGTAAGATAGAAATCACATCCTGGGTATTGAGACAATTAGTGAGAAGGTTGACTCGATCATCTTGGCTTGTTCCACTGCATGCCTCTTGGATGACGTTTCTAGCAACCAATAAAAATAAATGTTAAAAATAGTATGAAGTAAGAATCCATCATGCAAGTAAAGACCAAATCACCTTGTGGCTGTCACTTGCGTGCTCCTACCAAATGTGCAAGACTTTCAATGGATACATATGTGCGTTTGTGTTCCGTTGCACCAATGGGTGTTTCTTTCAAGTATGTGATGGTGTTGGCAAGCTTTATAATGTGGGATTCCTTTTCTTACATTTTTTGTTGAAGAGTTTCAACCACCCTCTCCGAAGAGGCAACACTCTCTTGTAATGACGCTGTCTTGAGGTGAAGAGGTTGACATTCGTGCATCCACATATGCAAAAAAGCACCTGCACCCATACACAACCGCTTGCAATAGCCTAACAAGCTTGCTTCTCCCCTCCCAAGAAATTAAAGAAATGTCTAAAGGCTATTAAAGGATGGATAGAAGCGGCTTATAGGATTGTAAGGGTACAAATGGCCATCCACCCAAATATCAACATTGGTCTCACAAGCGGCGCGACGTTCCTGTGATGACCTTTGATCACCTTCACATGCGGTCTTCGGTGCAAACGCCGTGGGTAAGCGAATATGTATGCTTTTAGTGTGCGGAGTACGTGGTGGTGGAAGAAAACCATTTGTGATATCCATGAGCACCATGGAAGCTGTTGCGTGAGGAAGCAAATGATGAAAAGATAGAGAGGGAGGGGTAGGGAGATTGAGTAAGATGGGAGGAGAGAAGGAGGGAAGGGGGGGAGGGAGAGATTGAGAAGGAGAAGGAAGGTAGGGGCAGGGAGGGAGAGGAGAGGCAGAGAGGAGGGAGGAGCAGGAGAGAACAAAGTATTTTTTACTTTTTGGGCAAAAGATTTTTGAAAAAATGGACTTTCTAAGCTTGTGGATTAAAAAATGGGTCAAAAAATGATTTTTGGATATGTATATATGTTGGGCGGGAGTTTTAAGTAAAAAATAAGTACAAATGAATTTTTTTTTAAAAAAGTCAAATTTTAACTCTTAGTGACCCACGTTTTTGCTGATGTAGTCACACCCCTACGCTTTCTTGACTTTAAAAAAGCTAGAGAGAGAAAGTAACCCCTTAGGTCCACATCCTACATTTGTCAAAAAAAAGGCTAGAAAACCTTACTCAAAACTACCTTCTTCAATGCCCTTGCCCCCCTTAACCCCACACAACATTAGCCTTAGTCCCTAAAAATTAGGATTCCTTACAAGGCCCGTACAAGGTCCATATTTCTCCTAATGATATTCCACCCTCCCTCCCAACCATGTATAGCAGAGATCTCCTTAAGAGAGCCCCATATCGGATGAATAAACCATTGCACAACTGTAATCACAAGCATATCTTTCAGCCATAAATCACATACCTCCATTGTTGGCGGTCAAGCCAGATGGGCACCCTTCAAGTCAACCCCTTCTTCCATTCATTTATTTTCCAAAAAGCGTTGTAATCATTTGTGTTCTTTGATTATAAATAGGCAAGCTCTGAGAAGCTAAGCTGTAAAGTATGCAAGAGAGTCTGAGTCTTGTAAAGTCGGCCATTGGCCAAGAAAGCCCTAGGTATAAAGCCTAATTTGTAAAGTGGAAAATGGACCCTTATAATTGTCAAGTTTTGAAGTATTGAGCATATGACTGAGACTGACTATTCCTTGAAACTTGTAATCATCTTATCTTGAGCTTTGGTAATGGCATTTCAATTCTGAAACTTGCATTGTGCTCCTTGTTCTATGCTCTTTCATTCAACTACATTCATTGTCGTTTCCGTTGTGATTTTAGACTACGTGCTGCTAGGCTAAATCTACTAATTTGAGTGCGTTAAAGATTTCTTTTTGACACTTTGACTATAGGAAAGTGTTCCTAGATCCTATGGCAACTTTTTTGGTATATTTTGTTACAGTTTCCAAGACCTTAATCATGATGAATCATGATTTTGATAGCTCCTCGAAATGCAACCAAACTCGGTAGGTTAGTGTCCCTAAGTGTCCTGGACATCACCCTAAAGTTTTCTAGCATTTGGATTCGATTTCGAGTGCTAAAACAAGTTGATGATTGAGTGCGATGACGTAGGACATAGGCAGATTGTCAAATCTGACAGTGGTAGATTTACATGTGCTAGAGATAGTGTTATTTTGTAGGTTTACTTCTTGAGGTTGACACCCTCAACGAGTCTCCGTGCCCCATCCAAGTTTCTTCCTTGAGTATTGACATTATGCTGGTGCTAGATATATATGCTACAGACATCCATCGTGGCCAACCCACTATCATTGGCGCCATTGTCGGGGATAGTGATCTTTTGATAGCGAGTGACCTAGACGTAGCTTTTTTACTTCGAGAATTTGATTTCGGTTTCCACTTTATTAAACTTTAGCAGTCAAAAAGTTAGACACGAGGTTTAGTGCTTGGTTGAGTCTAGAAGTTGAGGACTTGCTAGATCTATCCTCGAGAGATTAAGAGGATTGTGAGTGAGATAGCCAAAAGAACTTCACTCTTCGATTTTCTCATTACTTTTAGATTTCTGTATCGTTTTTTGTTTTGACTTAAATTTGTACCGTTTTGTCTGTTTTTGTTTCATGTTTTAATTCAGTACTTAGGAGTAGGGTAAGTAGAAACTACCTCCATCAAATTTGGGAAAAAAGATCAGAGGAAACGAGGTGAAAATCATAATTTTCGGCAAAGCGACCATAAACTTGGAAAAATTGAAAATTTGATGATCAAAACTGATCTAAATTAAAAAATAAGTGCAAAAAGGGCATAACCAAATCTTAGAGAGTGAATTTGGAAATTTTCATGCTATTTGGTGAAAGAACATCGATCGCGATCCATGACCCCCTGACAAAAACTAAGTAGAAACTGATATCAAATAACTCTGTTGGGTCCTAAATCTCTAAATTCACACTTTTGGTGAAAAGATTGACACAAAAACTCAACCAAATCAAGAAAATTGGGCAAAGACTCCAAAAAACTTTGGAAATAGACAAAAATTGGGCCTTTTTTACTTTTTGGTGTCCAAATTAAAAAATAAGTGAATATCTGATCTCTACAAGGTATGGACATATAGCTGACCAAATTTCATGACCAGATACTGTGGAACATGGATCGTGATCCATAACCCCCTACAGCATTAGAGCCCAAGATTTGAACACTGGGAAGCTAATACCATTTGGGACAATTTTTTGTGAAGGCTATCATAGCAAAAAATAACAAAAGGTTGACCAAAATACCAAATTATAGGTTGTAAGTCAAAAAACCGTAAGCAGCCAAAAATTTTGGCTTTTGTCAAGGTGAGACGGCTTCAAATACAAAGATAAGTGGATAAATGGACCCCATAGACTTCATGTAACAAATTGACCAAATTTGGGGTCCAGACATGGTGGAACATGGATCGTGATCCATTTCCCCCTTCCAGATTTTGGGGTTGTAACCTCACATACTAGTAGCAAATACCAACCCAAACATTTTATCCAAAAAGAAGGATAGCAGAAAACATCCTAAAGAGGCTCAAACAAGGAGAAGTCTATCAAGTGAAAGTTGTTACAAAACAAGATGAGAAAGTGACTTTTGGAATACCTGAAAGGGATCAAACAATTATCAAGAGGTTGTGAGAACCTGTGTGCCAAGTTTTAAGCAATTCTAGCTCTAGGGTAGATGGATTATGATCCATGACCCCTTGACATAGAAAGTGCCCAGATCGATACCAATGCTAGCTCTAGTCCTTGTGAGAACATTGTGTTTTCAAAATTCAATTTGGAGTTGGAAAGTGCAAATTGCAAGCACAATAGGAATTGTGTCAAAAGTTTGACAAAAAATTGATTTAACAGATTTTGACTAACCCAACGGTTGTAAGGTTATAGTCACCAAGTGAATTTTGTATAGGTTTTGTGGATCAGAGTTCAAGTAACTTGCTTTTGATCGGGAGACCAAATGCACCATAAAAGGTAACTGGTCAGGGTTTTGCAAGTTTTGTTTTCTTGATGTATTTGCGGTTAGTCAAGTTTTATCAAAGTAGAAACCCTAGTAATAGAGACCAATCAAGCCATATTTAAATCGAGGGAAGTGTCAACCAAGGGAGCATACCTACCTTAGAGCCTATCTAGGAGGAAAGTCTTCTGATACCTCTTTGAAGAGATCATATATCTATATGGATGAGGGAACCAAAAGTGTGAGTTTTAAAGAACAAACCAAAATGGGAGTGTGACCATTACAACCTGCACCAAACCAAAAACTTTTGCACTTGCTATATTAGTTCAAGAATGAGAAAGGAGCCCAAATCCATAAGGATAGTATGGATTGTTACTACATAAAAATCGATACTTTGATGAAGAGGGAAACATGTATATCGTTGTTCTTAATCCTTTTATTGTGGACAAATGGGGATTAACAGGCACCAAAGAGAAAGTTGACAAAGAGCATGAGGAGAAGCCGCCAAACCTGGACGTTCCAAATGCCAAGCTTAGACGAGTAAATGTGGCTACACGTATCAACATCGACAACACGCATGTGGGCTTATATAAGTATGACAATGGAGAGCAAATGCTCTACTATAGGTGCGAGGAGCCCAATGTGAGAGAATTGAGAAAACAAAAATACTTGTACATATTTACAGTTGAGGCTGAAAGAGATACACAAATAATCATGTTAGACAGTATGGTAAAACATATTTGGCAGTGAGTCGTATAAGTTCAAGGGGTATATGTACTTTGGGAGCCCACTCCATGTACTATGTCACCCCAAGCGTACTCAAACCTACAATCTTAGAAACAACGAGACCGGAACAAAATCTCACATGGGAGACTCATTTAGTCGATCGCATATGTTTGTACTAAGACCAATGGGATCCTAGATTCCCGGGTTCCTATGTCAACACATAGAAGAAGTGCAGTCTGTTAGCGGGTCGCCATGATGGACATCTGCAACATAGCTTTTTGGTACTAACATAATGTCAATACTCAGAGAAGTAACTCGGATGAGGCACGGAGACACTTTGAGATCGTCAATCCCAAGAAGTGAACTTAACAAGAAAACACACTAGCTCAACAAGCAAACCAACACCCAAAGATCAGGAAAATTTGCCTATGTCCTTTCTCACAGCTCTAGGTCATCACGCCATTTTGACACTCGAACGGACTCGAAATGCAACAAAACTTTAGGAGGAGGTCAAGGACATCTACGGACACTATGCTACCAAGTCTGGTCGCAATCCAACAAGGTACCAAAATCAAAATCCATCATGAAAAAGGTCCTGAAAACTGCAACAGAACATGCCAGAAATGTCGTCCTATGGTCTAAGAACACTCTCCTATGGTCAAAACAACTAAAAACAGTGATTGAAGCACTAAAATTTGCAATTAAGGCTCAAAGATGTTGTTGGGAAACAAACAAACTGGAACACCTCCATAGCGATGTCACCCAACAACGTTGAAAGAGCACTACAACAACACCAAAAGCTTTGGAAAATCCCTTTGAAACACAAGTCCAACAAGAGTAGTCCCCTTGGGAATTTACTAGCCGTCGCCTACCCAAGAGACTATGTCACATAAGAGCAAAACCCTGCCACAGCATGGATTTACAACACGCCGACCAATCCATATGAAGACAAGGGTGTAACAGGACTTGATTTTTGAAGTGTTTTAGCAATAAATTTTGTTTTTCTAAGAATTTTTGGTCATTTTAAAGTTGGTCCACTGTGTAGAAGGATGTGTGGATTGTTTTCGTCCAATAAAATTTTTTGAGCCGGAAAGCACTTTCTGGATCATTTTTGAAGGTGTTAACGTGTGATTTTGGAAAAGTGATGTATGAAGCGATTGAAGCATGTGTTATAAGGAACAACTTTGGTTCTCTGAGTTTTTAGAGATTTTGATGTTTTGATGCTCGTTGAGGGCTAAAGATTAAGAGAAAAGTGAGATTTGCTGTTTTTGCATCGTTTTTGTAGAAAATGTTGTTTTGCAGGTTGATTTTTAGCAAATCAGAGCAGGCTACTGAAATTTTGCATCGGATAGCCGTCAAAGAGCACAACAAGAGCAACAAGATTGTGTGAGACGGACTTGGGCTGTTTTGGCTCCGTTTGGGAGTTATGTTCAATTGAAGATAGCTGAAAATTTTAGGACTTAAAAAAAAAAAGTTTTAAAAATCTAACCTTTACGGATCGCTTCGCAATCACGTTCTTATCTTATTCTCGCAGGTATACTTGGTACGAAAATTGAGTCGACCGAACGCCTAAAAAGCGGCTATTTTGAGAAGGCTTTTCAAGGAAAAGAAGGATCAAAGAACGACGGGTCGTGTGTTTGGGGATCATTCACAGATCTCCTCTTCTGCGAGTGCGAGTGCGATTGTGAGTGCGAGTGCGAGTGAGACGCTGTATGCAAGCGGACTGAAGCTCGGGGGTGGTCGGGAGGTTCGAGCTCCGTACAACGAAGTGCGTCCATATTCAATTGCTCCTCTGTTGTATCAAAACTCTGCAAAAATTCATGAATACAAAGATCTCTTTCTCTATCTTTTGCTGTCTACCTCTATTATTCTGTTCCTGTGACGACTTAGCAAAAGAAAAAGGAAAATACTTAGTTGTTTATCATCCAAATATGTGGTAATTAGAGTGTAGCGTATGCTCTGATACCACTGCTACCGTCGAAAGCCTGGCTACCCTTCATAATATCCAAAATAACATGCATTGCAAACCATAAAACAGACTAATCCACATACTTGGTAGATCTCGTAGCACAGAATTGAAGCCGTGAGCGAATAGAGAGAGAGCAAGAGCAAGACATTGCAACAGTGCGCATGCAGACGCACCTCCTAGAGCGGAGTGTTGCGTCGGCACAACGAGAGAGAGAAGAGAGGAGAGGAGAATAACACAGACACTAGGTGCATCTCCCCCCGTGCAAAAGTGACCAATTTCCTCTTGCACGTATTTGATTTATAGATTCCTTGAATGGTCAAAGTGCGTACAAACTGGCCGACCAGTCATAAATAGCCAAAGCTCATAAAAGAGCATTTGAATAATAAAATATACAATATATATTTCCATTCGCATAGGCCTAGCTTGGTCCAGTCTTTTCCACCTGTCAGCTAAAATAAATAATATAATATCAATTCCATAACACAGATAGCATTGTATGCTTTTACAGGCAAACACCCAAGCTTGGTCCTCTCCCACTTCGCCTTGAGTCTAGGTAAAGGGTTGAGAAACCCATAGGAAATTGTAAAATCCCTTGGCGTCAACTCAACCATTCGCTCAATACCCAAAGATGTAATGCGTAGAGAAACCAATCGACCATGATGTAATATCCATATCAATAAAGAATAAATGTTTTTGTCAATGATTTTTGTCACCATTCAGTACTTGTTTTTTTATTCATATTGTTCAATAATTTCCATTTTTGCCCACCGGGGCACACATGTGCACGGAACCTCGAACATGCAGCCATCGGGCGGTCGGGAGAGCGTCTCAGAGATAAGTTTGCGAAACAGGACGACAGGGAGGACGTACGGGGTCAAGAAGGGCATGTGACGCATTGACGAAGCTGAGCATGGTCGAACGGGGCAAAAAAAGCTCTTGTGCGCTATGCCACGCAGGGAGCAATTCTGTCACTACTCCCTGCGTACTGTAGGACACATGAGCTTTTTTACTTCGTCTGACCCCGCCGGCACCGTCGATGCGTCACATGCCCTTGTTGATGTTGAGAGAGAGAGAGAGAGAGAGAGAGAGAGAGAGAGAGAGAGAGAGAGAGAGCACAAGAATAGAACCTCAAAGCATGTATAATACACACATGAGATGATGTATATATAGAGGGGACCTGGGTGCCATATATAGAGAAGCCATATATTGAGTAGCTTCACATATAAGCTCAACACCCCCGCTCAAATAAGGGTCCCTAACTGTGTATGAAAAAACCCTTGGGGGATCAAGGAAAAAACCCATAGTTTTATATACACCCATCGTTATATTATAAAAATCATTGAATATACAAATATTCATGAGGAGCTACATCACTCCTTTTACAATGAATATGTTATGAAGAGCTACATCATTCTTTTTACAATGAATGTTTTATGAGGAGTTACATTACTCCTATCCTATCAAATACAATAATGAATACAAAGGTTCAATAAAGAGGTGTAAAGGCTATCGATTAGCTCATAATCAGGAGTGTCTCTGAGAATCTGCTGTGTAGCTTGTCATCACTATCGCAACACCAAACATATCTTCATGTTGTCATCAAAATGGCATCACCAAACATGTCTTCATAAATCTTTTATTATCACCAAGTTTGTCTTCATGAAATCAATTCTTTGATCAATCCTACATAGATCATAAACTCAAAAAACATAGTCATGAAAATTATTAGCATCGTTAGTGAAATAATTACGTTCACAATGCCATAAGAGATGGTTCGCGACGCCACTCTTTTGACGACATATATACGCACGACAACATATGTGGACATAAAGTATGAACATAAAAAGTACAAGATGCATGATACGTGATGCAAATGACATGTATATACTACATAAAATGACATTTACCAACGTAGTGATATCAATGAGTATCATCAAAGTATTAACAAAATATCATCATTGTATCAATAAAAATGACTAAATCATCATGGTATCAACGAAAAGCATCATAGGATAATCATTGTATCAACGAAACAATATCATGGTATCACCGAGAATAACCATGGCATCAACGAAACATCATGGTATCACCGAGAATAACCATGGTATCAACGAAACATCATCATAGTATCAACAAAAATCACCATGGAATCAACGAAATATTATCATAGCATCACCGACAATAACCATGGTATCAACGAAATATCATCATCGCAACACCGAGAATAACCATGGTATCAACGAAATATCATCATGGCATCACCTAGAATAACCATGGTATGAATGAAATATCATCATGGTATCAACGAAAATCACCATGACCATAGTACTAACAAAACATCATCATGGTACCATCAAAATCACTATGATATCAACGAGAAATTTTTAATAAAACGACATAAACTATATCTCTAGAAGAATAATTATACGAGAATCAATGAACGAGGATATCATATAACAAAAGATCATGTACCAACAGTAGCTCGATAGAATTTGGACGATCATCAACGGCTCGACTGAATCGGAACGATATGTAACTGGCTTCTACAGTAAAGTTACATCAGTAAAAAATATATGATTGATGAAGAAAAAATATACATGAGAAGTTTTCAATTATGAAAATAATCAAAAGCAAAAACTAAAATTTTGCTTTTCAAACATGTACGCAGTCCGAGACGATAACCCAAAATCGGTGCAGAATTTAGAGAAACTTTCTTCTGCGAAATTGTAGACCACATCGATTTTAATGGCTCAATTGAATAGTTTTTTTAAAATCGTTCTCAATTAAGAAAAAAATCAAAAAACAAAAAACAAAAGTTGCTTTTCATGCATGTACGTAGTTCGCCAACGAAAACTCAAAATCAATGCAGAATTTGAAAAAAAATTATTCTGCCAAGTTGTAGACCACATCGATTCCGATGCTAGCATGGACTAGTTTCTGCAAAATCGTTTTCAATTAGCAGAAAAATCAAAAACAAAAAGCGAAAGTTGCTTTTCAGGTATGTACACAATCCGCAAATGATAACTCAAAATCAACGCAGAATTTGAAAAAACTTTCTTCTGCAAAGTTGTAGACCACATTGATTCCGGTCCCTCAGATTGGGTAGTTTTTGCAAAATCGTTTTCAATTAGCAAAAAAATCAAAAACAAAAAGCGAAAGTTTCTTTCGAGGTATGTATACAATCAGCGAACGATAACTCAAAATCGCACGCAAGAACACACAAAAATTGCTTGGCTACATCAAGCATTTCAAAATACCATTGGCGGTGTGAGCGGGATGGAAACACCCAGAATGCCTCTAAAATGACCCGACACACACTCTTGGAATGATACACACACACACTATGGGGCACCACTCGGCTTACACAACCCGCCTGGCCGAGACAAGGAACGAGAAGAGAGAGATTTCCCACTTGCCCACTCACATACACACACTCTCAATTCAGCTCAAAGGAGGCAAATTCCTGTTGTTTAGACTCAATGAAGCTTAGCCCAACACCAATGGGACAAATAGGTTACACAGTATTGAGGAAATACACCACATACAACCACAAAGTTAAGCAGAGGCTTCACTCACCGAAGAAGATTACACAGAAAAACAGCAGAAAATCTGTGAGGAATTTGGCAAAATGGACAGCGCCATTGCGTACGGAACGGCCAAAAACCCCACCCTACAATGTCACAGCGCTCAAATCTGACCTCGGATAAGCAGTTTAGGGCCAAAAAATGCTCCAAAATGAGCAAAAACACAGTTGCGGCTGTTCCTCCTCTCTTCTCCACGTTTTTTGTGGTCTTCTCTCTGTTTTTTCAGTTCCCACACATAGCTTTATTAGTTGGGCACCCTTGGCCTTTTAGATGACCTCAAACGGACCCCGAACAGGCCAAAAATTGACCCCGCAGTGCATAGTTCTCACCCTGCTGCATCCATACGCACACCTAGCACTCGACTTTTCCAATAATGCATCTCGCCACCACGTGAAGTGGCCCCAAAAAGTGATCCTCATGATGAACTTTCTGCATAAGTATCACAAGAAAACACCCACGTTGTGTCCGTACTCATCCACGTGCAAGTATTGACCCCATTCGCCCTCCTGACGCCACTAGATGTCATCTGACGCATCTGCTTTCCTCATGTCGGCGGCCCGCGGATAGCTTCTTCAAGAAGTTTTACGCACTACCAACTCATCATTATTGTAGAAAAAACGCACTAGTACTGGTAACGATGAAAATCGATGCACTATGTACATGTTGTCCTACCTGTACACATGTGGGCCCCACGTAACCACCTGGCTCTGGAAAATGGACAATCCTTTATTCGATGCACCATGCATGTGTATGTACATATGCACAATCACTTCTTCCAAAAAACTCCTGACATAATTTGCCCATCCCATAGCCTGCTAGATCATTCATGATCAGGAGCAGCAAAAAGAGATATGAGACTCGCCTCATCACAGGTCTCCTCATCCCTCACAGACATCACTTGTTCTTCAGAAAGCTCATCTTGCTCCACCATCATCAATCTAGCATGATACAATTTAAGACGCAAACCATTTACCCTTGACTTATGTAGAATCCCATCCAAGTTAGCCAGCTGATATGTACCATTTGGAGAACACTCCACTACCTTGAAAGGGCCTTCCCACTTAATTTGAAACTTCTTTTGGAAGGTCTTGTCCATCTTACTATTGTAGCGCAAAACCAAGTCATGCTTCTTGATACCCTTTTGACCTTTTCATTTATCTTTACCAAAGCCTTATCCTGCATCTGCCCATAATGTTCCAATGCATTCATCCTATCCAGCTGAACCTCCTGTAACTGGAAGAGCCTCTCTTTGAATGCATCACTAGACTGCCCAAGCATTGACTGCAGGCAACTCTACCTCCACAGGCAATAGTGCTTCCATTCCATACACCAAATGAAATGGAGTAAACCCTGTACCTGTCTTCACCGAAGTACGATAAGCCCATAATGCACTAGGCAATTCCAAATCCCAATTCTTTCCTTGGTGCTCTGTCACTTTCGAAAGAATTTGTATCAACTCACCATTGAATCTTTCATTTAAGCCATTACACTGCGGGTAATAAGGAGTGGTATGTTGGTGTCTAATCTTCATCTTTGCACATAAAAAGTCTAGCAGTTTAGCTCGAAATCCTGGCCCCTTGTCTGAAAGTAGTTCCAGTGGCACCCCAAACTTGCACCATATTTCATCATATACAAATTTTGCCACATCCTTTGTAGTGATCTGTTTTACTGCTATAGCCTCTGCCCATCTAGAGAGATAGTCCACTGCCGTCAAGATATAGCTTTTGCCCTTGCTTGTGATAGGTAACGGGCCTATTGCATCAATCCCCCACTTTTCAAACACATCAAACGCCATAATGGTTTTTCGTAGCTCTGGCTTCAACACTCTCTTCCCAAATGCTTGACACCTATTGCAAGACCTACACCAATGGTGAACATCCTTGTGCAAACTAGGCCATACATACCCCTCTTGCAAAATATTATGCAAGGTGATCTTTAGAGCAAAATGGCCACCACATGCGCCTTCATGATTCTCTTCCAACACTCTATAAAGCTCTTCCCGCCAAGGTACACGTCTCAACACTAGATCAACCCCTTTCATGTACAAGACATTACCAATCAATTTGTACCTGTACACTCTACGCACAAAGCCATACTTCTTAGACTTCTGAATGTCTTTCGGAATAATTCCGGTTAGCAAAAACTCCTCTTCTTGAGCCGAACTTTCCCGACCATGGTAAAGAGGTAAAGTGGTCCTCAACACAAATAGCTCCCCAATCATGCTTTGAGTTGCTTCATGTGCCTCGCCATTTAGAGCACGTTCAATGTGTCTGATGCTCCATGCTTCAAACTTCTTTAACAGGCCTTTAATTCTAAAACACATTTCCTTCAATGAGGTGTTCTTGCTCTTCCACACACCCAGCACTTGGTTCACAACTAACAAGGCATCACCTTTTATGCTCAACCTTCTAACCCCATGCTTCAAACAAATGTGTAATTCGGCTTCCAAAGTTGCATATTCAGCCTCATTGTTACTATGCGCATCCAATTTGAATCCTCTCTTACATACTAGCTTCCCCTCTGGATCATAGAGTGCTATACCCCCTGAAGCCGCATCATGGCTCTTTCTGTATGAGCCATCAAAGAACAACACATGTGCATTGCTGATATGTGGCACTTCTTCAACTACCCTTCTCACCACCTCTTCCTTAACAAGAACGGGATTCTCCTTGTAAGTCAACAAATCAGCTAGGATAGCTCTTGTACTGTCTTCCACTAGGAAAGAGAACTCAAACTCTTGCAGCTCAATTACCCATTTCTTCACCACATTTGACATGTTTGTACCATTAATTAGCTGTGGCAAAAAGGCATAACTCGTCAAGAAAACAAAAGGTCGTGGTAGCAAGTAATGACGAAATCGTCGACAAGCAAATATGACACTGGCCATCACTAGCTCTACTTCCGAGAATTTTCTCTCATCTACCAACTTTACTCAACTTGCACAATACACTTGCCTCATATAATGGCTGCCCTTCCCCTTTTGCAATAGCATGGCTCCAATGGCATCATCCCCTACTGATGGATTTACATAAAACACTTTCTCCCAATCAGGAGCCTGCATGGCTGACAACCCCCCTAACACCTCTTTCACCTCTTGAAACACTTCTTCACACTTGTCATCCCATTGCAATGGGTCATGCTTTGCCACTTGTTGTAATGGATAAAGGAGTTGTGAAGACAATGAAATAAACCGCGCCATATACTTCACCTTGTATATAAAGGTTGTCAATTGCTTCGTACTCGTAGGTGATGGAAGAAGAATGATAGACTTAACCTTGTCAGGATCAGCCTCAATGCCATTTTCTAACAGCATGTGACCCAATAACTTCACTCTTGGTTGTGCTAGATGACATTTCTTTGGATTTAGTTGTCCTCCACATTCATCATATCGAGCCAATACCATCTGCAACTTCTCCTGATGCTCAGCCCTACTGCTATAGACACAGAAGTCGTCCATAAAAGCTTTAACACAACTACCAATGAATGGAGCCAATACCCAATTTGCTCTCTCTTGATAGAAGGAAGGTCCATTTGATAACCCAAATGGCAATACTGTGTAGCAATAGCAGCCCCATGGCGTAATAAAAGTTGTCTTTGTGCGGTCTTTAAGAGCAATCTTCAATTAAAAATAGCCTGAAAAACCATCACACACACTGTACCTCTCATAACCTGCCACTGAATCCAAGATCTGATCGATGAATGGAAGAGGATATTGGTTCTTCTTAGTGGCTGCGTTTAAGGGTTTAAAATCTACACAAATCCTCCACCTTCGATCCTTCTTTGAACTGACTACTACTGGACTCACCCATTCTGTGGTCTCCACAGGGACTATGAACCCTGCCTTCAATAACTTGTCCACCTCCTCCCTCACGGCTTCCATCTGCTCTTGACCCATCCTTCGTAGCCTTTGGCGCACTGGCTTAGCACCTTCTTTCAGCTCTATATGCATCTCTTCTCCTTTGAACCCTCTAATCTCTTCATATGAAGTAATGAACAAATCAAGAAAGCTAGCCAGCATCTGCAAATATATCTCCTTCTCCATAGCTGAGAGATCTCCACTGATCATTTGTGCCATCAATTCCTGCTTCTTTGACAATTCAACCTTGGTTTGCATTAGCCCTTCAATCACTTCATAAGGCCCTTCACTTTCATCTTCAACCTCATTTGCAAATGCGACTAAACCAGACTCCTGGATTCCTTTGTCCATCAGAAGAAAAGCAACATCAGCATCCTCATCACTGCTAGTAGTACTATCACTGTCCTAATCAGTCACTGTGGAATAGTCTTCATCACTAGACTCATCTTCATCTTCATAAAGCTCCTCCAATCGTTTCCTTGTGTCCATATTGTATAGCTTCTTGGCACCTGTCTTTCCATAGAGGCTAATCGTACCACGTTGCCAATCTTGAACATCTCCCACTGCATGTAACCATGGTCTGCCTAGTATAATAGGATATGCTCCCAACCCTGCTGGCATCACATGAAAATCAACCATTGCCTTTGCATCATATGCTTCCACTTCTAAGCTCTTTACAACACCCAAACATTTTACTTTTTGATGGTTTGTCAATCTGATCCGGAAGCCTGACACCCCAGTCACTGTGAGACCCATCTTCTCAACGCATGAGTGTGTTATCACACATATTTGGGCTCCACCATCCACATAACCTCGTCCCAAATTTTTTCTTTTATGCGACACATCTACTATTGGACAAATGTTTGGTAGCTCATCCATTGCCAACACCTTCACTGAACCTCTCTCTGGCTCTTTCTCCATTGGATTAACCATCCTCTTCCATTGTCGCTTTAGCTTAGGCACCATCTCTATAAGCTTCCCAAAAGTAACGTCGGCTTTCCTGCTCGTTAGATCCTCCTTCAAGTCATAGCTTGACTGCCCATCCCCTAGTGGAAAATCTGAAACATGAAACTTGCGACGAGTTCTCCTTCTCCTCTTGGCCTTGACATCCTCGCCTTCGTGACTCTTTCCCTTCTTCTTACTAGGACCTGGGGCACTTCTTCCTTCCTTTTCATCGATGGTCCTCTTCCCAATAGGCATAACTAATGTATCCTCTAGCTTTGATGCCTTCTCCAAGGTGACTACACTTAGCACTTTTGTCTTCCCCTTTTCCTCCTGGGTTAATCGACTGGTTCCTTCATCTCCCTTAATTTCGATGCCATAATCATTTGACCTAGTTAGCACTTGTCTTGGCAATGGATACATGTCTCCCCCCATCCTTGGTGGCTTATCACATTGCGGGCTGATGTGGCCCAACTCTCCACAATTATAACATGTGGGCATCTGCCTCCAGAACCTACCATTGTTTTGTCCACCACCATTCCTAGGTCTTTCTTCACCTGCTGGCTGATTTGCAAACCTCCCTCGACCTCGATTGTTTCCCACATTACCTAGCACGTTTAGGCTGAGATTCTTCATTAAATCTACCACTTGCCTCATGTCTTGCCTTAGCCCATCATCTTGCACTGCTGTAGTGACCATTGTTGGCATAACTTGAGGAGTAATAGAAACCACTGATTCATGATGAACCCCTGGCATGCGACCTTGTAAAGAATCTATAGGCTGAAACTCGGGCCTCTTGGGTGAAGACTACACCCCTAACTGACTCATTTTTCTCAACTTCCACTCTTTGTTCCTTGCCACCTCCAATGCATCTTCATATGTTCTAGGTTTCTTTAGCTCCACTCTCCAACGTATATTCTCCCAAAGACCAGCCAAGAACCTGTCCTTCTTCATCATGTCAGGTGGGGATACTTGTGGTGCTAAGGCTTTACACATCCGCTCCCATGCCAATGAAAACTTACGTATGTACGCATCTACCTGCTCACCTTCCTTTTGCACTTCTTGTCAGACTTTGTCAGGATCTTCTGTCTTCACAAACTCCACTTCCAATCTATGCCTTAGATTGTCCCAACTCAATCTTACAGGTAGATCCACTACACGCAACTCCTCTTCAAATGCTTTGAACCAAACTCGTACATCACTCTTCAAACAAATCTGGAGAAGACGTAATATCTGTGCCGGGTCATGAACCTGGTTGCTAATGCAGGCAACCTCCATCTTTTCCAAAAAGTCTTCCACATCTTCATCACTTCTTTCATGAAACTCCGGATAAGAGAAAGCCATGGCTACCCAAGCTCTAATGCTTTTAGAACCCCTTCGAACACACGTACACGAACCCAAACTTTTGATTGACTCAATCCCCAAGAACTTCAATGGAGCTCAACTTTAGAAAAGGACAAACACATGCACATCAAATGAGTTTTCATAGTTAATCATCGAAATGACAACAGGCAAAGGACATTCCAGGATCTCTCGTAATCTTCTTGGCCCAAACATAAAGACTATGCGCTGCTGGAAAAAAATCTTCGTGGACACATGAACATTTATCTGAATTCTTTGAGTTAAATGAAAACGAGTGAATTGAGGATCATTTTGATCATCCATTAAAGCCAACCATGAAGCTCTCAAGAAGGCACACCTGGCTTATCCTCTGATTTTGCCAGAATTTCGACAACATAACAACATAAATGGCTTAAAAGACCAAAAAACCAGCCATAATAACTTGGGAAAATTTCGACAGAGTTTCCCCAGAAGTAGAGCAGTAAGAACCCAAAACATAAACTGCATGTGTAAACATATACTGTCAACAATAGAACTCGAGCATCAAGTTGGAATCACTAGTACATAGCCTATGGCGAGGTCACGAAAAAGGTGCTCCAGCCACCTGTATCACAGAAAGGATCTCACATTTGAGAATCCCCAAGCTCAATAAAACCTCACGCTATCGACCCTCTCACGAAGGCTTATGCAAACCTCGTATAGTCAAGTCTCAGAAATGGCTGGGACTGCCAAATAAAACCAAGTATAGCTCCACAAAGACGTACAATGGCAGTATCCACAAGTAGCGTACAATACAAGACCATGTGCTCAAACAGACGCCCAATGATGCATACACTCAGAAACTGCAAGTGACTTCCACTTGCCAGTATATCACTGTACTCTAGCTACCTGTACCTGTGTGAATCACCTGTATTTGTACATGTCCCTATAACCTGTAACCTGTAATCTGTCACCTGTAATCCGTGACCTGTAATCCCGAATCTCGAAGCTTGAAGCAGAAGGTACTCGAAGAAGATCCTCCGTGGGGACGCCAAAAGAATGTGAGCGGGATGGAAACACCCAGAACGCCTCTATAATGACCTGACACACACTCTTGGAATGATACACACACACACTATGGGGCACCACTCGGCTTACACAACCCGCCTGGCCGAGACAGGAAACACACACAAGGAGCGAGAAGAGAGAGATTTCCCACTTGCCCACTCACATACACACACTCTCAATTCAGCTCAAAGGAGGCAAATTCCTGTTGTTTAGACTCAATGAAGCTCAGCCCAACACCAATGGGACAAATAGGTTACACAGTATTGAGGAAATACACCACATACAACCACAAAGTTAAGCAGAGGCTTCACTCACCGAAGAAGATTACACAGAAAAACAACAGAAAATCTGTGAGAAATTTGGCAAAATGGACAGCGCCATTGCGTCCGGAACGGCCAAAAACCCCACCCTACAATGTCACAGCGCTCAAATCTGACCTCGGATAAGCAGTTTAGGGCCAAAAAATGCTCCAAAATGAGCAAAAACACAGTTGCGACTGTTCCTCCTCTCTTCTCCACGTTTTTTGTGGTCTTATCTCTGTTTTTTCAGTTCCCACACATAGCTTTATTAGTTGGGCACCCTTGGCCTTTTAGATGACCTCAAACGGACCCCGAACAGGCCAAAAACTGACCCCGCAGTGCATAGTTGTCACCCTGCTACATCCATATGCACACCTGGCACTCGACTTTTTCAATAATGCATCCCGCCACCACATGAAGTGGCCCCAAAAAGTGATCTTCATGATGACCTTTCTGCATAAGTATCACAAGAAAACACCCACGTTGTGTCCGTACTCATCCACGTGCAAGTATTGACCCCATTCACCCTCCTGGCGCCACTAGATGCCATCTGACGCATCTGCTTACCTCATGTTGTCGGTCCGCGGATAGCTTTCTCAAGAAGTTTTACGCGCTACCAACTCCTCATTATTGTAGAAAAAACACACTGGTACTGGTAACGATGAAAATCGATGTACTATGTACATGTTGTCCTACGTGTACACATGTGGGCCCCACGTAACCACCTGGCTCTGGAAAATGGGCAATCCTTTATTCGATGCACCATGCATGTGTATGTACATATGCTAAATCACTTCTTTCAAAAAACTCCTGACAGCGGTATGTGCGACCTACCCAAGGGATTCTCAACAAGCTGGCCGGCATGGAAAAGATTCAAATGCATGCAAAGCAAGCTCTATCACTAAGGCAACTGCCGACTCTTTTCAAAGAAGATTTGCTTCGAGAACCAAGAGATACATCAACAGATGTTGATCATCAAGATCTGCTTTGAGATTGCAGTACAAGTTTTCATAACTATTTTTGCCACTTTTAGTGTCATACATTTGTCATCTTTTGTCTATTGTCAAAACCATCATACACTTTTCAGTCAAAGCCTTATTTTAGCTTATAGATTGTCAACTATTGCCATGATAAGTTGTACGGGTTATAGACACTGCCACACATGCAAAGTGGTAAGACCTCCCAAATATACCAGTTTTTGTTCTCATCAACATTTTTGTCCCGCTTCTCATGAGGTTATTGGGTACGCCTTAAACCCAAGGTTTGGCAGTGAAATAAAAACTCCACTCATTGGTAGCTAATTTTTTGACCTACACCCTATCTATTCAAGGGAAGGTTTACTATCCTAGCACCAAGTTATGGATACACCAGAAATCCTTGGTTGTGAGAGAACCTAAAACTCACGGTTGCCGAGTATACCAAAAACTCGACGTATCATGAGAGTGGTCTGTCTAGTTCGGGCTTGAGGGGGGGATTGTTGGGTTCAAGCCCTCGTTCGATTGTTGGTGTCAGTCCGTGGGATACTCCCCTTATAGCATGTAGAGGATAGTTTAGTTTAGAGCCAATTTGCATTGCCAGTTTTGCTTTATATTGTAAGTTTTTTTTTTAACAAAGAAATACAATCAAGCATAGCGTGCTGTTTTACTTGCAATGTCAACTATCTCTCTCCTCTTCTCTCGTTCTCTCGTTCTCTGTTTTTCTAGCTCCTCCAGGCCATGGCAGAGCTTCGTCATCACCCACCATAGGCCTTCAACCTAGCAATACTGTGGTTCTTACCAATGTACTTACCATTCTATTGATGTTGTTGGTCCTGCGGGATACTTCACTTGTTCTCCTTTGGCTTACCTTTGTTGTGCTTCACTTCCAGTTTAAGAGCAATCCTCAAAGCGTCATTGTAGTCAGTGGGATGGAAAACCCTCACATCGTACTTGATGTACTCGTCTAGACTAAAGAGGAAAGCCTCCTTACGCTTCTTAATCGACTTACACAATTGGACACCAATCTACAAGACACGGTTAGAAAATTCCATAACTAGAGTCCCATTTAGCTTGAGATCTCGTCATTCCTCTTTCAACCGATCAAGGTACTGCGGCGGCATACAGCGATGCTTGAGCTTAGCCTGGAAGTCAGCCCAACTGTAAGACAATGGGACATCATCCTCGGCACACACAAGGTGCTCGGCCAATTGTGCCTCTTGCCAGGCTTGATACCAATTGATGACATCATCCCAAAAATACATAGCGGCTATCAAAACTTTGCTCTTGTTGTTTTTCTTGTGAGTAGCAAAGTAAGCGTTAAATTGATCCAACCGAGAATAAATTGCATCTTACCATCATACTTACTCAAAGTCAACTTTTCAGTGACTGGATTGTTGGAGTCGTCGTCTCCACCTAGTCTACATGATGACTCGTTAGCCTCCTTGGGTGGATCGCTCTTCAAAGAGAGCACGTGAAGAACCAAGTCTTATGGCCGTTGGTCCCGCAGTGCCTCATGCTCTAGCTCCATAGCCGCCCTCTTTTCTTCAACTGCTATGGGTTGAGCTTCGTGTTCCCTTTCTAGAGCCATGCGTTCCCTTTCGACTCCAACCCGTTGAGCTTCATTTTCCCTTGCAACTTTGGCTCGTTGAGCTTCCTTTGCCTCTTGGGCTTCGGCCCGTTGAGCCTCCTGCTGCAGCATCATCTTTATCATGTATTTCACCAAGGCCTCCATTAAGTTTAACGCAATCCATGGAGTAGATGGGGATGGAGGAGGATCCAGAGATGGTCCTCCGGGTGTAGCGACTTCTTCTTCTTCAATTTCACTCTCATCACGTCACGCAAAGTATCCATTCCGCTTTGGTTGATGACCATGCACTGAGTACTAGGGATTCCGCTAGATGAGAGATGATACGTGATAACATCATAATCTATGGTCCTCAATTTGTGTCCAGTAAGAGGCCATGAGTCCAAGTGCCCAAACGGTTTTCTCTAGCTGCACTTGCCATGGAGAAGTGGCTTGTGGTGGTTGTGAAAGTGACCACCCTTGAGTACACATAGGAGTCTGCTACCTCAACGTGGCCTCCTGCTAGCATAGATACAACTCTACTCTAGGTTTGTCGAGAGGAATGGAAGGCCACAACCTCGATTTTCCAGGTTCACTATGAGGGCCTCTCTGCATCCAAAACTCGTCCAAGGCTTGGAGATGATGTTGTAGTCTCTCTCCTGTCTCATATACCAAAATGATATCATCATTGTATAGAATAATATAAACAAAGGTATTTGCTAGATCCACGTCCTAATTCTCTGCTACATACTCAACTATGTTGTCAATGTAGAGACAAAACACTACAGAGGAGAGTGGGCATACCAACTTCTCACTATTAGAACTAGCAATGGGCTTTGAGATGCCACTTGGACACCATACTCGGCTGGTCACCTCCTCAAATAGAGAGTGAATGTCCCAAATTATCTCTAAAGGCACACCAAAGGTCTTAAAGTGCTGGAAGAGTGTCCCATGGCGCTCTCTACATAAAAATTTAGCTCTCCCTTGAATAGTGCTCCATAGAGCTTGATTGGCCTGGCCATTGGCCAATCATGATAGCCCTGTGTTTCCATGGTTGTGAGTGTCCCCCGACTTGTGCGAAGGCACAATGGTGTGCATAGTTGACTTTGCTCATTTGAAGCGTAGTGCAATGAAAGGAGCAAGGGTGCATGTGGCATAGATGATGTGCTCAACTTGCATACCTGTAAGATCTGTGTGGATATGCACATGAGGAGCTCCAAAAACAGTTCTTGCCGTGCTTGCCATGGTTTTTCATTCTTTATTTTGGATCCCAAAAATTTTCAGCTTTCACTTGTTCACTTTCAAATGCTTTGCACACATCACATCTGCTTGCCAGCCTTGGAGAGCACTAGGCAGATTTGGGTCGTTCCTCTCCACATGTAAACCATTTGGGCCTTCTGGCCACACTTTACCATAACAAATTTGCCTCATCATTGCTAGACAAGTAAGTTCCATGTGTGGATGGGGCAACATCACAAGTGGCATCAATTGTAATGTGTGATTTAACAAGTTGGCTAAAGACTGACTCTTTCAGTATTAGGCGTTTGACAGAACTTTTGATGGCACAAGTATGAGTTACTCCATCCAACAATTGGTTCCTAGACTAATGCACAAGCAATGAGACACAAATACGACAAAACGAGTGTCATAACAAACAAGTACCCTCTAACAATACGGATAAATTACCACGATATGGATAAACTACCAAGTATGGTGAGTTGTATGTATTAAACAAACCTGTCTAATACTATGAAGGGTATCCAACCGTTGCATTATCTCAACTTGGTTTTCAAGTAGCCTCTTCAATACCTGCATGAGAATTCCAAAATTCTCTCTCTCTCTCTCTCTCTCTCTCTCTCTCTCTCTCTCTCTCTCTCTCTCTCTCTCTCATTTTATCATTTTATTTTTGTACCCAGACATTGGAATAGATCCACAAGGATTGTATCAGTTTGGTCTCATAGGTCACTTTGGCCTTTTGAAGACGTTTAATATAACATTTCATTTCATTTCTCTTTCTCTCTCTCTCAAAAGAAGTGGGGTTTGGAACCCTTTCGTATTAGTTATGTGATTACACGCCCCAGGCATTACATCAGCCCGTAAGCATACGGATCTGATCGTGGAAAAACCCTTGTGATATTCAATGAATACGAATCATAGGGAAAAAAGTACCAGTGATGCAAAGTTACAAAAGATGGGTTACACAAGAATATGTAGGAGCAGGGGAGTGAAGGAAGAAAGCAGCTGAGAGCTGAAGCAGAAACAAGTCACCCTGACGTCGAGAGGAGGCCGAAAATGACTCCCGATCTCCAAGGCCGTATACAACGGTGCATTCCAGCAGAAGAGACATCACCACCGTAAGAAGACTTTGCACCAAAAATCCGGGAGAGAGAGATAGCCTTTAGCCATTCCTGGCAATGATCAACAAGGCTATGACATTCTTCAACCTGCACCCAAAAGCAATTCATGGTGCAAATTTGAAAGCGAGGCACAAACCGCCCAGCGAGCAGTAAACAAGCAGAATAGGCAACACAAAAGAAATAAGATGCATACAAGCAAGCAAGCTAAACAAACGGAAACCAAGAGAAACAAACAAAAATACCTACTTAAGAACAGCAAACAAAACAAAAGAAAAGAAACCGTCGTAGTAATACAAATACATAAGAGTGGAACAGACATCTGGTGAAGGTGGCCAAGTAGAGCACTTGTGGTTCTATAAACCTTAAGCGACCACCGTGGTTCTCTCTCTCTCTCTCTTTCACGACCTGCTCTACCAGCGTGAGGACCTGCTTGAGCGCGAGGACTTCAGCACCTGCAGCGAGGACGAGGACCTACTCTGTGCTTCAGCCCCTGCAGCGCGACCTACTCTACCCCCACGTTGGAAGCCAGCCAGCATGAGTTCACTTTCTCTCTCTCTCTCTCGTGCTCTCTCTCTCTCTCTTTCGCGACCTGATCTGCCAGCGTGAGGACCTGCGGAGCGCCCTGCTTCAGCGTGAGGTGCTTCAGCCCTGCAGCGCGATCTGCTATGCCAGCGTGAGGTGCTTCAGCACCTGCAGCGCGACCTTCTCAGTCAGCGTGAGGTGCTGCTGTGACTCGCACGCTCGCACGTACATACAGCACCCCCACCCCCACCCCCTTCAGCCCGCAGGTACATACACCCGGCAGATTTCAAAACCTAGGCATTTTCCAGATTTCCGAATTTTCCGAATTTTTGAATTGAATATTTGAATTTTCAAAATCCTGCGCAAAGGAGACCTCTGAGCCAATCACTTGCAACATGAGGTGGATGAGCCACAACTCCGACACTTTGATTTTGTTTTTTATTTGAAACAAATTCGATGATCATAGATACATCGCTACCGGGAGCAGCTTCTGGTTTCGTTTCAGGCGACGCTATCATGCAGAATCTGAGAACTTAAGGCCAGACAGAGCTGGTAGAAGCACAGTGGGAACAAGTACAAAGCAGTTCAAGTCTGAGGGCCATTGTAGAGGAGATGGAAAGAGAGGGACCTGCTACAGGATTGAGGTATATGGATGATCCAGAGGTCTTAAGTAGGCTAGGAAATTCTCTTGGGTTTCCATTTCCAGAAGGATCGACCATTGATCATGAAATTAGTCAAGCAACACCAAGTGTGAGGTTTCCAGGTGAAGATACTTGAGAGGAGGTCGAGGAAGGATTGGCTCTTCACCATGTAGCAAGTACAGGAGATGCAAAGGACCGTGCACAGGACACGAAAGCCGTCAATGTCTCACCTGCTTGCAAGTCGCGAGCAAAGGCAACCTTCATGCTCACGAACAAGCAGATGGCGCAGATGGAGAGGGAAATGAAGGAGTGGAAAACAGAGATGGAAGGATGGTGGAAGGAGAAGGCCAACCTCCTTCAGATGGTCTTCAATGAAGGCGCACAATGGAAGAAGGAGAAAGAGAGCCTTAACGCAGAAATACAGACACTCAAAGAAGAAGTCTCAGCCCTCAAACAGGAGAACCCAAACGGCGAGATACGGACACTTAAAAATGAAGTCTCAGCCCTTAAACAGGAGCTTGCTGAAAGAGTAAGCAGTGGGTTAGAGGAGGGCGAATTTCAGCCCTCGGGAATAGATGAAATCAAAGAAATCAAGGAAAAGGTAAGGATGATCACAGAGGAAGAGAAACTGAGTGTGGCAAAGACATCTTCATGGGCGGAGATGATAACAAGGACACAGAAAAAGGCGGACGAGGCCGAAAAATGAATTGAGGTCGCCAAGAAAGGGAAAGGTCAAGAAACTCCTTGTACACCGACGCTTATCAACATGACCCTCGAAGAGGAACAAAGAAGGCGGATGCGAGCACTGCATGTGAGAGTGACCGGTCTCAAGGACATAAACAATGTGGAGAAAGAGGTCACAAGCCTTACATCAATGATGGAGATGGAGAAGCCTTTGCACACAAAGGCATGGAAGGTAGGTAAGAAAAGTGATGGCACGGGAGAGTCTTCAAAGGGGAGAGCCCTCATACTACGCTTCCCCTCATTGGAAGATAAGAAGGAATTCTTGAGGAAGAGGCCTACTCTCAAAAAGACAGGTATTTTCCTCGGTGATGATCTAACTCTCTCACAGCTCGCACATATGAGAGAGGTAATGCCAGAGATTACAGCGGCAAGGGAGAAGGGAAAGATAGCCTTCTACAGAGATGGACGAGTGGTGATTTTAGAGCGGCGCACTGCATGACGGTGCGAGACCTATGGGACCACATTGAAGATGGCTACCTGGAATTGTAATGGGTCTATGAGGTTGGACGAGGGTGCATTTGAGGAGAGTTTCAAAGACAAGGATATTGTATTCTTCTCAGAGACTCATCGGGCCCCTGGACAGGTGATGCCACATGTGTTGGGATACAGATGGGAGACATCTCACAGGACAAATGCGAGATCTGAACATGGGAGTAGAGGTTCAGGCGGAGTAGCAGTGCTATTCAGAGAGGAACTACAACCATTACTGCATATTGTACGAAGAGATGATCATGCTAGATATATGTGGGTGAGACTGAGAGCTGACACAGGTCGATTCCTATATATTGCCCTATGTTACTTTCCTCCCGGTACATCAGTGTATGCTGCATCCATAGGGCAGTCGCCTTTCTCTATACTAGATGATGACATATGGGAGTTTTCTAGGGTCCTAGGGGACTTCAATGCCCGAACGGGCAACTCGCAGACAGTCTTCTACGACACTTCAGATGAGATGCTAAGAGAGCTGGATGTGGGTGAGTTGGGACTTGACAGATGCTCAGATGACAGAGAGCAGACGGAGTATGGGAGATACCTCATGGAAATGACAACTACACATGGATTAGCCATACTTAATGGCTTACAACGATTTCCTGGAGCAGCAGGTTTCACATGCTTTCCACACAGACATGGGGCCAGTACAGTGGATTATGTTATGACACAACCAAGCTTTGTCCCCTGCATTCAAGATTTCACAGTGGGAGCCAGGCCAGTGGGCATAGCAGTAGATCATGCTCTCTTGACACTGTCTGTTAAATTTCAGTATAGCATAACCCAGACATCAGAAGGCAGGTCACACACCCGCTATACATTTACACCAGAGACTGATTTTGTTTATACAGAGGAGATCTGGGACCGTCTATTGGAAGGCACAGCTGGCACAAATGGTACAGGCCTCTCAGTGGAGGAGTGCACCACTCTATTGACTGAGACACTGCATGGGGCTGCATCAGTGGCATACCCACACACTCAGTCGGGCAAGAGACGACATTTTGGGAGCATGCCCCATAATAGTTGGTATGATGAGGAATGCAGAACAATGAGAGCCCAGCTTCAGAGGGATCTTCTTTTAGGAGTCAGCACTTACAGACAGTCTCGGATTGATTTCCGATGCCTTGTGCGACGGAAGAAGCGAGCTTACCTAGCTCAGATGGAGCGAGACTTATATCAGATGTTCTTGAGTAGGGACTCAGGAGAGGCATGGTGACTCTTCCATGAGCACTCCCCTCCCCCAGTGATTACTTCACCTGATGTGTGGGGCCAATATGCAACATCATTATATACGGTTCCTGGACAGGAACCCCTTCCAGACCCTACCAAGCCTTGCCCAGCTACGAGCACTTTCTTTACACCTGAGATGGTACAAAGGGCCATCGACAGGATGAGGACCGGAAAGGCATATGATCATGACGGTCTAGTAGCGGAGCACTTTATACATGCCAGGGATGTGCTGATGGAGGTTCTCGTGTTGTTCAATCGTGCCATGTGTGAGGGATTACCTGAGACTTGGAGGTTGTCTAATATTGTGCCCATCTTCAAGGCAGGTGACCCTACAGAGCCTGGGAACTACCGCACTATTATGGTTGGACACATTGGCACGGTTGTATGCATCTATTCTGGAGCAACACTTGAGTAATTGGGCAGAGGGCGAGGGGGTACGAGCAAAGGGTCAAGCTGGCTTCGGGAGGGGTTTCTCCACTCTTCATCATATTCTGACACTCAGGGCCATCATTGAGGAGGGCAGAGCACATGGGAGACGGATCTATTGTAGCTTTGTGGATTTTCGCAAAGCATTTGACATGGTACCAAGAGCTCGATTGATGCGCAGACTACAGGAGATGGGGGTGCCCATAGAGGTGATTTGGGGAATTATGGCTCTGTACAGATCAGTGATGGGACAGGTACGCACTCTGGAAGGGGCATCTGATTTAGTTCACTCTACTATTGGAGTAAAACAGGGCTGCCCATTGTCTCCTACTCTATTTGGTATGTATGTTGATGAGGTATCTGATTACATTGACAGAGAGGGTGACAAGGGTGCCCAACTGGCAGGGACGTGGATCCCATTGTTGCTATATGCTGATGATATTGTGTTGATATCTGACTCACCAGAAGGTATGCGATGACATTTGGATGCACTACGCAGTTTTGCAAAGGATAGTGGATTGTGTGTAAACCTAGGTAAAACCAAGGTTATGGTGTTTAACACCATGCCACAATGGGTCAGGAGATCAATACCTACTTTCAAATATGGTCAAGAGATTGTGGAGTATACAGATGCGTACACTTACCTGGGGGTAGTCTTTACTGGGCCGAGATTTTCTTTGAGAAGAGCAGCAGAGACTAGACTAACTAGAGCTGGTGCGGCCCTGGGAGGAATGGAGAGGATGTGTTTGCACGTTCAGTTCCAGGAACCTAGGACAAAGTTATGGCTCTTTGATACTTTGGTTGCCTCTACTATGTTATATGGGGTGCAGGTTTGGGGACCTTCTGTAAGCCAGAATGGTTGGAGGCGTATGGAGAAGCCCCTGGTATCTATGATCTCTCGGCTAATTAGAGCCAAGGTTTCCGTACCGCATGATATCATTCGAGCGGAATTAGCTGCCCCCCCTATGGAGATTGAGGCGCTTACTAGATCAGTCTCCTTTGTACACAGTCTGTGGGATACTACCAGAGACAGATATGCCAGGGTGGCTCTAGAGTCCTCCAGACAATTAGCTCTTAATGGGGATACATCATGCTGGTATGCACAGATGGCATCATGGTTTCAGACACATGGTTTCACCATGGACAGGTTGCCTCCTTTTCAATACTCTCTACAGGCACCCTTGAGGTCTTTGACGCGGGTAGAGATTAATAGACTCATTCGTCAGGATTTGATCTAGCTGAACACGAGGAGGACATGGATAGAGCCGATACAGGAGTTGGGCACAAGGATGGCTTTCTACAGAGAACATCTTCTCCACCTCACGGGGGATGGGTTTGTGATTCGGCCTAGCTATATGGACACACATCTTTCTCATGGTTTTCGTTGTGCCATTGGCCAGATACGCATGTCCTCACATCAGCTCGAGATTGAGACTGGCAGATTCAGAGGGACACCAACAGATAGCAGGATATGCCGCTTATGCCATCTAGAGCTAGAGACAGAGGTACATTACATATGTCATTGCAGAGTGTACTATGAGATACGAGACCGTTTTCATTGTCTATTCAGAGAAGGTTTTGGGCCTCTATCTAGGGTCATGAGTTATGAGAACCAGAGATGTCTTGGGCTATATCTACTTGAGTTACACAGGCATAGAGAAACTTTACTGAGGAGAGCTAAAGAGAGACAACCCCAGAGACGGATCACAGATTTCTTTACACTAGATATTGTACACCCAGAACAACAGACAGAGGAGCAGCCAACAGTGGAGAGGTCTGCCCGCACTACTGGCATTCTCATAGACCAAGACTTTCTCTCTCTCTCTCTCTCGTTTGTATGCATAGGGAGATACGTCATGTTGATATGCACACATGGCAGCATGGTTTGAGAACCATATTTTTACTATGAACAGCCCCCCCTTCCCTTTAATATTCTCTAGATACATACTCTCTCTCTCTCTCTCTCTCTCTCTCTCTCTCTCTCTCTCTCTCTCTCTCTCTCTCTCTGCTTGCGCATATGAGAGAGGTAATGCCAGAGATTACGGCGGCAAGGGAGAAGGGAAAGATGGCCTTTTATAGAGATGGAGTAGCAGTGCTATTTAGGGAGGAGTTACAGCCACTACTACATATTGTACGGAGAGACGATCATGCTAGATACATGTGAGTGAGGCTGAGAACTGACACAGGCCGATTTCTATATTGCCATATGTTACTTCCCCCCTAGTACGTCAGTATACGCTGCATCCAGAGGACAATCGCCTTTCTCTATACTAGATGATGATATATGGAAGTTCTCTAGGGATGGTGATATCATCCTCCTAGGGGACTTCAATGCCCGAACAGGCAACTCTCAGACAGTCTTCTACGACACTTCAGATGAGATGCTTAGAGAGCTGGATGTGGGTGAGTTGGGGCTTGACAGATGTTCACATGACAGAGAGCAGACGGAGTATGGGAGATACCTCATGGAGATGACGCCTGCACAGGGTTAGCCATACTTAATGGCTTACAACGATTTCTTGGAGAAGCCGGTTTCACATGCTTTCCACACAGACACGGGGCCAATACAGTGGACTATGTTATGGCACAGCCGAGCTTTATTCCTTGTATTCGGGATTTCATAGTGGGAGCTAGACCAGTGGGCGTAGCAGTGGATCATGCACTTTTGACATTTTCTGTTTCATTTCAGTATAGTACAGCCCAGGCATCAGGAGGTAGGTCGCACGCTCATTATACATTTATACCAGAGACTGACTCAGTTTATACAGAGAAGATCTATAGCCGTCTATGCACAATTGGTCCTGGCCTCTCAGTGGAGGAGTGCACCACTTTACTGACTGAGACACTGCATGGTGCAGCATCAGAGGCATACCCACACAGTCAGTCGGGTCGGAGGCGAAACTCTGGGAGCATGCCCGTGAATAGTTGGTATGATGAGGAGTGCAGAGAGATGAGAGCCCAGCTTCAGAGGGATTTTCTGTTAGGAGTCATCACTTACAGACAATCTCAGATTGCTTCCCGACGCCTTCTGCGATGGAAGAAACGAGCTTACTTGGCCCAGATGGAGCGAGACTTGTATCAGTTGTTCTTGAGTAGAGACTCAGGAGAGGCATGGCGATTCTTTCATGAGCACTCCCCTCCCCCAGTGATTACGTCTCCTAATGTGTGGGGCCAGTATGCCTCATCGTTATATACGGTTCCTGCATAGGACCCCCTTCCAGATCCTACAGAGCCATGCCCACCACCCACCAGCACCTTCTTTACCATTGAGATGGTAAAGAGAGCCATTGACAGGATGAGGACCAACAGGGCATATGATCATGATGGTCTAGTAGCAGAGCACTTTACACATGCTAGAGATATGTTGGTAGAGGTTCTTGCAGTGTTGTTCAATCGTGCCATGTGTGAGGGGTTACCTGAGACTTGGAGATTGTCTACTATTGTGCCTATCTTCAAAGCAGGTGATCCTACAGAGCCTGGGAATTACCGCACTATTATGGTTGGGCACACATTGGCACAGTTGTACGCATCCATTCTTGAGCAACAGTTGAGTAATTGGGCAGAGGGTGAGGATGTAAGAGCAAAGGGCCAGGCCGGTTTCAGGAGGAGTTTCTCCACTCTTGATCATATTCTGACACTCAGAGCCATCATTGAGGAGGGCAGGTCACATGGGAGACGGATTTATTGTAGCTTTGTGGATCTCCGTAAAGCATTTGACATGGTACCGAGAGCTCGATTGATGTGCAGACTGCAGGAGATGGGGGTGCCCATAGTGTTGATTTGGGGAATTATGGCTCTATACAGATCAGTGATGGGACATGTACGCGCTCCGGAGGGGATATCTAATTTAGTTCACTCCACCATTGGGGTGAAACGGGGTTGCCCATTGTCTCCTACTCTATTTGGTATGTATGTTGATGAGGTGTCTGATTACATTGACAGAGACGATGATAGAGGTGCCCAGCTGGTAGGGACGTGGATCCCATTGTTGTTATATGTTGATGATATTGTGTTGATCTCTGATTCACCAGAGGGTATGCAGCGACAGTTGGATGGATTACACAAATTTGCAGAGGATAATGGATTGTCTGTAAACCTTGGTAAAACCAAGGTTATGGTGTTTAACACCACACCACAATGGATCAGGAGATCAGCACCGACTTTCACATATGGTCAAGAGATTGTAGAGTATACAGATGCATACACTTACCTTGGGATTGTCTTCACTCAGCCGAGGTTTTCTTTGGGGAGAGCAGTAGAGACTAGACTAACTAGAGATTTTGCGGTCTTGGGAGGCTTGGAGAGGATGTGTTCGCAGGTTCAGTTCCAGGAACCTCGGACAAAGTTATGGCTCTTTGATACCTTAGTAGCCTCAGCTATGTTGTATGGGGTGCAGACATGGGGACCTTCTGTAGGCCACGATGGTTGGAGACGTATGGAGAGGCCCTTGGTATCTATGATCTCTCGACTGATCAAAGCCAAGGCCTCCGTACCCCACGCTATCATTCGAGCAGAGCTAGCTGCCCCTCCAATGGAGATTGAGGCGCTTACCAGATTAGTCTCCTTTGTGCACAGCTTGTGGGATACTACTAGAGACAGATATGCTAGACTGGCCCTTGAGTCTTCCAGACAGTTAGCTCTTCAGGGGGACACTTCATGCTGGTATGCAAAGATGAAATCATGGTTTCAGACGCATGGTTTCACCATAGACAGGCTGCCCCCTTTCCAGTACTCTCTTTAGGCACCCTCGATGTCTGTTACACGGGTGGAGATTACTAGACTCATTCGTCAGGACCTGATCCAGCTCGATACAAGGAGGACATGGATAGAGCCGCCACAGGAGTTGGGCACGAAGATGGCTTTCTATAGAGAGCATCTTCGCCACCTCACAGAAGATGGGTTTGTGATTCGACCGAGCTACATGGACACACATATGTCTCATGGTTTGCGGTGTGCCATTGGTCAGATACGCACATCCTCACATCAGCTGGAGATTGAGACTGGAGATTTTGACTGGTAGATTTAGAGGGATACCAGCAGACAATAGAATATGCCGCTTATGCCAGTTAGAGCCAAAGACAGAGCTACATTACATATGTCATTGCACAGTGTACTATGAGATACGGGGCCGTTTCCATTGCTTATCAAAGAGGGTTTTGGTCCTTTCTCTAGGGTCATGAGTTATGAGGATCAGAGATGTCTTGGGCTATATCTACTTGAGTTACAGAGATATAGAGACACTTTATTGGGGAGAGAGAGAGAGAGAGTCCCAGAGACAAATTACAGATTTCTTTTTACTAGATATGGGACAGCCAGAGGAGCAGTCATCATTGCAGGGCTCGGCCCACACTCATTCGGCCACTACCGGCACTCTCATCCACCGAGCACTGGAGCTTCGGAGATCCAGACGGCCACGATTGAGGAGAGGGGCTACAGAGCATCGAAGGAGACTGGAGCAGAGGATTCGAGCCATACTCTCTCGATATGCAGAGTGCAGATGAGGAATGGTAGTAGTGTCTAGTTCTTTTGTACCCAGACATGGTATTAGATTCACCATTTTGTAATAGATTGGTCTCATAGGTCATTTTGGCCTTTTGAAGACGTTAATATAACATTTCATTTCATCTCTCTCTCTCTCTCTCTCTCTCTCTCTCTCTCTCTCTCTCTCTCTCTCATCACTCACTCACACACACACACACACACACACACACACACACACACATACATATAAAGGGAGGGAGGTCAATAGACTTATACAACAAGATATGTTTCAATTGGATACCCAAAGGACATGGATACAGCCTATGCAAGAGCTAGGCACGAAGATAACTACATACAAAGGCATTTTCTCGAGCAGCTCAGAGAGGACGGTTTCTTATGTAGACGTGCCTACATGTACCCTCACTTATCCCACGGCTTACGATGTGCTATTGAACATATTCGGACATCATCACACTACTTGGAGAATGAAACTAGCCAATTTCAAAGTAGGCCACGTAGTGCCAGCTGTGTCAAAGAGAGCCAGAGACAGAGCTCCACTATATATGCCACTTTACAACATTCTATGAGGTACATGACCACTTCAGATTGAGCAATGACGAGAGCAACCAGAGAGGAAGGATATAGGTCATATCACTAGTAGAGGTATACTAAGTGATCGAGCAACAAAGCTGGGGAGATCGAGGAGGCCTGTCAAGATGAGGATGCTCCCATCGCCGGAGGAGGCTGCAATAGAGGATCAAATCTGTGCACACTAAGAACTCTCACCATGGATGGCATCGACACGATCATGCGCCCACCGATGCAAGCCATCTCCAGATTCTAACACACACATATCCACCATTTTGTGTATGTTCTCTAAGATACATATCCACCTTTTATATATGTGCCCCTTAGGCTCTTGATACCCACCTTTTATAGCTCTAGTAGTTTCTTTGTTTCATTTTATCTAGGCCTTGTATCAAAGTTCACCATAATGTAACTCTTTGGTCTCATAGGTCATTTTGGCCTTTCAAACACGTTGATGTAACATCTCTCTCTCTCTCTCTCTCTCTCTCTCTCTCTCTCTCTCTCTCTCCACAAAAGAGGCTGATTCTATTACTCGAAAGTCCCCCAGAACGCCCAAATGGTGCCTATTTTGAGGGCAAGTACATAGCAAGCCTCAAGGCATCAAAGGGAAGACGAAAAAACTAGATACAACTAGGCACATGGCCAAACAGAAAGGACAAAATGCCAAGGTAAAAAACCTCTCCTAAAGAGCGTAAAAAGTGCCCTGTCAAGCTAATCGGAGAGAGGATGACAGCAACTTCTGAAAATAAGGCACTTCCACCAAAAGCCCAATCAGCAACTGCAAATCAAGAACCTAAGCCGCCAAAAGATACCGGCCGTAAAACTGGCTCGGCCACTCACTCTTAAAGGTTTTTAAACCTTAAGCTTAAAAATGAGTGCTAAAATGGGGGTTCCTGGCCTATTTGCAACAAGTTTTCCTCTGATGTTTCTTGGCTTCTCCCGACTTAGTCTACCTGCTCTCGCCAGAACGTATTTATATTGTGTTGACTGGTTACTTTCTTGGGCGGCCACAGTAAAAATATTAAATCGTGACTTTTCTAAATAAACTTGTTCTGTGCTACATTCGGCTACTATTCTACTTATCATACTATCTGGACACCGATAAATTTCCAAATGACACATTGCACCAGAAAATTTACCATTCTGTTTAATTATTAATTGGTACCAATAAATTCATAAATTAGTTCTGTGTAGACAAAAATGATTTTTATTCATTTATAGTCGTAGCTAAAAATAGTACATAATCCAATTGAACAAGGGGTGCTCTTTGCCAAATCCACACTCTCCAGAGTAGTATCTTCTAAGTAGTGAAAACAAGGTCAACACATGATCTCCTCAAAAAGAGCCTACCACTCTAACACGCTACCAATGGACAGTCAATTGCTGATTAGGTGGAACCTCACCCTGAAACTCTAGTCTAATGTGATGTCCATGATAGCACTCTCATCAATGCTAAAGACTAGAGTTGCTTGCTAAGCAACCCAAGCGAGGATCGAAGTAAACCCATCAACTTTGATGAGAAGGTGAAAGAGTTTGTCCCTCGATGAAGGCGTGCCAGACAAGGCAAATAGCAGCATCAATCTCTCATGCGGCAACAACCCCTCTGCAGATCCAGTGAGATAGCTCCAATAACTTGTGCCCCAACCAAAGAAGCATTTGACCAACGGTGTAAAAAGCATGCTGGCCCATCCGGCGTCATCCCATCTAGCCCAGTCAATGTCAAACCTCTCACCTAGCTATGGAATGCATATGTGACAGATTTAAAAGGCCGTCAGAAGTGGTTGCCAGGAGTGGATGAGGATTGGGTGCGCAAGATAATTTCATTTGGCTACCTAGATGGCAAACTTGTAGATTCCAACGGCGGGACATCATAAGCAAAGGACGCAATATCTACTGCCAAGACAAATCACGAAAGCTGCGAGCTAGCGATGCAAACGCACTGGGTCGCCAGGAATGTGACCGGGGTTGCAAATTGACGCGACTCCAATGGAACGTGGGAAGCCCGGCGGCAAATGGCTCAGTCGTGGCTCAAGGTATACACAGAAGATGTAACAGACTTGGACACTCCAAGTCAAGAATCAATCGCGACAGCACCAAATAACCACTTCAAAACAATTCACAGATCACAATAGATTTGCACTGGCCCGGCGGAGTTCCGTGCCTAAAGATATTGGCCCCAAAGACTGGTGCCCCTTTCGGTATTTCTTTTTGTATTAATCAATCACAAATTACAAGAGAGCGGTTAGGGTTTCACTCTCAGACTCTGCGTCCAGATGCTCTGAGAAGTGAGGCCCTCACCACTAATTTAAAGATTACAAGGGATGCCCAAAAGCAGAGCCCCAAAAGCTTGAAAGCAAAAGCACATTCTCTCTCTCTCTCAATGAGAGTCAGTGAAAAGCAAGTTCTCTTTTTCTCTCTCTTTCTCCCAAATCATAGCAAAAAGCTGAGATTTGCGTCGCTCAAAATTTTCACCCAAAAAAAAAAAAAACACCTCCGCGATTTTCGGAAATTAGGGTTTTTGGCAGAAATTAGGGTTTGCAGAAATTTTAGGGTTTCTAGCAGAAATTAGGGTTTCTGCTGTCCGCCACGTCATCACTTTGTGACAGAAGACATGCCCAACAGGGGTATTTTCGAGTCGTCAGCATACGTCGGCTCCAATTTTCTTCGGCGAGGGCTCTAGGTGAACAGTCCCTCCATGCTCAGCAAGCATCCATCAAGAAGCAAAGCAACGGCCAGTCATCGGGCAGCCACGGGGGCACAATGCTAAGTGTCCCCCTCAGCAATCACCTTCAAACGGGCGACCAGTTAGATCGGCCCTCAGAAATGAAATTTCTCATCAGTCAGGCTCGTCAGGAGTTGACCAGCACCTTGTGAAGAGGTAAGCGGACCCAGAGTCAATTGTGACCATCATCCATTGAGCTTCGACCTGGTATTGGTATGGCTTGGCAGAGCGGTCCAAGGTAAGGGGCCGACTCATTCAGATACAGTCTCCGCTGCCAGCAAGGACGGCGAGGTGATTTTTGCATTGGCACTTCAAGCCTGGTGGCACAGGCTAAGAGTCACAGTGGCAGTGGCTCATCATCATAATGCAAGCATATGCACATAGTCCCCTGTGGCAGGATCACGGGCAGCGTGACAGGCTGTCCCTCGTTCAGAACATGCAAACCCAGCATCATCGAGCTTAAAGGGTACAAGGAATGAAGAATGTACAGGGAGTGTGATCCTTGACACGAATGTTGACAGCAAGTGCACATTGTCTACGAGGGCTTCGAAACCGAATAGCAAACAAGCTTGGACGGAATCTCCCGCTCAAGAACTCACAGGTAGGAAAGAAAAGCAAAGCAGTTCAACGGCCTAGGCCTGGGAACCTTGGTCGTCATAACAGTGGAGCTAAGTGAAGCTCACTAGCATCTCCAACGGCAAGCCCCCATGGGAAATCGGAACAATAGCGCCTTGGATGGAGGGCGTGTTAGGAATACTCCACCCTCATACGAGTGGGAACCGAAGGACTCCAAAGAGACCACTTCAAAGAAGTAGGAACAGGTACAAGGATGCTACCACCAAAATGTATCATTATCATCGAGCACAATGAAGCCACGAGCTATAAAGCACCCTGGGATGGGATGGGGTTGCTCATCCTTCTAAGTATCTCTTGGAATGTGTTGGGCGCAGTTTCAGAGACGTGGTGACTTGAAGTAAGACAACATTTAGCAGCGAGCCGCCAGCCAGCGTTTATCCTAAGATGACCAAGGCCTGCTTCGACGCAGTCAGAGCGAAGGAGTAGAGCCAAGGCTTCTTCACCGTCAGGGGACAACGAGATGTCACCCTAGCGAGTAGTCCAATGGGACTCGCCAAGGTCAGGCTAGAGAGCCCCCTCATTCAGCAGCAGCGAGGTAGGTGCCAAAGATGGCCCTCCTCAACATTGGCAAAGATAAGCCGGTAGGGAAAGGCCGTGCTAGATCAGCATGAGGTCGAGAGTACCTCTTGAGGAGAATTCAATCGGCAGGTGAAGGCAAGGCGACCGTATCCTAGCCCCTATCTTCAGCGGGTGAGCCACGCAAGGCAACAATTCCCCAACTCAATCGAGACGCAAGCAGCAACCAACCAACCAGATCATCAAAAGCAGGACCAAGTGCCTGCGGACTATCAGGCTACATCCAGAGCCTCAAAGCAGCGAGATGAACTTCAAAAGCAGGACCGAGTACCTGCCGAACATCACGCTACACTAGAGCCTCAACTCACAGAGAGACAGGATCTTCACAAGCAGGACCATGTGCCTGGAGACCATCACGCTATGTAAGAGCCAGTTTAGCATCAGCAAAGCCGGGGACCCGAAACGACTCGGGTGGACCGTGCCCCTTTCCATACAGCGAAGCCGGGGACCCATAAGTGGTGGACCGAGCCCCTTCAGCAAAGCCAGGGACCCAACTCGACTTGGGTGGACCGCGCACGGATACATCGAAGCTGGGTACCTGCGAGCGGGTGGACCGAGAACCAAAGCTAAGCCCGATGACCTAGAAGTGGTGGACCGAGCACCACACCGAAGCTGGATGCCTGCGAGCGGGCGGGCCATGCATCTTTTTTCAAAGCACAACGATTTGGGGTAGCCCCCCATAAAGACAAATCAACGCAAGGGTCACATGAGGAAGGCCCCCTCACAAGAAGGCTGGAGGATGAGTGATGCCTCCCACAATGACGGTCTTAGAGATAGCACTGCTTATACACCTAAGCCAACATCAGCCCAATTAGAGTGGGCACATCTTCAGCAGAAGACAGGCAACCAAGGCTATGTTCACCCAATGGTGACATAGACCCATCAAGCAAAGACACCTACATCCAAGGTAAGACAGCAGAGACGTCTATATCCGGCTTACAAGGAGCCCATTCAAGTACGACGAGCGTACACCTACACTCGGCTCAGACAGGAGCCCCTACAGGTACACACGAAGTCAAGACCCACGTTTGGCTCATGGGTACACAAGAAAAGGTAGGTGGTGCTTCCACATCGGGCTCTAGAGGATGAGCCCCACCATCAACCCTCTTCTTTCAACCGCACCTTCAACCCTTCATCCAGATCGCAGCCGATCTAAGCAAGGGAAAACAAGAAGACCCCAGATGAGGTTTGTTTTTCGTCGGCCAACGAAGGCAAGTTTGTGAAGAACAAGTCAAAGTTCTTCCAAAGCAAGACAGATACATGTGAGCATTCAAGCTCAACGCAAGCAACAAGCTTCAAGCAGATAGCAAGGAGCAGAAGCGGATCGGCCATCTTCTTCTCTACTAGTTACCTACTTTAAGTTTTGCCCTCATGTGTGCAAGACTCAGATCAGAACATTCAGGCTCCTCGGCATGGATCAACGTAGCAACGTGGTCTATGCCACTCAATGTATATTCTTATCCTCAAGCCCCATCAAAAGTGCCAAGCGGACTTGGTACCCACAACTTTCTGCCTTTCAACCACAGCACGGTTGTTTGAGATAGACACTGCCTTCTTGGTAAGACCGCTCATGCAGCCCATTTTGGATTTAGTAGACGCACTCGTTCTACACCCTCCAAAGCATTAACCAGGGAGTTTCTTGCCCTAACAATGCTACTCTCGGGACGAGAGTTTTCTAAGGGGGGGGTGTATATTGTGCTCCGCTCGAGCGGGCACCTCCGGGGTGACGGTGGGACATGACCACCCGATCTTGGCAAACCACAGCTCAGTGCCGCGGGGCTCGCGATGGACCCGGTCTGGGGACGACGGACGATGGGACATAGTCCTGACCTTGATTTTCTCCTCATCTCCCCGTTTGGGTACTACGGACACGTGAGAGGGTTTGAGAGTGCCCGGTAACGAGAGTGTCCCCCTCCACTTCATCACATGGAGGTAATCGGCTCACCCGCTGAAGATAGGAGCTAGGATCCGGTCGCCTTGCCTTCACCTGCCGATTGAATTCTCCTCAAGAGGCACTCTCGACCTCACGCTGATCTAGCGCGGCCTTTCCCTGCCGGCTTATCTTTGTCGATGCTGAGGAGGGCCATCTTTGGCACCTACCTCGCTGCTGCTGAATGAGGAGGCTCTCTAGCCTGACCTCAACGAGTCCCACTAGACTACTCGCTAGGGTGACATCTCGTTGTCCCCTGACAGTAAAGAAGCCTTGTCTCTACTCGTTTGCTCTGACTGCGTCGAAGCAGGCCTTGGTCATCTTAGGATAAACGTTGGCTGGCAGCTAGCAACTAAATGTTGTCTTACTTCAAGTCACCGCGTCTCTGACACTGCGCCCAACACAATCCAGGAGATACTTAGAAGGATGAGCAACCCCGTCCCATCCCGGGTGCTTTATAGCTCGCGGCTTCATTGTGCTCGATGATGATGATACATTTTGGTGGTAGCATCCTTGTACCTATTCCTACTTCCTCTGAAGTGGTCTCTTTCCAGTCCTTCGGTTCCCACTCGCATGAGGGTGGAGTATTCCTAACACGCCCTCCATCCAAGGTGCTATTGTTCCGATTTCCCATGGGGGCTTGCCGCTGGAGATGCTGGTGAGCTTCACTCAGCTCCACTGTTATGACGACCAAGGTTCCCAGGCCTAGGCCGCTGAACTGCTTTGCTTTTCTTTCCTGCCTGTGAGTTCATGAGCTGGAGATTCTGTCCAAGCTTGTTTGCTATTCGGGTTCGAAGCCCTCGTAGACAATCTGCACTTGCCGTCGATGTTCATGTCAAGGATCACACTCCCTGTACATTCTTCATTCCTTGTACCCTTTAAGCTCGATGATGCTGGGTTTGCATGTTCTGAACGAGGGACAACCTGTCACGCTGCCTGTGATCCTGCCACAGGGGACTATGTGCATATGCTTGCATTATGATGATGAGCCACTGCCACTGTGACTCTTAGCCTGTGCCACCACGCTTGAAGTGCCAATGCAAAAATCACCTCGCCGTCCTTGCTGACAGCGGAGGCTGTATCTGAATGAGTCGGCCCCTTACCTTGGACTGCTCTGCCAAGCCATACCAATGCCAGGTTGAAGCTCAATGGATGATGGTCACGATTGACTCCGGGTCCGCTTACCTCTTCACAAGGTGCTGGCCAACTCTTGACGAGCCTAACTGATGAGAAATTTCATTTCTGAGGGCGGATCCAACTGGTCGCCCGATTGAAGGTGATTGCTGAGGGGGACACTTAGCATTGTGCCCCCACAGCTGCCCGATGACTGGCCGCTGCTTTGCTTCTTGATGGATGCTTGTTGAGCATGGAGGGACTCTTCACCCAGAGCCCTCGCCGAAGAAAATTGGAGCCGACATATCCTGACGACTTGAAAATACCCCTGCTGGGCCTGTCTTCTATGTATACCTTGAGCCACGGCTGAGCCATTTGCCGCCGGGCTTCCCACGTTCCATTGGAGTCGCGTCAATTTGCAACCCCGGTCACATTCCTGGTGACCCAGTGCGTTTGCATCGCTAGCTCGCATCTTTCGTGATTCGTCTTGGCAGTAGATATTGCGTACTTTGGTTATGATGTCCCGCGATTGGAAGGAATTACGTCCCTTTGATTCGATACCCGCCTTCATGTGTCACGGAGATAGTGACACCCTTGGGATCATGCCCCTGGTAGGACCACCTCAGCAGTGCTCGCTGACTGATTTATTGAGAGCAGCTTGGACTCAATAGAGACCCCATATGGGAGCTCATTAGTAGCCTATGCCAATGGTCCGTATGGCTAGCTTGCTGCTACAGAGTTTCTAAGGGCACACCTGAGCCTCCAGCAATGACTAACGCGTACGTTTTGGTCCGAGTAAACACACACCACGACTAGTATGACAGGATACAAGAGCTCAGACAAAGCAGCGAGACAACACCAGGCTTTCATATGATTGTGGCAACCAGGGCCTTTATTTGTGGTGGGCCAGGGTATCCAGTGGCACTATCGGCCACATGTATGGCCCTTGCCCCCTCCCATTTTTTGGTTAGCCATCATTGTATTCAACTTTCCACAAAACATTATCCACAGCTTCACCTCCTTCTCGAAAAGAGTTGAATCCCAAGCCTATCATTTATTCTTAGCATGGAAGAGTCTCGCTTTTTCTCTTGTAGAGATACCCACTTTGCTAGGGAGATGTACCCCATTGGGCCATTTCAAAAGCCTAATAGAAGGATCTTTTTCACGCAAAAAAAAAAGATTATTCTTGGCTCAAAAAGGAGTAAACACAATTGATGGTATTGTGAATGCCAATGGGTATCGTGTTTCATTTCTTGTGGCTAATCATCACTTTGACCTGAAAAATTAATGCCGGTTATGTGGCATCAAAGCTTGGCTTTTAACCTTTTTTCCCAATGCCCCTTTAAATTCTGAAAAATGATGGCTAGATTGGCATATTTACACCTTTCCATTCATTATCTCAGACTACACCTAAAAACGTATATGTCCTATTACAACCTTTCTCTTGGGCATCGTGTAGAAAAATGAGGTTCAGTGGGGTACATATCTTGCTAGGATATGGAGGTATCGTACATATCTTGCTAGGATATGGAGGTGTCACCTTCCTCTTGAGGAAAGATCGTTTCCACTGAAATGTCTTGTTCGTGTGCTTCCAATAGACACTATTCTTGCTAAGCGCAAACTGTCACACTCGCAATGTCGTTGTTGCCGTCCTTCAAGGAGACTCATATGCATTTACTTTGGTATTGTCCTCATTCCCAGGTACCATTTGTGGGCCTTGCCAAAAGCTTTTGAATTAGATTTTGTTTTGTTTGCTTTGGAAGGGGTTTTTAGATGTTTGGTATTGGGTCATATCCCTCAGAGGATGCCTTCATTTTCTTTGCTTGGGTTTGTTGTTGGGCTTAACGGTCATTTGGAAGTCTAGAAAAGACCTCCAACAAACCCATTTCAGTTCTTTGTGGCGTCTCTCCTACACCCATTACATTTCTCCCTCAACATGAGGACATCTCTCAAAAAACTTTAGAGATGTTCATGTTTAACTGTTTCTAGTTGCATGATATTTCAACTGAGTTTGACTTTTGGGAAGCATATTTGTATATTATGTTCTTTCTTGGTTTTTACTTGCCTTGAGTCCCTCTGACTAGTGATCTATAGTCTTATCAAAATAAAAAGACGTGTGTGTTTTTACTGATTGTAGATTCTCGAAAACATATTACAATCTTTCAACTTGCATAGCATGCCCAAACAAAAGTCAGAATATTTTTATGCAAAATGTGGCTGTGTGCGAATTACAGAAACGTATAAAAATAACACATTTTCGTTGTGTGACTGTTTCCATCCTCATCTTATTCAAGCTCCCTCCTCAAAGAGCATGATCAATGGCCTTGAACATGGACCCAGCTCATCAATGGGCCTTAAAGGTGTGATTAAAAGGTCTTGAAGAAGATGCAACATTAGCGACCTTTGAAAATCAACCATATCAACCATACATCGGTATTGTATGACCAAATGTACACAAATGTAAAGTCATGAACGATAAATTTCAGAATGTTATGCAACCTTGAGCCTCATCAAGTATAATGAGGTGAGAGGCAGAATAATTATATGCCTCTAGCCCACACCAGGAAAAAAATTCCTCTACCACTTGCATTCTCGCTTCTGGGGACCCATAGGCTTGAAGAACGAAGATATCTGGATTCTTGTTTCTTGGCTGATTCATGACTACTAGTTGTTGAGACAACCTATGGCACCAAAAACTAACTTCCGTATCTCATAGATAGCACTTTGGAGTAAAAGTGGCAACAAAGCTTGAAGTACGCTCGCTAAAATGGTTAAATACAGAGTCAAGGGTAACTATCTCCTAAGAAGAAAAATTTTATTAGATACTTTAGACACTGCATGTGAACAAGTTTGGGCACGTCTGCAAATTTTGAGATACTTTTAATTAGATGTTTGTAAAGCTCTCAACGTTTCTTGACTGCCGCTTATTACTTACTCTCAGTAATGCAATCCCAAACACTTGGAATGCTCTAAAGTCCAACAACAATATAAAAAAATGATCACCTTATCTTGCAAAAACCAAAAACCAATCACTAACAATGAGCAGCCTTACCTTGTGAGTTTCAGCCAAGTCAGCTTCTACTCTCTTCATCTGCTCACAGCACGAAATGGAGTCCACACAGAGAAAAGGTCGCCTATCTGATGGTGACACATTGAAACGTCTTACTTGCTCCTCTACAACTGAAACCCGATGTTCCAAAACCCATGGCTTTTCACCCCTCTGGCAAGCTGAAACATTTGCAGTCTCTTGAGAGCTGATCGAGTTGGAACTTCCCATGGGAACACCTCTTAAAACGAGGCTCCTTTGCCAAAGCAGTGCAACAAGGGAGAGTAACTTTCCAAGGTACTTGATAAGATTAGAGAAAGCTGAGTTGACAACCTGAGCAGAGCTCAATCCTCTTGCCATCATTGCACCTGGTGTAACAATATTTTTGTGCTTGAAAATAAGGAAAAACTTGAGTAATAGCACTCTATTCAAAAAATGTTAAATCCTTCAAATGAAGCATGCAGCATTCAAAGAAAGTTTTTCCTGATGGACAACATCCAATCAGCAGAGAGCTCATACTTTGAGAATCTCTCTCCAGATTGCCAGTAAGACATGTGTATCGTTTGACTGTTGATGAGACACATTCTTCAGTATCGGCCTTGAGGGCGACTGCAGCTGTTAAGGTCTCCTGTTGCACCACAAGTATAAAACACCAAGCTACTCGACGTCATCTTTAGACAAACTGCGCTAACATTCTGGTACCTTGTGAGCAGAAATTGTTTCTGGTTTTCGAGACTCGGGGGATCCCTGAGTTGACAACTCTGCAGGGAGTCCAGACTGCGAACTAGACTCATCCGGTGCAACTGTTGAGAAATTTGACTCTTCGTTATCCTGTTTTATTCACCAAAAAATATCACTTTTCCCCCAGAGAACATCTACCAAAAAAACTAGAGAAAATAAGCTTGGGGACTGACAGAAAGAGAGAGAGAGAGAGAGAGAGAGAGAGATGAAATTATATATCAAAAGGCCAAAATGACCTATGAGACCAATCCGTTACAAACTGGTGAATTTGATACCATGTCTGGGTACAAAAAACAGATGCTACAATGAGTCCAAGAGTGCTACTAGTCGGAACTGTGTGGGGTATATGTGATCACTGATACAATGGGTGCCCAATACAAGAGGGTGATACAATGGGTCATGAATTTGCACTCTGGATGTCGAGATAGTGCAGCTCGAATCTTCTGTTGCAGTCTCCATCGATGCTGTGAAGCTCCTCTCCTCAATCGCGGGCGTCTCGATCTCCCTAGCTCCAATGCTCGGTCAATGAGTGTATCGCAGGTGTGAGTATGAGCTGAGCTTTGCAGCGGTGGCTGCTCTTCTATCTGTCCAGTGCCCGGTGTGAAGAAATCAGTAATTTGTCTCTAGAATTGTCTCTCTTCAGACCTCCTCAGTAAATTGTCTCTCTGTCTGTGTAACTCAAGTAGATACAATCCAAGACATCTCTGGTTCTGATAGCTAAAGACTCTGGAAAAGGGTCTGAATCCTTCTCTGAATAGACAATGGAAGCGACCCTGTATCTCATACTACATTGTGCAATGACATATATAATGCATCTCCATCTCTGGCTTTGTATAGCATAGGCGGCATATCCTATTGGCTACTGGTATCCCTTTGAATCTACCAGTCTCAATCTCAAGCTGGTGTGAAGATGTCCGTATCTGACCAATGGCACACCGTAACCCATGAGATAGATGTGTATGATATAGCTGGGGCGAATCACAAACCCATCCCCTATGAGTTGGAGAAGATGCTCTTTGTAGAAAGCCGTCTTCGTGCCCCACTCTTGGGTCGGCTCTATCCATGTCCTCCTGATGTCCAACTTGGTCAGGTCCTAGCAAATTGAGTCTAGTAATATCCACCCGTGTAAGAGACAACGATGGTGCATCAAGCGAGTACTGAAAGGGAGGTAAGTTGTCTATGTTGAAGCCATGTATCTCGAACCATGATGACATCTCTGCATACCAGCATGATGTGTCCCCCTATAAAGCTAATTGTCTGGAGGACTCAAGGGTCAATCTGGCCTATCTCTGGTAGTATCCCATAAGCTGTGCATAAAGGAGATTGATCTGGTAAGCGCCTCTATCTCCATTTTGGGGGGGGGGGGGGGGGGGGGGGGGGGGGGGGGGGGTTGCTAACTCTGCTCTAATGATCTCATGTGGCACGGAGGCCTTGGCTCTAATCATCTGAGAGATCATAGATACCAAGGGCCTCTCCATACAGTTCAGAATAGTCTGAACACAAATTATAAGAGGGGATGAAATACTCACAAAACTACAAAAGCAAGGGACATAAGAAAAGAAAAGAAAAAATAAATCACTTTATTTGCTACTAAACAAAACCAGATAAAACAAATCATTATTCACTTAGAATGTTTTTAGAAAAGGCATACGCAAATAAAGTTGAGGCATCTTACTTGGCTAAAACTTCAAACAAAAAGGATAAACTAAAAAGGATATCCTAGAAATCAAACTCCACAAAACAACTTCTAAAGGAACAAATTTTTAAGTCCTAATGTAAGCTAAATACTAGAAACGAATACTACTACAAACCTATAAAGAAGAGGCTGAAAATAACCAAAGAAGTACAAAGATCCAAACTTGACAATATGTGCCTTCAACTTCGTTGCTTGTCCAAACAGGAAGAATAAGATTATTACCTTTATCATGCATAGCTTGGACAACATCTATGACATCCTGTAGGGTGCAGCGGAATGAATGTTGTATTTTCTCAAGATTAGTGATCTTTATTGCTCAAGGTTCCTTTTAGTTCTATAGGGAAAGAGAGAGCTTTCCGTCATGTAGAGTGTTGTGGTCATGAACAAAGTGAGTGGATGCACGTGAATGAGACTGAGACAAGGAGAGAGAAGAGATACGACACCCGAGAGGTTGTAAAACCCTCCTCCGAAGGCCCCACTCTCGTCGGCGAGAGTGGTCTACTTTGATTGCACAAAGGTGTACAATGCGAATGCAATGGACTATGCAACTTGGACTATGCCGATGACGACGATAGTGGTGACGACGACGACTTAATGACTGAAATCTGTAGGCTTCTAATCGCTGAATTTGAGGACTGTTTTGGTGGCTGAAAATGACTTTTTTGGCTACATTTTTATGGCTGAAAATGGGAAAGCATCTGCAACCGACTTGGGGAATCTGCTACTATGTCATGGCTGAAAACCTGCGTTTTCTTCAAGGCTGAATCTCTGCTGTAAAACCGCTGAGGCTGCAGTTGTCCTAGCGTTAGTGTTTCTTGACAAAAACGCTGAAGGGGCAAGCCTATTTGATGCTGAAAACGCTGGTAAGGCAGGGCTGAAATTGGCTAACCTGATGCAAGGCCTAGCGTTAGTAAAAACGCTGCCTAGGCCTGGCTGTTTGTGAGCAAAACGCTGATTGGCTGAATTGCATGAGTCCAAAAACGCCAGCCTACAAGGGGTGATGGCGATGCTAGACTCTAGGGGAACAACACCAAGAGATGGGTCCTGATGACGATAGCTGACTGCTGTGGAGGAAAACGCCAGATGGGGAAAGATGGATCTTGATGCTGAGGGGGGTACTGCTGAGAAGTTGCCTGTTGAGCGGGAAGCTCCTGCTGCCTCTTCTGCCAAAAAGTGCTAACTTGGGTTTGCTTATATATTAACTTAGCAAAATTGCCCTACCTACTTTTGTTGGAAAGTCACTTAAAAATAATAAGTGAAAATACCAATAAATAGGAAAATAGGCTAAATGCACTAGAAAATTCCCCTAACCGATGCTAATGGATTCTGATGGGAATTCCGATGATCATGTTGTGTGCAACCGGAGGATATGCATCTAAGCTAAGTGACTGGGCATGCACGGTCTACGAATAGACTCACAAAACTGCCAGATCGCTACTATTCTAGACTTGAATGGACTGACTGAACCCTGTTGTGGTGTAGCTTGTCCACAGACACATAGGGTTGGGATGTGTCATGTGACACATCCGTACTCACGTCGTCAGTGCCCAAGAGTAGGTGCACGTTTGTATAGAGGTCATTCATGTTTTGAACGTACTCTATAAAACCAACGAGCTGAATTTCTATCACCCTCTGAAGGTGATGGGCATACTCAGCTATGAGAAAGGCTAGCATTTGTCAAGTTAAGAGTAAAAAGACTAGAAGCACTAGAGGTCAAAACATCAAAAGAGTGTGTTACTAAGTCAAACAATAAGTGGGCTTTCAAGCTCCCCACTTTTATTGAATTTACTATCGAGTATCTAGAACATTCCAAAGAAGAAACATTGAAAATAAACTCACTACGATGCAAAAATGAACGAATGCTCTACATGATTCTTTTGAATGAGTATCCTTCAAACCTAAAACCCATAGAGCATAGTTGAAGCTACCAAGGTATCAAAGAGCCAGAGCTTTGTTCCGGGTTCTTGGAACTGAACCTATGAACACATCCTCTCCAATTCTCCCGAGGCCGCATACGCTCTGTTCAATCTAGTCTTTGTTGCTCTCTTTAAAGAAAACCTTGGCCCAGTGAAGACTACCCCAAGATAAGTGTATGCATCTAAGTTCTCCACAATCTCTTGACCATAAGTGAATGTAGGTGTTGATCTCTTGATCCAGCAGTAAGGTGTTAAACACCATAACTTTAGTTTTACCAAGGGTTTACAAACAATCCACTATCCTCCGCAAAGCTATGTAATGCATCCAAATGTCGTTGCATACCTTGCAGTGAGTCAAAGATCAACACAATACCATCAGCATATAACAACAATGGACTCCATATCCCTGCCAACTGGGCACCTCTGTCACCCTCTCTGTCAATGTAACCTCATCTATGTACATACCAAATAGAGTGGGGGACAATGGACAACCTTGTTTCACTCCAACAATGGAGTGCACTAAATCAAATATCCCTCTTGTCCCACCACTGATTTGTATAGAGCCATGATCCCCCAAATCAACTCATTGGGCACTCCCATCTCCTGTAGTGTGTGCATCAATCTGGTTGTGGGCACCATGTCAAATGCTTTGCGGAAATCTACAAAGCTATGATAAATGCGTCTCCCATGTGTCCTACTCTCCTCGATGATGGCTCTGAGTGTCAGAATATGGTCAATAGTGGAGAAGCCTCTCCTAAAACCGGCCTATCCCGCTGCCCATATGACCTCTCTCTTGGCCCATCTGCTCAATTGCTGCTCAAGGATGGATGCATAGAATCGTGTCAATGTGCGTCCAATCATAATAGTACGGTAGTTTCCAAGCTCCATAGGATCACCTACCTTGAAGATAGGCACAATAGTAGACACGCATAGACCCTCACACATGACACGATTGAACAGAACCTCTGTCAGCATATCTCTAGCATGCATAACGTGTTCTTCTACTAGACCATCAATGATCATGATCATATGCCCTCCTTGTCCTCAACCTAAAAATGGCCGTCTTTAGCATCTCAGTGGTAAAGAAGGTACTTGTAGATGGGCATGGCTTAGGAGGATCCGGAAGGGGTGTTTGTACAAGGACCGTATATAAGAATGTTGCATACTAACCCCACACCAGGGGAAGTGACCACTGCTGGGGGAGGGGAATGTTCATGAAAGAGATGCCATGCCTCTCCTGAGTCTCCACTAAAGAAAAATTGGTATAAGTTTCGCTCCATCTGAGCTAGGAACACTCTCTTCTTCCATCGCACAAGGCGTCAGAGGGCTATTCGAGAGATGACCCCTAGGAGAAGATCCCTCTGAAGTTGTGCTCTCGTCTCTCTACACTCCTCGTCATACTGATTGTTTTGAGGCGTGCTCCCAGGATGCCATCTCTAAGCAGGCTGGGTGTGTGGGTATGCCTCTGCTGCTGCATCATGCAATGTCTCAGTCAGTAAAGTGGTGATATCCTCCACTGAGAGCCCTAACCTGGCTATTGTACATAGACAATCTTAGATCTCCTATGCACAAAAAGAGTCAGTCTCTGGTGTAGTGGTGTAAATGTATAGGAGGTATGTGTCCTCCTTCCTAACACTGAGCTCCACTGTACTGAAAGCAAACTGAAAGTGTCAAAAGAGCATGATCCTCGATTCCACTGCTACGTCCATTGGTCTGGGTCCTATTGTCAAACCCTGAATGCAGGGGATGAAGCTCGGTTGTGCCATGACATAGTCCATTGTGCTGGCCAATACCTATGTGGGAAGCAAGTAAACCCAGCTGCTGCGAAAAACTGTTGTAGGCCATTAAATATGGCAATTCATGTGAGGCCCCCATTTCCATCAAATATCTCTCGTAGTCAGTGTACTCATCCTATGAGCATCTGTCAAGCCCCATCACTGGTATCTAGCTCTCTCAGTATCTCATATGAGGTATCGTAAAAAATTGTCTGATGATTTCTCGTGCGGGCAATGAAGTCCCCCAAGAGAGTGATGTCACCATCTCTGGAAACTCCCATATGTCCTCATCTAATGCAAAGACAAGGGAATGTCCTCTAGGTACAGCATGAAGGAGTGCGAGCGGAAGTGCGACGCGAGAGAGAGTGCGAGAAGAAGAGCACGACGATATGGTGAACTCGCTCCACTGTAATGTGTAGAGCATAGTGAGTTCTTATTAGGTTTTTACAAAAGAATATGTGTACATACCTGGCGGCCCGCCCACTTACCTGGGCAACCACATTGGGCTTTATACCCCAACAACCTCCCACTTAAAGTTCAATGTGGTACTTTAAGTGTGAGAGAAGCTACTATACAAGCTAATATACAAGAGATGTAGAGAAGTGATGTACTACCCTACACCTAACTGCTTGCGAAAATGCGCAAAGCTCTCTGAGGAAAGTCCTTTTGTAAGTAGATCAGCAGGATTTTCTGTGGTGTGAACTTTGACAAGCTGAAGTTTCTTATCCTCGAGCATTTCCCTGATGAAATGATACTTCACATCCACATGCTTTGTCTTTGAGTGATAAACTGGATTGCGAGCCAATTGTATAGCACTTTGACTATCACAATATAACACAGGCATCTCTTCTTTGATTCCCAAATCTGTTACTAGTCGATTAAGCAAAATTGATTCTTTGCATGCCTCTGATGCTGCAACATATTCAGCCTCTGTAGTAGACTGAGTAACACAATCTTGTAATCTAGAACGCCATGATACTGCTCCACCAGCCAATGTAAAGACATACCCTGACGTAGACCTTCGGTTGTCTAAGTCACCTGCATAATGTGAGTCTGTAAAACCCTTTACACTTAGCTCCTGACTCCCATAGCATATACGCATACTCTTTGTAGCTTTCAGGTATCTCAATATTCCTTTCACTCCCTCCCAATGTTTCTTGCCTAGGTTTGACATGTATCGACTTACTACTCCCACTGCAAATGCAATGTCTGCGCGAGCAGCAATCATTGCATACATCAAACTACCCACTGCAGACGCATATGGAATCTTATCCATTTCAGCCTGTTCTTCCTCAGACACAGGACAATCTTGTTTGCTAAGTTTCACATATGGTGGCAATGGAACACTCAGTGCCTTTCCCTTCTCCATATTGAAACGTTGCAAAACCTTGTCAATATACTCTGTTTGAGATAACCAAATCAACTTCTTTGATCTGTCTCTCTCAATGCGCATACCAAGTATATGACTTGCCTCACCCATGTCTTTCATGTCAAACGATTTTGCCATCTTTGACTTCAAAGCTGAAATTTCTTCCAAGTGCTTGCCAGCAATCAACATGTCATCCACATACAAAATAAGGATCAGCCAACTGCCATCCTTAGCCTTCTTTGTATATAGACAGTGATCGAACTCACTACGTTTGTAGCCTTGAGAAAGCATAAACTTGTGGAATTTATGGTACCATGCCCTCGGTGATTGTTTTAAGCCATAAAGACTCTTTAACAACTGGCATACCCAATCTTCCTTGCCTTTCTCAACAAACCCTTCTGGCTGCTGCATGTAAATTTCCACATCTAAATCACCATGCAAGAATGCTGTCTTGACATCCATTTGGTGCAACACCAAATCTAATATGGCAACCAATGCAAGAAAGCATCTCAATGTAGTCATCTTGACCACTAGAGAGAAGACTTCATCAAAGTCAATGCCTTGTTCTTGCTTAAAGCCCTTGGCAACAAGCCTTGCTTTGTACTTTGGCTGACTATCATGAGCGGTGATCTTATACCTGTAAACCCATTTACAAGGTAGAGCCTTTTTGCCCCGTGGTAATTTAATTAGCTTCCATGTATGGTTTTTATGCAGAGCTGTCATCTCTGACTGCATGGCCAATTGCCAATTCCCGGAGTCCTTCATTTGCACTGCTTCGTTGTAACATGAAGGCTCATTGCAATCAGTTAACATGACATAGTTCATAGATGGAACAAACCTATCAGGAGGTCGCGTGATACGTCCAGATCTATGCACAATAGGTGGCTCAGGCTCAGCCACAACCTGTGGTTCCACTCTATCTTGTCCTTGCTCCTCTTGAGCCCTGACATTTTGTCTTGCACGTGCAGGTCCATCTTCTTGGAAGACAACTCTTCTAATCTCCTCGACCCTCTCTGGTTTAGAATGATATTTGGATTCATTAAAGTGAACATCATTGCTGCGGACAACCTTTCTGGATTCGGGATCCCAAAGTCTGTACCCCATCTCACCAGAATTACCATAGCCTAGAAAGATGCACTTTCTACTCTTTGGCTCAAGTTTGTTCCTAAATTCTTTTGGAACGTGAGTATATGCCTCACAGCCAAAGACTCTGAGATGCTTGTATGAGGGCATTTTTCCTGACCATACCATCTCTGGCACTGAATCCTTCTGCAAAACCTTGCTAGGAGATCTATTTACAAGATGAACAATTGTTGATACAGCTTCAGCCCAAAACCCATTTGGCAGCTGTGCATTAGACAACATACTTCTGACCTTCTCTTGTATGGTCCTATTCATCCTCTCAGCAACACCATTTTGAGGAGGATTGTAAGGAGCAGTAAGTTCATGTTTTATACCTTTTGACTCACAAAAGTCCTGAAAGGCCTTTGAAACATACTCTCCACCATTGTCAGTGCGTAAGCATTTAAGCTTCTTGCCACTCTGATTCTCCACAAGTGTCACAAACGTTTTGAGAACACTAAACGCTTCATCCTTGTGCTTGAGAAAGTAAACCCATACTTTCCTCGAGTAATCATCTATAAATGTCATAAAGTAAGAAGCTCCCCCTAGAGATAGGTTAGGCATAGGTCCACACAAATCACTATGAACAAGTGCCAACTGTGTATCTCTTTTACTGCTTCTATGCTTATGTGGCTGCTGTGTTTGCTTACCATACAGACAATGTTCACAGAATTCAAAATCATTAAATGAAAAGCCAAGAAAATAACCAGAACGAGACAAGATTTCCATTCCCTTCTTGGACATATGTCCTAACCGGCTATGCCACAAAGAAACGTTCGGCTGCTCGGTTACATTGATTACATTTTTAGAGACATTTGATACATAAATCATGTAAAGTCCTCCAGACTTTACTCCATGTGCTACTGTCATAGAACCCTTGGATATCTTCCACATGTTCTGTCCAAAAGTGGTGACGTAGCCAGCATCATCAAGTAAACCTGTGCTGATCAAGCTCTTTGTAATTGCGGGAACATGTCTCACATTCTTCAGCGTGAAAGAAGAGCCATTCTGAAACTTCAATTGAACATCTCCAACACCTAAGATCTCACATGTCTGCCCATTGCCTAGCCGAACATGATCTTTAGTGTTCACATAATAAGTAAACCACTCCTTGTTTGGAGACACATGAAGTGATGCCCCTGAGTCTATAATCCAGTCACTCAGTGCATTTCCATCAGATGCTGTAAGAAGAGCTGAGTCCATTGTATTCTTCAAGAAGTAGATGTCTCCTGACACTAGACTGTCATCCTCTGCAACAGTGTTTGTCACATTTATTTCTTGAATCTTCACTGAGGACTTGTTCTTCTCACCATGGTCTTCAGCTTTCTCTTTGCCTTTTTCTGCTTTCCATTCTCTGCAGTCTCTTTTCATGTGACCCTTCTTGCCACAATGGTAGCATTCTATGTCACTCTTGCCTTTAGCACTGCGGGACTTGCTACGAGACTGATTCCTCTTTCCACCTTTGTACTTTTCTTTGGTCCTTCCCCTGACAACTAAGGCTGTTCCTTTGCCTTTGTCCATTGTCTTTCTATTGGTTTCTTCAGTAAGCAGACTTCCTTCTACACCTGCTATGTTCAAACCATCTGGAGGTGCAGAATTACTCAAAGCTGTGCGAAAAGTGTCCCAACTTTTCGGCAATGTGATCAACAGGAACATAGCTCTAACAGGTTCATCAAACTTGACACCTTGAGCTGACAACTGACTGTAGATTGTGTTGAATTCATCCAGATGATTGGACATAGGTGTCCCTTCTTTCATCTTCAAGTCAACAAGCTTCTTAAGCCAGTATACCTGTGAAGCTGCACTCTGCTTCTCATAAAGATCACTCAGCTTTAACCATGCTTGATAAGCCGACATCTCGTCTGCTACATTGAAGTAAACGCTTTCTGCCAAAGTCAGCATAATGGAAGAAAGTGCCAATTCATCCATTTCGCTCCATTCATCTTCGTCCATATCTTCTGGTTTTATCCCCTTGAGCTTTATAGGTTTTATCTGCTTCTTTTGTACCAACACGTGCCAAATCTGCTGCTTCCACAATGGGAAATTGGTTCCATCCAGCTTCTTGATATTGTAAGGAGCAGTGTCCTGTGATTCAGCCATAGCTACGCTTCACAGTAGTTTACTTTCCTGGGAAAAATTCGGCAGAGTTTCTCCTGTAAACTGACCTCTGAACCAATATCAACTTGATGAACTAGTGGATGTCGCCTACAGTCTGTGTGTAGATGCGCCCGTGTCGTATGTGACACGCCTCCAAGAACTGTGAGCCGTCCTTCGATGTGTAGACAGCCACAAATCAACACTCTGGGAGTGTCGATATCCTGAGCACCTGCAGTCGTAGGCCGAAAACCCCAAATTTGCAGATTCGGATCTACACCCGCTGAGACCACGTAGTCGAAAATGGCCTGCGCAGACCTTTTTCGAAGCCGAACGGTGGCCGAGATGACCTCAGAATGAAATTCTGACAACACTAAGCCCCTCGGGCTTACCCACGAGATTTGGGGCCGTGTCTTCGCCTGTCTAATTTCACTCCAATCTGAGTTGGTGACTCTAGCCTCCTGCAGTGCTGCCCCGAGCCTCGATCTGCGCTCTGATACTAGTTGAAGGAGTATGAGCGGAAGTGCGACGCGAGAGAGAGTGCGAGAAGAAGAGCACGACGATATGGTGAACTCGCTCCACTGTAATGTGTAGAGCATAGTGAGTTCTTATTAGGTTTGTACAAAAGAATATGTGTACATACCTGGCGGCCCGCCCACTTACCTGGGCAACCACATTGGGCTTTATACCCCAACACAACATACACTGATGTGCTAGGGGCAAAGTAACATATAGCGATGTACAAGAATCTACCTCTCGCAGCCCTCAATCTCACCCACATGTATCAGGCCTGATCAAAGACAGAAGATATTGGCAAAGACATATTTTTAAGGCCAAAGGTGTCCATGAGTTTACTTAGATAAGCTGACCATATATATAATTGAACATGTGTATGCAACTAAAAAGCAGCGCACCACAGAGCTTGTTGCCTAACGGCATACATCTTCTACCATCACTTCTTCAAGATTCGCACAATTTGCCGCATTTAACTCGTGCCATGTTGTCATCACATCCACTTGAAATGTAAGCCACACGGTGCGAGAAGCTGTTTAAACTGGACCCATGTTTTAGGTGCTTGACCCTAGTTCAACAATGCGGTCCACCACTAAAGCACATTTCCTTTCAAGAAAGTGGTAGCCTTGTGTCTCTTCGAGGACTCTGTGAAATTTCCTCCAGCATAAGCTCCATCAAACTGCTATATGAAGGTCAAAACCTTCAATTGGTCCTCGGTTCCCGTGAAAGTTTCAAAACTTCACTGCCTCCCCACCTTCCTTGTAATCGTTAGGTTAACTCAAAGGAGTCAAATTGTCAGAAACGGGTGCCCCTAAAAGTGGTGCTCCGGAATTGACTATTCTAGCACTCGCATCACCTGTTTTACCTGTCATATCTGCATTTTGGGCATATGGCTGTGAAAAACCAGCCATACCAAACTGTGCTGCAGACATTCGAAATTGACAAGAGGCACCCTGAAAACTTGGTTGGACACCTATGTCCCCATACATAGGATTGACCATGTCTGGTTGCATTGTCCCAAACATATTCCCTGGCATATAACCTTGCAAACCTATGGAAGGTCTAGTCATAGCTTGAAACATTGAACCACCTCCAAAACAACAAGAATATGAAGCATGCAATGGAAGGGTATGACGCATAGCCTGTTCATTGGTCCCTTGACATTCACAAACGGTTCCTCTCCAAGTAAAGCAAATTGCTTTAACACCCCTGGTTGTTCAATCACGTGGGCTTTCCCTCAACCATCAAGAGACCCATGTGCATGCAGAATCTCTGTAATAAACTTGGACACCCCAAGTCAAGATTTTTCCACGACAGAGCAGAGATTCAGTTCACAATTCACACTTGAGTCGACACGGCCTGGCGTAGTCCGTGCCTAGAGTTATTGGCCCCAAAGACTGGCGCCCCTTTCGGTATTTCTTTTTGTATTAATATGTGTTCAAAGTACAAGAGAGTGGGTAGGTGCTCACTCTCAGACTCTACGTCCAAATGCTCTTAGGAGTGAGGCCTAGCCCACTATTTATTGGTACAAGGGATGCCCAAAAGCAGAGCCCCAAAAGCAGGTAAAGCAATTGGCCCAAAAGCTGTGCTAAAATCAGTAAGCGTAAAAATCACTGATTTTCGTACGCTACCAAGTCATCAAATGCTACGCAAAAGCAAAAAGTCCGTACAGCCTGCCTCTTCCCGCCGAAAATCACGGAGTTGTCGTACAATTGCCACGTAACACAGCCTCCGCGTTTTTCGAGCCTGTCTGCCAGTCGGGGTGTGTGTGTGTGTGTGTTCTCTACAGCCCCATGTTCAGGGCCATGCCACGTCACCAATTTGTGACATACCCCCCTCTTGAAAGCATTGTAATCGCCCTCGATTATGCCTGCAAAACAGACAGAGGCCATAAACTATCTTAGCAGTCAATGATAAATTGTCTTAGCAGACACTGACTGTTAGTATCGATGCACGAGGAACAACACATCTAGCACATGTACCAATCGACAGTCACATCACAGGACATCACTTGACATCATAGGACAAATCACACTCAACAATCATTCCAATCTCAGACCATGATTAATCGGCAACGTATTTAGCAATCGCATCTAAATCCAGTCTGAACCTCTCAGATGCCCGATTGACTAATCCTTATTGCAATCATGTCTATAGAGATTTATCAGACCAAAATGCTGCAGTCATTTCGTCTATCAGTTCCTGCACTCAAACAAGTCAAGTACAAATCAGTATCATATTGTCGGGAATTCCAGTTCATGCAGTCATTCAACAGAATACTGTCAGCTCAGCAGTATCCCTGAAACCCAAAGGGATATCAGTGACTCTATATCAAATCAAGGTATTGGGGCAATCTGTCGAGAAAGGACTGGAGTGACTCTCCTCTTGTGCATACCCACTGCACTAGATTCGCCCGTGCTAAAATCGGGCTTCTATCAGTGTAGACTATGCTAAACCGAATGCTTCAAGGTAAGGTTCACAATCTGAGGAGTAGACTATGCTAAACCGAATGCTTCAAGGTAAAGGTTCACAATCTGAGGAGTATCTGCCAGGTCCTCCTCCATTCACTTCGCATCCAATGCGGGATAGTTCTTGAATTTAACCAAGAACCGCCTTATCGCTTTACCTTTTATCTTTCTATCTTTGTGTGCCAATATTTGTTCTGGAACGAGTATCTCCTCATTTTCCTCCACTTCAGGTTGCTCATCTGGCTTCCCATCATCCGGCACATCGCCTTTAAAAGGCTTCAGGAGACTCACATGAAAAGCATTGTGAACTCTCCAAGTATCGGGCATATTCAATCTAAAGGAGACATCATTTATCTTTTCTTTTATCCGAAAGGTCCATAGTATCTCATGCGAAGCTCTGGAAAAAGCCGCTCCTTTCCTTTTCGTTTCTCAAGCGTGCCTTCTCAAAACGTAAGAGCACCCAATCGTTCTTCTTTAATTTCAAATCGCGACCATGTCGATCTGCTGCCTTCTTATGTCTTTCTTGAAATTTCTCTAAAGCCTCCCGGACCAAGTCCGAGTCCCTCGTGAACTGGTTGGCTTCAAAAATCTTATCTTTTGTGCTAAGGAAGGGTGGAACTTTCGTAGCAAATTCAGTAATCTCAAATGGCACCTTCCCCATCAAAGAGTGGATCGTGTTTTTGTAGGCAAATTCCACCAAGGGCAAAATACTTTTCCCATGTAGTCTTCTAATCCAAAGAAGAAGACCTCAACAAATCCAGTATGACTGAATTTGCAATCTTAGATTGCCCATCTATCTGCGGGTGGAAAGATGATAAGAACTACAACCGTGTGCCAATGTTCTCCCAAATCGCCATCCAAAACAAACTCGTAAATTAAGGATCTCTGTTAGAGATAATTGTCTCTAGCATACCATGTAATCTAAATATCTGGGCAATAAACAGTCTTGCTAAGTGATCCGGCTTGACTATCTTTTTCACTGGAATGAAATGAGCTTGCTTGCTAAATCTGTCAATAACAGGTTACAGTCCAGATACCATTGTGCCCACTCTGTGTCTTGAGGAGGTAAAAAATGAAATCCATAGCAATACTTTCCCAGGGGCGAGTGGGTATGGGTAAAGGCTGTAACAATCCCAGTGCTTTATGCATGTGACCTTCTGGCATACCAAGCAACTGCGTACAAAATCGTCCACGTCCTTCTTGAATCTCGGCCAAAAGAAGTATTTCTCCACACCTTTCAAGGTGGTAGCAATGTCGCCGTGACCCGTAAATGGTGGACAGTGGCATTTGGTTAAAAACCTTTCCCTCAATGGCTATGTACCGCACAACATCGTTTTCTTCATCAAGTAGCCATCCCGAATGGAATATCCCGCTACTACCTCCCCATTCTGTATTCGACCGAATATATCTGCAAAATCTGTCTCTGTGGCATACTGATTGACCATATCCTCAAAGCCACTATGGTGTTTCGCAGAAATAGCCAGAACCAACGGCTTCCGGGACAAAGCATCTACCACCAAGTTCTTTTGTCCCTGCACATGGACAATCTGGAAGTGAAACTGTGACAAGATTTTCTCGCATATACTTTTTTGATAGCTGCTTTTGTGACAAGAAGTAGCGTAAACTCTGGTGATCTGTAAAAACCGTAAAATCGGCTCCGAGTAGGTAATGTCACCACTGAGTAAGAGCATCCAACTGTTTTGTTTATGTTGCTTAAGATTGTTGAGGTGGTTACAGGGGGCGTGTCTACTGCAATAAGCGTAATGTTGGCCCTTCCATGAGCTTGAATATAACGTTATTGTGTTCTCAATTCCGGCCTTGAAAGCAATCGGCTTTCATAGGCAATGACATGGCCCTCTTGCATTAAGACCGCACCCAAACTACGACCACAAGCATCACCATTTACTTCAAATGACTTCTGCAAATCCGGCAAAGTCAAAACTGGTCCTGTAGTCAATTTCTCTTTCAAGGTCTAAAAGGCAGTCACCTCTGTGGGTCCCCACGAGAAAGAGACTCCTTTCTGTGTCAAAATATGCAAAGGGGAAGCAAACTCTGCAAACTTTCTAATGAACCGCCGATAGTAAGAACATAAGCCCAAGAAGCTTCTAACTTCATGGACATTGTTAGAATCCGGCCAATCACGTATAGTCTCAATCTTGGTCGGGTCCACTCCTGCTGCTAAGATGATGTGTCCCAAAAAGTGTATCTCTGGCAGGAAAAATTCGCTCTTCTTTGCATTCATCACCAACTTGTGATCTCGCAATGCCTGAAAGACCTGTAGCAGATGTTCTCTATGTTCTGCCTCATCCTTGGAGAAGACAATAATGTCATCAAAGAAAGTGCCAACGAAAGATCTGTACTCTCTGAAAATCATGTCCATCATTCGGTTAAAGGTCGCTGGAGTATTGGTAAGGCCAAAAGGCATCACCAAAAATTCCAATAAACCGAAGGTCGTCTCAAAAGCTGTCTTGTAGACATCTCCCAGTGCGATTCGGATCTGATGATATCGGCTCTTCAAATCGATCCTGCTGAAATAAGAGGATCCCTGTAGTCGGTCTAGAATATCATCGATCGTAGGAATTGGAAATCTGTTCTTGATGGTGATTTTGTTGAGAGCTCTATAATCAATGCACATTCTCCAAGATCCGTCTTTCTTCCAAACCAACAACACCGGAGAGCAGTAAGATGAAGTACTCGGTTGGATAAGACCCTTTTCCAAGAGGTCTTTCACTTGGTTCATAATCTCTTCATTTGGGCTCGGCTCACACGGTAAGGTGGCCAGTTCGGTGGTGTGTTTCCAGGTCTCAGATCAATGGTATGATCCTCAAAACGAGCTAGTGGCAACTCGACTGGCAGGCCCTCAGAAAAGCAATCGGCATGAGTGTGGAGAAAAATCTTGGCGTTCTTTATCAAGGTCAAAACATATTCGACCTTCAATCATCATTGAGTTCTCTCCAGAAAAATCGAGTCAAGAAACTGAATTCCATCTAGTACAAAATCATTTTCAATCAGGAGAAAAATAAAAAACAAAAACATACTGCTCTGATACCATGTTGAGAGAGAGAGAGAGAGCACAGAAATAGAACCCCAAAGTGTGTAGAATACACACATGAGATGATGTATATATAGAGGGGACCTGGGTGCCATATATAGAGAAGCCCTATATTGAGTAGCTTCACATATAAGCTCAACACTTGACCCCGTACGTGCCCCTCGTTGCTCTATTTCACAAAATTATCTCCGAGATGCTCCCCCCCCGACCGCGCGATGGCTGCATGTTCGAGGTTCTATGCACATTTGTGTCTCGACGGGCAAAAATGGAGCCATGGTGGTGAACTTAAATTTAACATATCCAACAATTCAAATACTCATAAAAAACAATGTACAAATTAATTGCACGGAATGGTAGAAATTTTCCATTTCATATTATAGAAAAAGATTACAAATCTCATGAAGAGAGAGTGCGTGGGATAAACTACATCTTTTTTTTTTTTGCAAGACTCAAAATTGTGAGTGGATTTTATTGAACAACCCAAAAAATTATAAGGTCTTCTCATGCTCTTGCTGAGCCATGACATCATCCAGGGACGAGATAAACTACATCTTCTGAAGGCATCCTTCATTTCTTAAATTTATTGTTAAGGCTAAATCCGTATTTTTTAATAGTACACGCTTTGCATGCATGATACAGGAGACGCCATCTTGAAAACGCTGCACCAAAATATTTTCGACGGCATCCTATAGGGCCAGGAAAGCTGCACGTTGTATTATTGTAACGGAGTCACTATATTCATCGGTCATCTCTCTCACCACCCGAAAGAAGGTCGCTTTGGGTATGATTGGCTCAGTGCTCTTTTGATATTTCCTGATCTCACGCAGGGCCACTGTGCCTGGCCTCCATCTCCGCATTTTTTGTGTTGTTGGTGGTGGTGGAGGAACTGCCTACCTAGCCCATTGAGGAGGATCATATTTGTATTTTTTCCTCCTCTCCTCTTGGGTTTGTTGCTCTTCTGGTGTCACCTTGTCACTTTTTCTTTTTGCACATTGCTTGGCTCTTTGAGGGATTTTTGAAGAATTTGAGCTCCTAGCCTTCGCTTCTTGGGTGGCTTGAGCTCTATCTTGTGCTGCCTTCTTCTCTGCCTCTGCTCGTACTTGTAAGTTGGCGAAATGAGCTCTCTCCACCTCAGCTCTGCTCTTCTTGTACTCTAAGGGCTTTCTTCTCAACTGCCTCTTTCTTTTCCCTCTCCCTTTGTCTTTTTCTCCTCTTGGCCTCTTTTGCTTTAGATACCGGGTCGCATGGTATTACCTTGGTTACTCTTTCTTTGATTCATGGTGGAAACTTTCGCGGCGTAGTATGTGGGGTGGCCTGAGCACCAGTGGTTGTGGCAAGAGGCGATTGCGGTGGATTATCAAGCGGACCTCGATATTCCTCTTCTATTTCTCTAGTTTCTTGTTTTTCTCTGTGAAGAGGCGAAATCGGTGGGGGATCTGGAAGAGGTGTACGAGTGGCATGGATTATATCGCCGAGACCTTCAAATATGTGTCCTCGTTGCTTAGATCATCTGGATTTGATGGTTGGGGAGGCTCTTGGGTGTTTGGAGCGGGCTGGGGCACTGGGTTATCCACTTGTGGTTGGGGAAGTGGATTTAAAGCCGTAGATTCTGCATGGGGTTTTGGCTGTGGATTTTTTGCGGTGTGAGTGATTGTGGTGGTATTGTTGTGCGTAGTGCCAGTCTGCTTGTGTGAATCGCCCATGTGGTGCAAGACGTGAGTGCGTGTGCATTTGTGTTCAAGTGGATCTTCTAGAATGTGCAAACAAAAAATGAACTTCAAGTTGTGAGTTTTGACTTATAAAGTATTAATTTTTGAAAAAAAACTTAAAAACTCAATAGTACCATTAAAAATCCAAAATAACTCCAAAATTTTTGAAATTTGTTATATGAAACTACTAATTGGGGCATCAACAAATCACATGGCATTACAATGTATGCTTAATATGGGAATGGTTAGTGTCAGAATTTTATTGGTTTTTCACCAAACGTTTGCCATTTCGTCGCCTTGTCGTCAACCACCATCGAAATCGATCTTTTGCCCTAGAAGCATGATATGATTACGATCGCCTCACGCTAACCACTTTCTCTATTCTGCATTTCAAGCTTCCTTGCACTCTAGTCTTCTTCCTTTCTCTTCCCGCTAAAACTCTATAGAAACAATTGAACATTTCATGCAGGGCATTGCTCTTTTTCCTCCCACCTCCATGCCTTGTGTTTTTAAAATACACTGCTTTTGCTTGATAGTGTGATCGCTCCATTCCTTGGCTACTCCCAATACCCAATGAGCCAAATGTGTCGATAAAAAATGAGCTATGAGCAAAAAGAATATGTTGCAAAAATATAAACCTTTAGTTCAAACACTGATGTTTTTTTACCACAAAGACAAAGTGTTTAGCCCACCATGTAATGTGTTATGTGTGTCTCCCCCCAGGCATCCACCATTTGCTGCTGTGAAACTATTGATTACAAACTTTAAAGTGGATATCTTAGCATAAGTTAGATTTGTCTTTTTAAGCAAACAAAAAATTATCATCTACAGACTCCCACACACGAGCACGCTTAATTCCTAGGGCTGCTTCATTACCTCTGTAGGTGGTAATGTCACATAGCTTTTTTCACAATTGAAACTCATTGGGACTTTGGGAGTTAGAATAATATGAAAGCATATGCCTAGCTTTACTACCACCCATACATTGTTTTTAGGAAAATCTTGTGTACTTCCAGATGCCTTCTTATCCTTTAATAGCTCTACTTCACCGCCATGCAGTCCAACGCTTGATAGAATAGATTCAACTTCTCTGATACACTTTGCCCTTCTTTCTACAGGCTCCATATTCCAAGCATAATAATATGGAGCATCAACAACTTGTCAAGAATTTATAGACAGGCATAAAGAGTGCATACGTGCACATTTATCAGAGGAATTGGTAGAATAGGACCCCAATTTGGATCATCCATGTCTTGATTAGGGGGTACACTCTGGCTACAATTGAGGATACCTTGAAACCATTGTTGGAGTGCTTTACCCACTCTTTGTGGTCACACATTTTGCAGAATTGACTGCAGCTTTGTCACCCTTACCCTTACCTTTACCTTTTGCAGAGTTGAATGTAGCTTTCCCACCCTTACCCTTGCCCTCAGTTCCTAATGAGACTTTATTGTGGCAGCAATAAATGCATGGAAAGAGGGTCATTGCACCTTGCTTGCATCCTAACATACACTTGAGAGTTTTCAAGTCTCCTACCAAATGCCACTTCACTTGGAACGTACCCAAACCTGAAACCTGCAATCGTTGGACTTCTTGTTGTTGCCGAATGATGTCAACGATTGGGGTGTGATTAAAATACCATTTGAGAGACTCATGTGTCTCATGTGGGAGATGAAAAGCTACCATCCACCAGGTATTATTCTCAGACTGAACACCTAAACATGTGTTTTCCTTCTTGCCAGCATTTAGCTCAACATCAATACCCACCAAGGCTCTGTTCATAAGCATAACGCTTATCCTTTCGAGCCGTTGACCTTTGACAATCTAGCACTCATTAAGCTTCATCACAAATATAACTTTGCCATCACACTCTTACTCTATCAACCCATAAATTTGTCACCCTACTGCCGCAAATAACGTCACTGATGTCGAGTCTACCTACATGAGTACTGCTGGTATGTCACACTAGTACACGAGAGAGAGGGGTGGGAGGGGGGCACCACTATTGTGTGGGTGACCATGTTGCCATGACTCTTGCCTCCAAGCCTTAATTCTTGACCATCTGATTGGCACCAGTTCAACTCCATCGGCCATAGGTTGCAGGTCGCTGCATGCTTCTACTGTGTGACTATCTCTATCTCTTTCGTAGGGCTCATATTGCGGCTCATGCAGCAATCACCTTACACACACACATAACTCACAACTCTTGACCCCTCACCATCGCTAGCTCCTTCAACCGACAACCCTACATGCCGCTTTTGGCCCTCCTCTACGTACGGGCATCCTCACATTACGGAAAATTTGGATTCACAAAGGGGCCTTATAAGGAGTTTGACTTCCTCTCTCATGTCCAAAATGGGTGTGCGGTAATTTTTTTGCAAATCAACTCTAAACTTGGCGGAGATTTGGCAGTTAGAATCTACTCTTCAAGCTCTTTCTATTGATATATAGCACGCCACAAGATTCCTCATATTTTGAAAGATTTTATTTTTTATTCTCTCATTAGGAAAAAATTGGACCCCCTTGGGTCCATGTAAGGATCCCTAATTTTAAAGAATTAAAGTTAATTTTGTAGGGGATGGAGGGAACAAATACAATAAATAGGGCTACTTATTTAGCTCTCTCTCTAACTTCTCTCTAGATAGGAGAGGGGGGGAAAGTAGGGAATGAGGGTGGTAAAGTAGGAGGAATAGGGGGGATAAAGTAGGAGAGAGAGGGGAGTAAAAAGAGAGAGAGGAGTAAAGGTAGAGAGAAGAACCATTCTCTCTCTACCTATCACCAAACAAAGAGAGTAAGTAGTTATGACAAAAGCCACTTTTCAGTTCGTGCATCAATCTACCCCCAAAAAATGAATTTTTTATAAAATCTTCAAAATGGATCTTTTAAGCTTTCAAAACGTCCCTATATATATATATATATATATATATATATATATATATATAACAGTATTTTTTTAGAAGAATCTAGCTTTTATAACCTCCAAATCTAAAATTCCGTGGGTCCCTCTCTACATTAACTCCAAGAATAAATAGATAATGCCACATCATCAAAACGTCCATCTAATAAAGCTTTAAAATTGAAAATTTTTAAAATTTCAAAATTTCCCTCCTTTGAGCTCAAAAATTGAACCTATATATGAAAAAATATATTTTAAAGTCTTTTTATCCCAAAAATTGTCTGTTTATCCCAAAAAGTATATCTTATCAATTTTTTTCAATATCATAACTTTTCACCATGTCTCTTCGTGACATAACCAATGAATCACCTGCGCCGTCATCTACTAGGTCAACTAATGTCAGTCTGCGTCTACCGATCGAATTTTCTCCACAAAAAAAAATGACGAGAAAGCATCTCAACCGGCATCCGTACGACGGTTTCGAGGAGAAACTAATGTTGACTTGTGGCTTGATGGAGGGTTGTATCCAAAAAGATCCGCTCATGGGCTGTCATTCGACATTTCGTACACTCCCAAGCTTAATCAAATATGTGGGAGAAGGAGAACGTCGTCTTCTTGGGTATTGTAAGAGATTGGAATCCAATCACGCAGGTGCGTCTGCATATTTCGACAACAATGTCAAGTGTTACACATTCATTCCAAAATCTCCAACAACAACTACATTCCACAGAGAAACAACTCAACGATCTTAAAGAGGAGATGAAAGCTACAGAAATAGAGGTAACTAAGCTACAGATTGCAATGATGCACCTAAAAGCTACTCCATTTAGCATGCGTGAGCGTAAGAGGGAGTTCTCTTCCATTGAAAACTTAGCATCTAATGGAGGGGCACGTAAGAAGCGGATCACGGCAACCAGGTATTTTTTTAAATTCACAGTGTTCGTAACTCTCAAATAATTTTCATCAATTTGTAACTCGGTTCACCTTTTGAAATAGAACATATATACAAGATGTATGTGGAAGTTTTAGACAAGAGGACCGTTGCAACCTTCTCCTAGGATGCATCTCAAAGGAAGATATACTTTACATCATAGGTTGTGAAAAGGCCAAACACATGAAAGATGCCATCACAAAGGAGATCCTAAAAAAGATCTCTAACCTTGTGTTTGAGGATGATGTCTAGAGAGCTTGTGATGAGGTTGGGATCAGCACAAATGCATACCATGCACTTCATGGATTGATGAAAGATGCATTATGAGAGCAAAGCATCACCGAGAATTTATTTCCTATTCCACATAGGGTCCGACTTGCAAAAAAAGCAAACAATGATCTTGTTCGGGAATCCCTTGGCGAATACAAACGCATTGAAGGATCCATGATGTACTCTTCCACGAGTGCCAAGTCACGTGGTAATATAAAGGGAGGCAATACTATTCCTAATGGGACAAAGTCTTTTAGTTATCATCAATTCAACAATATTTTTGTTGACTTGAAACGACTACAATGAGCTATGGTTAAATTTTATGCTTTGTCTCCACAAGGTAATACAAATTGTAATGTTGTTTTTTATTTGTATTGAATATCATTTAGTATAACAATTCAATTCTTGTGTTGTTTTAGTACTTGGAGAGAAGCTCATATTTATTCTTAAGCTAGATGAATGTCAAATTGTCAAAGGACGGAGATTGGAACGTATGAGTGTGACACTCATGAATGAGGCAATGTTTTTTGCAAAAGTCGATGCTATCGGTGATCATTCTCAGAAACCATCATTTAGTGTACAATCGGAAAAAGAAATATGGTGGTTAGGAGCTTTTGAAGTTCCGAAGGAGACTCATGAGGTGTTGGCATGGGTCTTCTCTATGATCCCGTGGATCGCAGAGGTTATTAAGGCACAACTAGAGGGAGGAAAGGTAGAAGTAGATGGAGTAGGTACATTTGATGTTGAGTGGCACTTAGGAGGTGATCTAAAAACAATCAAATGTATACTTGGGTGTAAACAAGGTGCTTCATCACTTCTTCCTTGTCCATATTGTGTACGAGGATACAAGGAGAGTACTCGTGGCTCCACGTCTTCAAAGAAAATGTCAAGGGAAGTCAGGAAACAAGGTCAATGGATGATGATGCAAGGGATGGGTGTGCTCGGTGTTGAAGTGTCCTATCATGGAGGTCCCCAATCGATCGACAAAAGATAAAACATGGCATCCCATTATCAATTTTCCACTTACAAATGTACACTTTTGCACTTTGCATGCCTTTATGCGTATATTTGATCGCTTGTTAAAGCTTCACATAGAGTACGCTTTCACAATGAAAACCACTTTCCAGATCCGTGGAAGCCATTGGAATAGTTGAAACAATTCTAAATTCGATTGGATGTCATGGTGGCAATGTTTCTATCATCGTGTGAGGTGGATAATATGCATGAAGTGCCACAAAAAGTATCTATGAATGGTGTGAAAGCACGTAGGTTTTTCAAGAAACCAGAGATGCGAAGAGGAGAAGGGTGAAGAGGATGCTCCATGGGAGCTATGGAAAGCGCTTTGCAAGTGTACGACCGATCAAGATTCAAATCCCGTGCTTGTAAATCTGCGTAGGCAAGTGTGGCACCACTTGGAGTTAGTGCTTCAAATCATGTGGAAACCCCAAACCACGAGCGAGCAACAAAATTTGTTCAAAGATCACATTTCGAATTTCACTAAAGCATTTGTGCAAGCATGGGGAGAGAGCAATATCACACACTACATGGTAAGTTACTTTGTTCAGTTCAAATTTTGATGCTATACATAAATATTTATTTGATCTAAGTATTTTTTCTTGATGCATCATATTTTGTATGCGCATGGAGCATTCTTTATGTCAAAATATGGTTCATTAGACATGTGGAGCACTCAAGGAATGGAAAAATCACATTATCGAGCCAAAGGTGTTTACTTTAAAAATACACATCACGGTGGTGGAACTACGAGATCCAACTACATGAAGGAAATGTTTGATTGGTTCTTTCGTTGTTCTTTGGGGAGATGTCATGCCATAGAGCGAGCGCGAAAGTCAAGTCTTGCCAAGGAGGTTAGGAGACAATCTCGACTTACTGCTAAAGAGAAATGGAGAAACTCCACCGGACCCCTTAATCATACTAGGTGGCGTGAAAATCGCCATAGAGTGGGCAAACGTTGGTTACCCAACATGTAAAACAAATGATGCGCCTATGCAATGTAATGTTTATGCTTGTAGATGTCTTTGTTGAGTTGCATATAATACTTCTCCATTTATCTATTTTTTGTTTTTTATATTTTGATGATATTAAGAGTTTTTTAAAGTGGCCTGGTCAAGTGTGAAGAGACCTTTTTAAAAAAAATAGAGGGCTTTTAGAGAAGAAGGAGTCTCATTTTCAATCTTGCCCCTTCTTACACCATGGCACGCACAAAGCAAATAGCAAGAAAAGATCAACCTTTTTTTGCTCACCCTCACTCAACCGTCCAAGGTGCTCAAAAACCACCTTGGATACACGAACAAGAGCTCTTAGAAGATATGGAGAGAGAATGGTCAGGTGAAGAGCAACAAGATGGACAAACTTCACGCAAGAAGAAACGGGTAGTGACATCAAACACAGAAACCGAAACGGACAACGAAGCACAAAGCCCACCATGGAGCGGACAGGAGATCCCAAGCAATCATCGAGTTCCGGCAGGGAAGACATTGCCACGTGGCTTCGGCGCTCTGCCGTCATATCAGCCTAGAGGTGATCATGGGTTACTAAATGAAGAGGATTTTGAGGATGTAGCAGACGAGCCAGTTGGAGCACAGGGTGGAGTTGAAGAGCCAGTCGGAGCACATGGTGGCCTTGAAGATGGGCAAGCTCCCCCTCGCAAGCCCTCTCGTAAAAAGAAAAAGTTTTTCAAGGTTCGCCCTCGCAAGGCCCATGTCCCAGATCCTACCATCCCTCAACAACGGGCTCCTGCTGTGAAGCGACGCATTCCAAAGGCGTTGCAAGAGATTCGTCACTATCAAAAAACTTCAGACCTTCTCATACGCAAGGCACCATTCGCACGTTTGGTAAAAGAGATCATGCAAAGTTATCAAATGGCGTTTCGAGTTCAAGGTATCGCCGTAGAAGCTCTGCAAGAAGCGGAAGAATATCATCTAATTTCTATTTTTGAAGACACCAACTTGTGTGCTATTCATGCAAAACGGGTGACAATAATGCCCAAAGATTTAGCTCTTGCGCGTCGAATCAGAGGACAAAGAGATTGAATTTGACTTTTAGGCAATTTTGCCAATGTAAAGACATCTTTTTGAAATATAACGAGTCGTGGCTTTTTCAAATATAACGAGTCGTGTACATTTGTTTTAAGTGATAAGTAAAGCTAAGTAGAGAGAGGAAAAGAGAGAGAGAGAGAGAGAGAGGAGAGAGAGAGAGAGAGAGAGAGAGAGAGAGAGAGAGAGAGAGAGAGAGATGTGGATAAAAGAACTGTCAACCAAGTTTGGTTGATTGAATAACCAAAAAAACATTGTATTCTTATAATTTTTGCTTAAAAAACCTTTAATTAGGCTGTCTAGAGGCTTGCCGCAGAGGCGCGCGAGAAGCCAAAAGTAAATGTTACTTCTGACTTCTCGCGCGCCTCTGCGGCAGGCCTTTAGACAGCCTAATTAAAGCTTTTTTATGCCAAAATTATAAGAATACAATGTTATTATGTTTTTATTGATGGAGATTGGACTGAAAAAAACTCTATATTTTGATTCAGAGAATTACACAAGTGTATCACAAGATAGAACCAATCATATACTATCTATCGTACAATAAACTCAATATAGAAGTTGAAAAGTACCAGTTAAAATCAATTTCCATTCGAATTTTGAAATAACAAAGTACAAAGATGTGATATATCTCATTACATACTTGAAGGAGTTAATTACAAGATTTATGCATCTATTGACTGCTTGAGCCATCTAAGATATGGCGAGCAATGTTTTCTCGGCGCTCTTGGGCGCAAGGAGGCTGTTTGTGCAGCACATCCCAAGCAATTTGTTCCACATTGCTTAGACCTACAGCTTGGCTTAAGGCCACGTTACAAAGCACACGACCACGAATGTGTGTCGCAAATGAAGCACTGGCCAGAGATTTATTTACAAGATATATAACTTGGGAGGCTTGAGATATGGTTGACAGGCATAGGATGCGGCTCATTGCTTTCATCATTGACACCCAAAATTGACCACAAGGAGTGTACTCCTTGTGGATTATCGCAAAGCCGTCCTGGGGGAGCTTGCCAAGGTAATGCGCAAGAGACTACTGCCATCCAAAAGCTTGGCGCCTACCATCTCTTCCCCGACCTGCATGCTCATCCAGCTCCGCAACATTCTACAAAGAAATCAATAGGTAAATAAGATTTCAGAATGCAACAATGAAAATTAACGTAATCACAAAACAAAAATCAATTAATACCTCTTGTTTTTCATCGTCTTCATCGTTTATGCCTTTGCTGTCAAGAGAAATAGATGAATTGGGAGCCATAGCGACACTCTCAAGTTCATCTATATGAACAGGCATAGGAGTGCATTGGGCTTCAAGCAATGCGCGTGTAGCTACAAACTCATCCTCCGACACAGATGAGTGCGGTGCATCTGTCACCGCCACCATTGCCAACTCCACTGTATCTACCACACTCTCTCCAAGGGGAAGGAGGCTTCGATCCAAAGGATCAGAAGAGGGGTCAATGGCAGAGGACTCTACAGTGGCACAGAGGATGGACAGACACTCATCCATGCGGATGTCAAAAGTTTTTTCAAGATCATGTAAAAACAAATATTCCTCCCCATCTATCACAATTGGGGAGAGATGTTAAAAAAAAACCTCCGGAGTTAATGTCTCCTCCGGCGCATCTGCAGCGGGCTTAAAGGATGCTTCTGCACCCTCATCACCCATGGATTTGGCGGCATCCATGACACCTCCTGGGTAGGTTAGGGCAAGAATATTGCCCTCTTTGCTTGCATCCCAGGGTGCTGTAATGGGCTCCTTTGTGTCCTTGACGACACCCCCAAGGCGCAAATGAGGCAAACTCACCTCAGATCTAATTTCAGGCTCCTCCGCAAGAAGAAACACAAAAGTCGCCAAGCGACTTAGAAACTGGGTGCCGATCTTCTTCTTTTTCAAACGTGAATCTTCAATGTACTGACCTGCCTCACCCGCAATTACACAAAATCGTTGAAGTCGCTGGGTGAAAGGCCGATCGCCTTTGTGTATGTAGCGAAGCAAATCGCATGGAATCCACAATTCCCCTTGTCCGACAATTGGTACAGCATACTTGTCGATGTAAAATTCAAAAAATTCTAAGATAGGCTGAAAAGATTGACTGTTTAGGTGAATAGTTGCATTCACATCAGGGAATTGGGTGAAGGAATTGTGAAGATCGTCACGATCTTGCCACTCGGTTGTTTGTAAAAAAGCTTGGAAGCGTTGTAACGCCGTGGCTTCGGGAGGGGTGGAGGAGGATGCCATAATGCTAGCTCTTAAAGTAGGAATACAAAGAGTGTTGGAGCTCAAATGAGAGTGTGAACAGGCAAAGAGTGTGAAAATGGTAGGGTTTAGGAGGCTTTATATAGCACGCGCCCCCTCCCCCCCTCCCCCCAAAAAAATAAAATAAAATAAAATATTAAACAATTTTCATAAAGTAACACAAATAACAAGAAGTTATAAAAAACTTACAAACTAAATTACAATCATTTAACTCAAAAAACACATCACTACAACTTTAAGATAATGTGCATTGCCAAAATTTGATACAACCATCTGCTTGAACTTACAATTGTGATATTATAAAAAATTTAAGTACAAAACATAACTACTCTAATGATAAAATCAAATTCTCTTCCGTCGTCCACGCCTTTTCAATTTGAATCGTACTCTCCATGTGGCTACCAATCTAGCAAAAATAAATAAATTAGCATACCCAACTTAGAGTAGGGAATAATCAAAAGAACATAAATATAACATCATTAAGAGAGAAAAATCATTCACCTTATGTCGTCCGATGTAAAATTTTGTATCTTCTCCATGCTCTAAACCCATTATCACTAAGTGCTCCCGCGGCCAATGTCCAATGCTTGTTCACTTGGACGGTTTCAACGACACCACTCGACAATTTGATTGCAATATCAAATACCTCAATTGTAGCATCGGTGGATTGCAATGGAATCCATTCACCAAGCTTGCACATCCACCTTTCATAGTAGTACCGCACGTAAAGAGTGGAGCGCACCTTGATGAAACGGATAGCAATGCCGAAACTTCCAACCTGACACCGAAAGCGATCTCCATTGTGAAGTCCTTCAAGATACCCCCACTTCTCCCCAAGGATGGCTTCCAATGTATCATATTGTAGATCTTTGCAAACATACATAGTATTTGTATGATGGAAAGGCAAAGATCCAAAGATACTAGCGAAAACATGAGCAGGACAACACCATCCAAGCCCAACGAAACGCGAGGCTTTTCCAAATTTTAATGATGCTCTCACATCAGCTACAATCTTGGCTTTCAAAGACATTACAGTGAATGCATCTGGCTTTGGCCACTCCATGCTACACAAGGTTGTAGCCTCCAAAGGTTGTAGCTCTCCGTAGCCTTCCTCATCTGTAGGTACAATGTACTTGTGGGTGTAGAAGAACACCCTCTGTCGTGCAAGGTTTGATGAAGTTGTATTGGAGAAGAGCATATCCCCAAGACTTGCATGCATGGCCGTAAATGTGCCTGAAAGGCACGAGAGTGGTTGCTCCTCCACAAGGCTAGAAGGAAAAACATCTACATAGAAACAAAACAGTCCGTGAGATGTAAAAAGTCAATTTTTTTGTTACCACCAAAACCATTGAAGTGCAAGGGACATACAATTACAAGGAAAATCCCTTGGGTTGGTGATCCCTCGTAGACGCATGTGTCCAAACATGAAAACATGTTGAACGATTGCCACCGTACCCTTGTCTCTTACTTGCTTGAAGCCTAGTAGTCTTCCCTTCCAATGGAGATCAACGTTTGTTCTTTCACGAACATGATGGGGACCGATTGTGGAAGGTTGCATGTAGACCCACGCACCTTCTTGAAAAAGCTGAGGTTTCCATTGCTACTCCTCATTCTTCGAGTTGTGGAGAACCATAGTTTGAATGGGTTTGGGGCGTCTATTTTGACCATTGTTTGCCATGGATGCTTAAGTGGGAGCTTGAAATTGCAATGGAGAGCTTGGGGAAGGAGGAGGGAGACAAAGTTTAGAGAGAGAGTGGGAGCTTACAGTTGCAATGGAGAGCTTGAGGAAGGAGGAGGGAAACAGAGTTTAGAGAGAGAGTGGGAGCTTAAAGTTGCAATGGAGAGCTTGAGGAAGGAGGAGGGAGACAATTTAGAGAGAGAGTGGGAGCTTAAAGTTGCAATGGAGAGCTTGAAGAAGGAGGAAGGTGTAAAAGTTTAGAGAGAGAGTGAGAGCTTTGTGTTATGGAAAGGGGCTATGGAGGAAGGGAGTCTTGGAAAAAAGGTTCTAGAGTGAGAAAATGACTTTTTGATCATAGGGTAGGTTTGGGGGGGGTTTTGGATGGAATATTTTGAATTTAATTTTTTTTTGAAAATTTTGAAATTTTAGGGTTTTTGCAAAAACGTAACTGTGGACCCACCACTCCCCCCCTCCCTCTTTTACCCATCCACCTCCCTCTAGGATACAAAGCAATAAATGAGTGGACAACCCTATTATTCTCTCTACTTTCTTAGGTTCTAGACTTATATACATTGCTCTCTTCCTATTGGTTGGAGCCTAATTAACCTTAATCCTATATGGCCCAAAGAGAGTCCACATTTTTCCTAATGTAGATTCTAGACAGAGTTGTCACATCGCAAGAGAATTAAAAATAGAATCTTTCAAAATATGAGGAATCTCATAGCGTGCTATATATCACTAGAAAGAGCTTGAAGAGTAGATTGTAACTGTCAAATCTCCGCCAAGTTTAGAGTTGATTTGCAAAAATTTTACTGCACGCCCGTTTTGGACATGAGAGAGGAAGTGAAACTCCTTATAAGGCCCCTTTGTGAGTCCAAATTTTCCCTAATGCTTTCAGACGCCGGCCTCGATAACCTTCCCCTTTACACTGTAGATCTTCTCTCGCGGTGCATTCTCATTCCAACCTTTCTCTGATAGCTGGCGAACCTCTCTCTCTCTCTCTCTCTCTCTATCTCTCTCTCTCCCACTCAAATGGAAGGCCTCTCTGTTGCAGCAGTTTATCCTTGACCGACTGTCCTAAGCAATGCGCATGCAATTCTCTAGGAGCTTTCTTTGGGCTTCTTTGTGCACGTGTGCAGCATACAATATTAACAGATTTTGTGCATCTCTAAGAGTTGAAGGACCACAACCTCCCTTTTTCCGGCTGACACTCCCTCTCGCTCTATGATGCCAACTTCTAATGAGCAAGCTTCACAGCAGCCTTGTGAGTCTACCTACACTAGAAGTGTACACTCTCTCATGCCCTCCCACCTCCCATTCTCTCTCTTTTCCCCCCCCCTCCCAGTTTATCTGCTTATAAAAACGGACATTGACGAAGCTAGAGACCGCTGCAATATTTTTTTAGACGCCGTCAGGACATTAACAATGTTGATGATGAATTTTTCCTTTTTTACTTTGCTTTATTTCCATTTATACCCAGGCATTGGATCCTATTCACAGGGATTGTATCAATTTGGCTTCATATTGAATTTTAACATTTTGTAAAGTGTTCATATAGCATTTCATTTCATGTCTCCATCTCCTCGTCCGACTACCTACAGAGGCGTCCATTGACAAAGCTCTACCGCGATCACTACAATACTTTTTCACAACACGTTGGGCATCCATGGGCATTGACGATGATGATGATGATTTCAGTTTGACAATTGTAAGCTTTTAGTTTTAGTCTTTTAATTTAATATTTCACTTTACTTCCTTTTATTTTGTACCCAAACAATGTATTCAATCCATAAGGATTGTATGCGTATGATCCCATACGCATTTTACAGATGGTTTATATAACATTTCATTCATTTTGCTATCTCTCTTCCCCCTCCCACTACGACTCCTTAAAACGGAGGATATTGAGGACGCTCTTTGGTGACCCCTGCAATACTCTCTCCGATAGCCTCTGTAGCATTTTGGTAGTCTCTTATTGATCCTTTCCATTCTCATTTTCATTATGATTCTTATCTGAGCATGTAGTTGTGTGTGACCTCCCGATGTGTACACAAGATACATTTTGTACAGTTCAGTCTTGTAAAGTGTCGTTTTATTTGACTTTAGACAAGTAAAGTCTTTATTTTTAAACTTCTCATGTACACTGTGTCTTTGCAAACTCATTTAATATCCTAATCCCATGCATAAGAGATTCCATGAGGATGTGGTGCCATAGACAAAATTTATTTCTCGTTTGCCCGAACCCTACTCTAAGTCAAATATAAGAATATGTACCACTCTAGTCACCTTAATTAGAATCACTTTCTAAGTAGTTTTTCAACTAACATAAGGTCATACTCTGTATTAATCGCTAGCAACCTACTGTCATTCACCCTCTAGAATCTATGTACGACTCTATAAATTAATGTCCGCTCATCAATTGTTGTTATTCACATTAGTACATAGTTGAAAACTGTATAACGTACAAATTTCTAGGGATTTTTATTCAAGTTGTCCTCTTTAAATGACTCATTGTTATATTCTGCACCTACTACTTGTACTGATCAACCCTATTCACCTTATGTTTTTTTTTCTCTTTTCCCTTTTTCACAATTTTACGGCTCCATACCATCATCTGGACTACTCCATTTTTGAATTTATTGTTCTTAGCATAGCATTAAGGACGCAAGTGTTTTTAGTATACCATTTACATTAATCCTCTCTTTGTTTCTATTTTGAAAAAATATTTTAACCCTTTTGTTTGGTACTTATTTGGTTCAACATACTAATTCTCTCGTACAATATGCCATTCATGGAAAACAATGTAGTTTACATTCTAGACACTCATTTCAATTTTCAGTAGAAAATACACTGCTACTGTCAGGGCTTACTACTTGCACGGTATGAAATTTTTATTGACATGATTATTCATTAGCTATGCAGCTCCTCGTTCGAGCTAGGGTGCTCTGGGATATCAAGCCACAGTTTGTAAGTGCTTTGCTACTGGAACATACTCTAACTTGGTGTTAAATAGGTAACAAATATTTTATTTTTATGCCTTGCTTGGTCCATTGGTCACAAGCACACAGATTCACCGATTTAGGCAGCATGTAAACATTCATCCTCTGCTGATTTTCCTATTTAGGCAGCACACAACACACAACAGCTTCAAAAGTTTACATAATATTAGTGCAGATTCGCCAATTTAGGCATCACACAACATAGAACAAATTCAGAATTTTACATAATATCAATATAGATTCGCCGATTTAGGCAGCATTAGTGCAGATTCTCCGATTTAGATGGCACACCTTATTGGTGTAGATTTGCCGATTTAGGCAACACCGATCACAAAATCATGCTACAGTGGCTGGCCACCACTGTACTGGTATGATTTTGTTACCCATGTATACAAAATGAAAGATATTTGGATTTGGATTTGAAATGAGTACATGTTGATAAATGTTTGGATTTGGATTTGAAATGGATATATGTTGATTTTCTATCACGATAGTATTGACCTTGAGAATGGATTATTGAATGATGAGTGTGACCAATGATATTTTGATTCATCAGGGTATGATATATACTGCTTATTCTAGTGGTATGGGACACTAGAATCGGTAGTATGTCGATGACGACAGACATAAGCAATGTTGTCTAATTTTATGGATTTTTCTTTTACTGCTTGATACAAATTTCTAATCCTTGTCTTTTGATAAGTATTGTTTACAGATTTTTATCTTCGCGACTGAGGATAGTTGCTTTCCAACGGAGAGGTATATTATAGAATTTGTATTTTATTATTTATTACAGCTGACAGGTCGAAAAGACTAGACCAATCTAGGCCTATGCGAATGGAAATATATATATTGTACATTCTATTATTCAAATGCTCTTTTATGAGCTTTGGCCATTCATGATCGGCTAGCCAGTTTGTACTCAATTTGACCATTCAAGAAATCTATAAATGAAATACTGCAAGAGGAAAATGGTCACTCTTGCACATGGAGAGATTGCACCCAATGTCTACGTTATTTTTCTCTTTCCCCCTCTCTCGCTGTGCCGGCATACCACTCCGCTCTAGGAGGTGCACCTACACGTTTTCTTTCTCTCTCTCCCACACTTTGACTCTCTCTTATCGTGTAGGGCTTGGAGTATGTGCAAATATGGTTGCCAGTATATAGTTTTATCGATTTATCGCTTGCAATATGTTGTTTCCTCTATTTGGCAGGGCCACCTCACTTTTTTTTTTGTAGCAATGCATAATGGAGAGATGGAAGTTGATGGCAAGGAACATCATGACTGTAGCCCAGTCATTCTTCTTATTTAAATCGTTCCTTCAATCCTTCATTACAACGGTGTGTGGAGATATGGTGCTCATTTTGTGCATGGTGATGGTGATGGTGTTGTGATTATGTGATTAGGGTGCATGCTACTAGCATATAGCACAAGGGTGTGTACGTGTAGGCGTGTGGGTATGTGGGTATGGGATAGTGTGCATATGGGGTAGTGTGTGTGTGTGTGTGTGTGTAAAAAACAGGGGGCTCCTTTTATAGACCAAGAGAGTGATTAGGGAAGAGATTATGCGCAAAAGGAGTTATTACAAAGTAAGCTCAGTTAGAGGCATTTCCCCCATGAGAGAGCTCCATGTGCCCTATTTATTGACCAATTTCCTCCTAACCGTCTTTATCATGATAATCTTTGTCTCCATGCCACCTTCCATAGCTTGAATCCAAGAGATTCCTTATAATATTTGAGATAATCTTGTCAAAAAAAGAGAAAATACAGCAATAATGAAGAGAAACCTATAAGAAATTGTGTGTGTGGAGTTGGATAACCCATAACTTTTTGCCAAGTGGATAGATAGGCTCCACCATTTTGATCATATCTCCCAAACCGTAGCTCCAAAAATTATAAAAAAATAGGGGCCAAAAGATCAGCTCAACACCTACAACTTTGTTGTTGAAAACTTTTTTCAATTTGGAATGGAAAAAATAGAGAAGAATCCCACGAAATATGTGTCCGTCCTTTCCCTTCCAAAAGTCTTCCAGGTGGTCCCCTCTTGACTTCATGTGCAAGCTTTGTGTCCACAAATGAACTAGGCTTGAATTTGATAATACTTTGTTGACTCCAACTCCATAATGCATAAGATGCTCCTCCCTTTCACTATTGACTTTTACTCTTCACATCTAGCGATCATCAGGTAGTGACCGTCGCGTAGAACCAGCATCCAATGATTTTTATTCTATTTTTCCTTTTCATAGAGTTTGTTCCTATCTCTCCTTATTTCCAATATCCAAATGTATCAAAAATATAGTTATGTACAAAATATAAACATATATTTTTTTGTGAATTTCATGCATGAGGTCTTTCCTCCTCCATAAAGCCTTGAAGCCTTGCCATCAATTGCATACCAAGAGAGAGCTGGTCCAAAATTTGCAAAGGGGCCCTCATTAGCCCTCCCCCTGAAGCTAGAGGCATTTATGTCTCTAGCTCTGTACTTGATTCTTCAGTTGAGGTGGAGGAGTCTCCCTCCTCATTTTTTAATGACAAATGGCCCCTCCCATCTGGGTGAAAACTTTTTATCCTTCCTATTGTCAAACCTCTTATCATACCTTAGGACCAACATACCTTTCTTGAGACCTTTTTCCCTAAGTCCCTTGTTGAAGGTAAGTTGACGTTGCTCTGCCTGTCTGCATCATAGTTGATAGCATCTTCCCTGTCTAGTTGAAGCCTCTATAGATCAAGAATGTGGTTGTGAAGATGAGCATTAGGGTGTTCCATTTGCCTAGCTAGCATGCTGAGACTAGCCAATTGTACTTCAATGGGTAAAATCACCTCCTTACCATACACCAAGTGATATGGTATCAATCCAAGGGATGTGCAAAATGAAGTGCGCTAAGCCCAAAGTGCAGCCATAAGATGCTTGTCCCAATCACCTTTGTGATTGTTTACATGTTTACTGATGATCTTGCAGATCATACCATTTACCTTTTCCACCAAACCGTTCCATTGTGGGTAGTAGGGAGTTGAGTGTCATCATGAGATACCCAGCGTCTCCATCAGCTCTCCTACCAAGTCTCCTCTAAAACCTGGTCCTTTGTCAGAAATTATTTCAAGAGGAGTGCCAAAATGGAAACCTTCGTACTGGTAATGTCAAGTGCAAAGTGTCCTCCACAAACACCATCATCGCAACTTGAAATGATTATGGTGATTTCTCTAGAGAGAGGTACACGCCTAAGAATTTGATCCTTACCCTTGTAGTAAAGTTCATCATCGATAAGGCCGTATTTTGTTGCCTTGCGCAGAAGCCACTACTTTTGGCCCTTAGTAAGATCTTTAAGACACTCTCGTGTGTCCAAGAAACTCATGATGTCAGGCATAGCATCACTACCTTGGAAGAGAGGCATCTTCAACTTGATAGCACCCACCACTAGAACATCTTGTATCTTCTCTCTAGCTAGAGCATCTACTTCTTGATTTTCTGCTCAAGGGACATGATGTAATTGTACAACTTGAAACTTCCCTAAAAGTTCCTAAACCTTGCACAAATGGCCTAGTAAGATATGATTTGTACAAGCCCAAGTTCCTTGTATTTGTTTCATTAAAAGCATGGCATCGCCAAATACATTTCACCGTTGAATACTTTGTGTCACACACCACTCTAACCCAAGGGTTAAGGCTGCATATTCTGCTTCATTGTTGGAGTGGGAATTCAAGATATGCCAAATGGAGAATATATTTTCCCTTTGTTTGTTGAAGATGACATCGCTGTAGCTTTGTCCACTGTCTTCTTATATGCTCCATCAAAAAAAAGAGAGTGAGCCCTCTCTATCTCAAGGAATCCCAACAGAGCTGTTACTTTCTTGTCACTTGTATCGATTTTGAGCTTCTTTTCATAGTGGCAATGGTTTGAGATCTTTTGGAGCTCTCCACTTGCACTGTGTAGTCAAACTCTTGCAACCTTGTGAGCCATTTGGAAATCCTAGAAGAAACATCCATGTGCTGCTTTACATAAGGAAATTACTTCTTTCATTGTTAAGATTATGAATAATCTAGACAATAAATAAGAGAAAAATTTGGTGGTAGCAAACATTAATGCAAGCATCATGTGCTCCACTACCGTGTATCCCTTTTTTGATGGAGTCATCATGCGACTAGAGAAGTAGATAGGACGCATAAAAGAATTTTGAGGATCCTTTTGCATCAATACCGCCCCAACTGTGTCAATGTCCACACTAGGGTTTACATAAAATGGCTCATCCCACTTTGAATGTGCAATGGTGGGAAGTGAGGCTAGAATTTGTTTTACCTCATTGAACTGTTGTTCATTTTCCTCATTCCAAGTGAAGATCTCTCAATGGGTAACTTGTTGTAAAGGGAGAACCACTTGAGAGAGCAAGTGAATGAACCTACTCAAATACCTCACCTTTTGAAGAAAAGAAACCAACTGCTTTGTTGTGGTAGGAGAGGGCAAAGCCGCCAAGGCTAGAACCTTGTTTGGGTCAGCTTCAATCATAGCCAAGAAGGGTAACCTTGCTTTCACCAATGTGGCATTTCTTCATGTTGAGTTGGCTGCCCAAAGCTTGCAGCCTAGCCAGACCTTCAAAAACTTTCTTCAAATGAAGAGAGTGGAAGCTATAGATACAAAAGTCATCACTAAAAACACAGATTGAATTTCCAAATAGTGGCTGAAAAAAAAATGTCACATAGTGTTGAAAGGTGGCTGGGGCATTGCTGAGACCAAAAGGCATGACATTCTAAGCAAAACATCCCCATGGTGTGATGAAGGTTGCCTTCTTTTGATCTTCTTCATGGATGCTAATTTGGAAGTAGCCTGTGTAGCCATCACATACCGTATAGTGCTAATGTCTTGCTACCTCATTGAGAATTTCATCTTGAAAAGAAAGAGGAAAATGGTCCCTCTTTGTGGCTTCATTAAGGGGCTTGTAATCAACACAAACCCTACACTTATCATTCTTCTTTGGTCTGACTACCACTAGAGAGACCCACTGTGAGTCTTCAGTAGGATAGATGAAACGTGCTTCTAGGAATTTCCCTACCTTTTGACCAAGGCATCTTGTTGAATTACTCCTAACCATCTTAGCTTTTACACTATAGGTCTACTTCCCTCCTTGAGCTTAATGTGATGTTGAACTACTGTGATCCCAATGATTTTATCGTATTTCTTAATGAGCAATGTGGTAAAACTACTTAGCATCAAAATATAATCTTCACGCTCCTTCCCACACAACTCACTAGAGAGCATTCGACGTAGCTTACTTGCTTCTACCAGAGGTTGTATACCTGGTGTCTCCCCTTGGTTTTATGATGATACATAAGGTTGCTCCATCCTCTTAGGTTCCTTGAGAGTGACTCCCATCACCTCAATGCTACTGTTGCTTTCTTCAATTACTATTGACTCCTCCTCTGAAGTGGTTGAAGAGTCACTACTAGAAAAATCATCCATAAAGGTTTCTAGATCCATGCTGTGTTGGCGACGTGTCTTCATGTCATAAAGTATTGGCTTCCCTTTGGCATCCTTCGTTTGGATTATGCCAGTGTCCCAGTCCTGCATAGCTCTCATAGCCATAAGCCAAGGCCTTCCTAGAATGATAGGATAGCCCTCCCCTTTGTGTGGCATGACAAAGATGTCCACATATACCTCGATGTTGAACGCCTTTATCCTAACTTCATTTATAACATCAACACATTGAACTTTTACATTATTTGACATTTTGGCTCGGCATGTTCCAGCCTACTCACCTCTAAACCCAAACGGTGCATCGTTTTTTTACTCATGATGCATATTTGTGTGCCACAATTGATGTAGATATTGGACATGTGTTGCCCTTTGATGTGAGCATCCATCACTAGTAGTCATCTAGATTCCTCCCTTAGATAGCCCCAACTATCTTTGGCTTTGGTTGTTTTGTGCTAACCATCTTTGTCCATTGTCTCCTCACCCTAGGTGCTAGCTGGAGTAACTGGGGCCATGTGATTTTTGGGCCCTACACAGAAACATCTTGTACCAAATCATATTGTCTAGAACATTCACCCAAAGAGAAACCTACAATGTCAAATTTACGACATGACTTGGATGGCTTTTTGCTAGATTCTTCCTTAATTTTCATGTTTTCTTCCTTTTGGGAAGATTCACCATGCCTAGTGTGCTTTACCCCCATGACATCTACTCTTTTAAACTTGGTCTTATCTCTCACCTCCCTTGATATCCTCCTCCACTTTCTCCTTTCCCTTACCTTTAAGACTGATGACACTTACTGCCTGATTGCCAACAGGTGGTGAGGGTAAGGGTGGAATGAGAGGTTGTGGTGGTGGTGCGTGATGGATATGGTTGAATGGGTAGTTGTAGGATTTTCATGGGTGGTGCTTGTTGTGGTGCCTTCTATGGTGGTGGTCTTGCCCTCGGTGGTGAAACGTTCTTTTGTCTGGATCCTCTGTTGAAGTTCAGTCTCCTTGGGTGTGGGTAGTAATACATGACATGGCCATTCTTCCCATAATTGTAGCGTTGGTATTCTTGGTTTTTCCTTTGTTGTCCTCTCCCTTGCTCTTGATTGTGGTTGTGTGTATATCCTTGTTGCACCAAATGCATAGATAGATTCTCAAGCTGAGAAGTGATGAGACTTAAGAGGTCTTGCTGCTCTTCTGATGCCTCTTGTGGTTGGGTTCTCTGAGGGAATGTTACAGTCACTGGGGTTAGTCAGACTGAGCTTGATTCCTCTGATTTATTGACTCTTGCTTGCATGTGTAGCTTCTTGTCTTTAAGACAGGCTACTTCCATTGCCAACTCATATGTTGCAGGGAATCTCCCCTTCACCTTGTCTTTAAGCGGCAACCACAGGCCAGCAATGAAACGATCCTTGTTTAGTAAATTAGGCGCTCCTTCACCTTCCTCCAATGAGGCAGCCCATCACTCCCACAAATCCATAAACTTGGATTTATTAGTGGCATACTCTAGGAGACTTTCTGCCTTACCTCTGTCAGTAGATGGCATACCTTTTCTAAGGTTGTGCCTCCACCAAACCTCTTCACAAAGGCAGCACCTAGTAAGTCCCATGCATCCTTGGTAGCTTGGGGCAAATCATTGTACCGAGACTTGCCCTCTACTTTCTTCAGTAGAGGAAATATTTGTATCCATGAGGCATCGTCATCCTTTTTGGAAACCACACAAGCGATGTCAAAGTTATGCAAAAAAACACTCGTGATGTCTTCCACCTTCTTGCCACTGAATATAGGAAAAGAGACACTTGCCTTGGTAGTAAATCAAGAAGCAGACAATTTTAAACTTTTTATTTTTTGGGGAATGAGTTAGTGATTCATAAAGGTTTATACATGGGTTGAAAACTTGAGCAGGAGCTAAGAAGAGCACAAGGATAGAATAGAATAAATATGCTTACATCAAAAGAGTGGTAGTAATCAAGAATGGACAAGATGATGAGACGTGGGGATCTAATTATTTCATCAAGCATCTCTGCTTTGGATAGGAAAACAATCTTTTGCTGGTAGAGTATCCTCCTATCAATGTACACATTTACATGCATGTCTTGCAAGAAACGGAAAGGAAAGACTTCTGGCCTATTGTTATTATCCATGTTGGGTGTAGGCCAAGGATTTAACCACTAGAGTTGCATACCTTAAGTGTTGACAAGGTGACACCTTCACCATAGGACGAGTTGGGTTCAAAACAGACTGGGTGAGACGAGTCTACCTCAATTGGCTTTCCACTTTTTATGTGGTAGTGATGCTTGGGTGGTCGTACATGACTTGAACTCTATAGGCGTAGAGAGAGCTTAGGCTTACTTGCTTCCACCAAATGCTTTAGGCTTTGTGGCTTGGACTTTGTGGTTGATGTAGTTAATGACTCTTCTCTGACCTTTGGAGAGAAAACATTTCGTGCTCCTCTGTCGGCACTCATTGAAAAAATTCTTTGATTGACAATAGTGATGACATTTTTTAGCCCTCCCTCTTGATGCTCTTGATTTGCGATTAGCACAAGAAATGTGAGATGAGGAGCTTACCTCTTGGATATCGACAACGCTACAACTTGGCTACGTGTCAATCCACTATGACCACCCAACATTCCTCCCTTCCTATTCATTGCACGTCTTCGTGCAATCTGTCTCTGACTGTCTTCTAGTAATTGATTAGTCTCTTTTATAGCGTCCCAGTGAGGTGCCTGAACTTTTGTCCCCTTGCCTCGATCTTCACTTTTGTTGCCAGCTCTCTGAAAGGATTATTGCTGAGAGTGCTCTGATAGGCTATATGTCCGGCTGGCAGATCTTTGGTCATGGGATTAAATATGGAGGAGTCTACCTCAAAGAATCCGGTCATGAATGCCTCCTCAAAGGTTTACATGTAGTGGGAGGGCAGGAACATGACTCGAGCATTTAGTCCCATGATGACATTTTTTCTTGGGATTTTTGTCTCCATATTCTAGTAGATCCCTCTTGTGCCTTCCACAAAAACCTGCGAGGAATGATCCGCTACCTCTATATCATTGAATGCCATTATGTAGGTGATTAGCATCTTGGAAATTTTCACAAGCATCTGGCATGCAAGATCTGATATCTCCTTCATTATGCTGATGACCCCTCTGAGCGTCTGAACCATATACTTCTTTGACGGGGGGTTGTTATTGCTTGGCTTTGTTATGATAGGGTAGTTCAACACTACCGGTCTTTTACTTTGCCAAGAGTAAAAGCTGTCCCAGGATTGCAATCTGTTGATGGGACAGTAAGTTGGATCATTCCTGAGATGCTGTGGGTCATTCCTATAGTATGTTTCATCTATTGGTTGCCATTCAAACCATTTCTTTTGCCAGAGGGGTTGATTGTCAATCATAGTCTAAATTTGTAGCGTAGTGACAGGAACATCTTTCTAATCCCCTCTGTTGTTTGGCTCAAGGGCAAGTAGAATTTTTTGTTCCCATAATCTGGCCTCCTGTTGCATTAGTGGCAGGGTGATCATCTCATGCCCAAGGTTTTTCACTACTTCATCTGGAGTGATCATGCGTAGAGCAGTTGACTCCAACACTTTCAACTCATATTGCAGGTACTCCTCGTGTGAGGGGTCTTTCACTTCTGAGATCCAACACTTAATTTCTTCTTTTGCTGAATCTGAGATGGATGTCGTGGCTGGATCTTTAAATTCTTGCATTGGTTTTCCCGTGTTTGTACTTGGTACATCTGTTTGGTGAGCTTCAAAGATGAGATGCTCAATTCCTCCTATCTGCTCAAATTCCACTGGGGCTATTTTTTTGGGTTGTGCTTGTGTTGTCCTTAGAGCCTTTAGATCTTCATATGCCTCTGCCAACTGTTTTCTCAAATCTTCAATCTCTTCATCTTTGGCTTTTTGTAGTGCTCTATGCCCTGCTGTCATGATTTGTCTGTCGTATTTTTCTTGAGCAAGGGCCTCCTTTAGATCTTGGACCTCTTTGTTCAGCGAGGCTGATCTAGCTATCAAGATTGAGGAGCTCGACGTCTCCTGCAAGGCTAAAGGCCGGGTCAGAGTCTTGCTGACCACCACGTAGGACTCTTGCAGCTTTTCACTCTACTCTCTTTCTCTTCGCTCCATCTTTCATTTGAGCTCATTCTGAATCCGTTGCCGCATTTTCTTGTCAATATTAAGATTCTCCTCCGCTTCCTGTTTTTTGTGTTGTTTGATTTGTTCTAGAGCTATTGATTGCCTGTGTAGTAAAGAAACTTCTTCTCCTTCTCCTTCTTCTTATTCTTCTTCTTCTTCTTCTTCTTCTTCTTCTTGCTCTTTTAGAATTGTTGATCAAATCTATCTGTGCTTCTGCAGGTGGTAGATCAACAATCATTCACAATTCTTGGGAGGAAATTCAAGTCAGCAGTGGTCCAGCGTTCATGTAGGTCTTGCTCTTTTGGCTACCCTTAAGACTTGCTTCTACTATGTTGTCGAAGAGGTAGTTACCAAAGTCACAGCTAACCACTCTTCATTCTACTAACCCCATTGCCATTACCACTACCATATGCAACATCGGCTCAATGTATCTCGGTGGCTTCTGTACTTTGAAGTGTTGCAATATGAGACGCAACGGCAATTCTATTTTCAAGTAGATCAAATCTTGATATGCATTAGGAAGGGAATGGGGTCTAAGGGGGCATCTTTATTTGCCATGGGAATAAAAAGGAGATTATGGAAGAGGCAAATGGGTGGATTCCATGTGAACTGAAATGGTGGGTATGGTAGGGCCTAAAAGTAAGTAGTCAAACTTGTACTCTTCTATAAAATACAAAGGAAAAATCTCTTATAAATTCAAAAAAATGAACTTTTCTCTAAATAGTTGAGGAAAAACCAATCCTTTCTCTCTCTACTGGCTGCTAGTTTCTCCCCCCCTCTCTCCTAAAAGGAAGTCCTCCAGAAACGTACTGATCATTCCCTCCCTCTCTCTCTACTGTACCATCTCTCACTTCACCTTGTTTCTCTTTCCTTCCTTTCAATTTTCCCTCCCAAAAGCTTTGCAACAGAATTTTTAACCTCCTTACCCTCCTCAAGATTACTGCATTCTTGAGGGTTGCATTCTCCTCAAGCTGAAGTTCTCCATTACTCCATGGGCTTCACTAAACACCTCTAGCTAAAGATGAAGTCTACAGCATATCTGTCTGCTACGTCATCCCTCTTTCTTTCCTCAATAGGTTTCTTTCTCCTTCTCCATTAATCTCTCTAGAGAGGATCTACTTCCCTCTCAAGCTTTGCAAAATTATCTTCCGCATTAATCCAACTGGCAGGTGGAGCAGTATAGCACTAAGTGGCATCCTTCACCTTTGTGTACCATCAAGATTCTTGCTCTTTATACAACTGAGAACATGGATGTGCAATGTCTAATCATAAGTGTTTGTGTATAGGTTGTGCCACTATTTCCCATGGCATCATTAGGTATTCGACAACCTAGAAGTGTCATTGTCTCAATTTCATGCAACAATGTACAAGACAACAATGGATATTGGGTGACGATGGAGTTAAAATGATTGATATGGGTGACAATGCAGCCTAACTCAAGAGGTGCACACAAGGTCTCAAGGAAACACATGGCTCCTCATCACAATATTGGAAGGGAAGAATCATGGAGTTCAAGAAAACACAAAACGGCAAGAGGCTTGCGAAGGTGTAGCATGTGTATGTTGCTTCACAACTAAAGTTAGGGACAAGAGGCTCCATCGAGGTTTCCTGCAAATTGTAATGTTTACTCCTCTTGCAAGTTTTTCGGTTATCTATTTAGTATTTCTGCTTTGTGTGTTGCTTTCGATGACTGTAAGATTTCCATTGCTTTTTGTTCATGTTTACAGATGTTTTTCCATCCGATTTTGTAGAGTGGGAGCCAATAGAGTCCTTCGCAGGAACTTTTGAGGCCATCCACACCGATCTTGGCAAGTTGCTCTATGCCGGTTGTCAGTCCTCTCAGCTTGCGTCATGTGAAATATTTTTTTATGATCATACTTATGTCACACCTAGGAGAAATGGATATGGTAATCTATCTCCGATTCACTCGTCAACCTTGGAGAGTTTAGAATGGCCTAAGCCAGACAGTGCCTTGATTGTAGCAACCAAAAAGAGAATTGAGGTGGATATGAAAGCACAAATGAAGTGCACCTATGGTTCCCATAAATCCACGGTAACATGGTTTATGTCTCTTCATGTGTTTGTGTTTATATTTCGGCTTCAGAGTGTTCACAAGAAACCAACAATGTGGACTTGCAAAGGGGGAAGTGCGATCAACGGGTTTCTTGCAGCTGGATGGGAAACTAAGGTGATCAACCACCAGGGAGACAGAATCAAGAGCTCTGTAGTTGCTGACAAGGTGGTGTTCAGATACCATATTGCGAAGCAAAGCTTGTCGATGGTATTTACCTATAGAAGATGGAAGATGACGATGGGAGAATGGGAGGCACCAGACTTTGAGGTTGTTGCTAGAGAATCAGTTGACCTACAAATCCATCTCCACGACGATGCAGTGCACCACATTACAGTGAACAATGACTGGCATCTTAGTCACCTTCGTGAGTATATTAATCTTAGATTTACTTTGCCCAAGCAATATCTCTTTGTAATCAATGAAAAGATTGTTTGCTCTAGGAAAGAGAAGAGATTTCTATGTGAGAACATTCCATTTCCGCGATGTATTTTTGTAAAAGCTTGTAACTGACATGGATTCTGTCCACATTAATACGTATGGTATTTTGAATCTCCTTTCTATGCATACTTGTTTATTCTCAGTTTGTTCAAGTTTTTGATTGAAACGTGCAATTTATTTGTTGTGGAGCATAAATTTTTTCAATGTTGGTGTCTTTCAATGTTTTGTCACGTGATTTTGTTTAAAAATAAAGTTTTAAGCTATTTTGACATTAACTTAAGTGCTTTTTAATAAGTGACTTTGGGTATATAAGTGACTTTCTAGTTTCTAAACTTCATTTCTCACATTCACAAAACTCTAGCTCTAAGCTCTCTTCACATCTTCTTTGCGAACGAACCCACAAAAACATCTACAAATGCACTTCTGACACAATTAGAAAATATAGGACTTGCAGATCAAGCACATGGACGACTCAGTTTGTTCGAGGGGACAATTGACATGCAGGCCGATACCAACCTTCATGTAGAGGTATTCAAAAGATTTCTTGACTACATGGTGCAACACATGGAGGAATATGCCATAATCTTTGAGGGATCCGAAACGGCGTGGTTGCTAGTGGATTTCTTGAAGCATCTCTATGCGGCTGACAAATGTTTTTGGTCTTGCTTGTTGAGGTTTATTAAAGGCCTCATGAAACGAGGCTTCAAGATAGAGGATGAGGATGATCTCATGGATTTGGGCATGGGGTGCATAGGCACCCAATTTATTTCATGGGACATGGTTCTGGTATTACTTGTGCTTGAGGGCATGGCCAAGCGAAAATCAAAGAAAAAGGTCAACCAAAGACCTCTTGTGACCATTGTGGAGGAATCAAATGAAGTTATCGAAGAGATAGATGAGCAGGCCGAAGCACCTATGACACTTCTACTCTTGAAAGATCCCAGCACCACTGAGGAGGAAGATCGAATGATAGAGGGAGATGAGGTGCTGAAGAAGGTCCCGGACCTCCAAATTCTCACTTTGCGTCCAATGGTGGTGGATGATCGTCAGTTTCTGTTCCTTGACGACCTTGCCAAAACGTTAGGACTCAGAGAAGATGAGTCGCTTGCAGTGCTTGCTATCTATGCGGTCATGAAGGATCCCAATGGAAAGTAAGAGAAAGTCAAATTTCAAATTGATTTCAAAGACCAAGATCTCCCAGCAAGCCTCTCTTTCCTCCCCAATCAAAACGAACAACAGTTGGTGCAAACAATAGCAAGTACACTAGTGGAAATAAGATCATGTGCCTCTTTCTACGAAAGCGTACCGCAGAGTGCATTTCATCCACACAAACCACTGATTTCGACTGGTAGAGATGATCCATCTAGCAGATCAATCTTACAAAGGAAAATCTTGAAGAGAGGGATGAAGAAACTGAGGTAAATAAATCTTAACCTTGTAGAATTTTTAGTATTCCTTACTACAAGTGTTAATATTAAAGTGCTTTGCAAACGGCTTATCATGTTGATAAGTTCACAATGCGTACTGGAGGTTTGCGCAGCGTCTCCACGGGTAGGGATAGCTCTCTTTCTCACTACCTGAGCCATCTGGGGCCATTGACTCTTAGAGTTGCTCACACAGAGTTCTCCAAGAATGGTTTTGCAGAGCTGCTAAAGTGTAAATCATTAAGTGGCATACTCGCTGACACCTTAAACGCTCACAAATGTATATTGGTAGACCAAGAGGCTCCTATAGCCAGAAACCTAGCTGCCCTACATAATACCCAAAGTAGCACATTGAAAACCATAAAAAAGACTAATCAACATACCTGGCAAATCTTCTAGCACATAATTGAAGCCGTGAGCGAATAGAGAGAGAGGAAGAGCGAGACAGTGCACCAGTGCACGTGTAGACGCACCTCCTAGAGCGGAGTGCGACGTCGGCACAATGAGAGAGAGAAGAGAGGAGAGGAAAATAACACAAACACTAGGTGCAATCTCCCCCCGTGCAAGAGTGACCATTTCCCTCCTGCATGTATTTGATTTATAGATTCCTTGAATGGTCAAAGTGAGTACAAACTGGTGGGACTGTCATAAATGGCCAAATCTCATAAAAGAGCATTTTAACAATAAAATGTACAATATATATATTTCCATTGGCATAGGCCTAGCTCGGTCAAGTCTTTTCCACCTGTTAGCTGCAATAAATAATAAAATATCAGTTCCATAACATACCTCTCCAGTGGAAAGCAATTGTCGATAAAAATTTGCAAACAATACTTGTCAAAAACAATAATTAGAAATCTCTATCAAATAGTAAAAGAAAAAAATCTATAAAATTAGACAACATTGCTTATGCTTGTCGTCATCCACATACTACCTATTCTAGTGTCCCATACCACTAAAATAAGCAGTATATGTCACACCCTGATGAATCAAAATATCATTGGTCACACTCATCATTCAATAATCCACTTTCATCATTATCAAGTTCAATACTATCGTGATAGAAAATCAACACGTATCCATTCCAAATCAAAATCCAAACATCTGTCAACATGTACCCATTTCAAATCCAAATCCAAATATCCTTCAATTTGTGTACCCGAGAACAAAATCACACCAGTTGCAGTGGTGGCCAGCCATTGCAACATGATTTTGTGATTGGTGTTGCCTAAATCAGTGGATCTACACCAATAAGATGCGCTGCCTAAATCGTACAAATATGCACTAATGCTACCTAAATCAACGAATCTGTATTTGATATTGTTTAAAAATCATAAATTTGCAATTTATCAATGCGCTGCCTAAATCCGCGGACCTGCACCAAGATGAGTATCTACACACTCCCTAAATCGGCGAATCTGTGTGTCCGTGACCAATGGACTAAACTAGGCATAAAACATAAATAAAAGATATAACATTCATCACATGTGTGAGACCAATTTGGAACATGTTTGAGTAGGAGGATACTTACAAACTGTTGTTCACTATCCCAAAGCACCTTAGCTCACATAAGTAGTTGTATAGCTTAATGACAAATGATCATAATGAGAAATCCTTTAAATCGGATTAGGGGGTTGTACAAAAATAGAATGCTCGTACAAGATGAAGAGGGTTGTAACTGTGTTGTTCTCTTTTGGAATGGGAGCAGTAGACACATTCAGAGTTGTAGACAAGAGAGTTAGCATACTTAACAAATGAAGTAACGAGTAAGAGATTAGGCTAGAGAGTGGATCGGTATACAAAGAATGGCAGCTGAGAATCTTTTAGAATAGTGTTAGTGAAGTATGACCTTAATGTCATTAGTAATACTATAAAAATAAAAGAAGGGGATTTATGGTGTGATTAGTGAGCTTCATGACAACGTAAAATTACGTACCTGGAGACAGTTTGAAGAAGTGACTAGTATCCAAATTGTCAAATGTTAAACAAGTTCTTGAAAATAAAGGGCAACAATAAAATTCATCATTTGAGTAATGTCATGCAAAATAGAACAAACCAAAGTACAGATGCCATAAAGTTAAAGTCGTACAGATGGGTGACATATATCGGTCAGGTGGGTTGTATATGTGAGTAAGTTTTTAAACCATTCATTGTTGTTGCAAGAGAATTAGAAGCTAGTAAAATTGTACCAGTGTTATTGAAACTAGCTAAAATAGCAAAACATCAGCTAGATTCCATGCTTTCTATCAAGTAAGTCGGTAAGTCTTACAAATTTTAGTGTGAATACTTGCAAATCTTTGAATTTTGACCTAAAAACAAAAAAGCTTTAGGTGTGCCCTTAGTTTCTTCAATTAGAAAAATTGGTTTCTTTTTTTTTTTTGGCAAGCCCTAACTCGATTAACAAACATTGCTATGACTACTTTGATCCAAAGTTTGATTTCCACCACTGCTCTCTCAAAGAGAATTTCTCGTGAAAAAGTTTCATAGGAACGACTTTCGATGGTCATCTTTGAATGGATACACGGTAAACACTGAAATACCAAGAGATCACATATCAGTGCTTATGTCCACCTTAAATATAGACACACAAATCTCAAAGACAAAAATAAAATAGGCATAGACCGACAAGGTTGAAAACTATACCCCTCCTCACCTGCGGAAAGTGTGTCTCAGCTGACAATCATGCCCCTTGAAAATTCAATAATGCCCCTTAGGAGCAGGAGGAAAAGGAATCATTCCACTTGAAATTTAAGAGAAATAGTGTAAAAAAAGAAAAATGCAAGTCATTCTTCTAAACTTTCCTCTTTCTGTGCATGGTTAGGAAAAATGATTTGTCTCAAACACTACTTCATACCAAAAGCATGGCAAAATATTGTAGCGCTTCCCACCACTAACACGCAAGTTGCTCAACAAGAAATTTCTCAGGGAAAAGAACCCTACACAATGAAGGGTTCATCTTTTGGAAGCCCTTCAAATATTGACTCTTAAATCATATGAATTTTATAAATGGACAATCATTACATAGTCTTGTGGATGATTACAATGTGTCTGATATAACAAGAGAAGAAAACCGTGGAAAGTAAAGAGTCCTGCTTTGATTGAAGGTAAAACCAATATCACTGCATGCCAAGAATCTGAGGGAACAATAAAATTGCACGAGAAACAAGCCCAAGGTGCAGTAGTTCACCAAAATAGGGACAGGAGTGTGGTAGCATCCTCGGGAAGCTGGCGGTGGAGGAAAAAAAAGAACATTGGCAGATGTTGCGGAGCTCAAGATGCTCGGGGGTCAAAGAAGTAGAGTGCACTGCATGTAGCACCTACCACTTGCAGAAAGCGCCACCTGTACTGAGAAGCCGTTTGTTGGCACACACAGCCATGGTGTTAGTCGCAAACAACAAGAGAGAAGGCTGCAGCTTGATGCTGAGGTGACCCTCTCCACACTATTGGAGCCCCTGGTTTGTCTCCGCATCCTTTTGCATGGGGAATGGTAGTGAAAGATTGGCCAATCGTGAACACTCGAGAGCTGCTCGTGTGACGCATAGCGTCTGAATAGGATACAACAAGGAGAGAGAGAAAGAGAGAAGATTGTACGGTCATTGAGTACAAGTAGTCTAAGGTGATCGAGGGTCCGGTGGGGCGGCTATGAGCACTCTGAGTCATGTTGTTCAAGGGCTGCAGAGTGTATGTGTGTGTACCTAACGTGGGGCAGAGGGGAGGACATGCACGTGCATCATGTGATAGTAACTAGCCGAGAGAGAGAGTGTGTGAATAAGGTGGGATGGCTGAGATAGACAGAGAGGTTGGTGGGTGCCACAAGTAAACAAGCACGGGATTGAGGGAGGGAGATATTTTGGTGGCTAAAGAGACAGAGAGAGATGGTAGCCACCGGTTCAGTGTCAACGTCTGTAGGTGATTACTTTGGTGGATAATGAGATATATATATATATATATATATATATATATATATATATATATATATATATATATATATATATATATATATATATATATATATATATATATAGAGAGAGAGAGAGAGAGAGAGAGAGAGAGAGAGAGAGAGAGAGTTAGCAAAAATCCACTAACAAGGGGGGAGGTGGTCTGGGGGCTACTCGCGGCTTAGGGTCAAGAGATAGAGAGAGAGAGAGTAGGAAGCCGTGGTGTGGACAACAAACATGAGAGAGAGAGAGAGAGAGAGAGAGAGAGAGAGAGAGAGAGAGAGAGAGAGAGAGAGAGAGAGAGAGAGAGAGAGAGAGTGTGGGCGATTAGGCGACACATGCTGAGGCTGCATGGGAGAGTCATAGCAGTAGGTAAAAAAGTAGAATTAGTTTATGGCTGTGGTGTTTGGCGACAGGAAAATCTAGCCAACCATGAATTGAAAAATCTCTCCTACTGCTAGTTATCAGCCACCACTATGCTCCATCGGGTTATAATCAATGAATTTTGTGCATGGTGGTGGCGAGCTGAGGCTGGTTATAATTGCGAGGCACCTACACACAATTCGAAGAAATTGATGTTCTCGAATGACAGTTGTTGGTGCTAGCTACTTTTGTCGGACGTCTACTACATATAGCTCAGATTTGTCGCCATTTTATTGATGTCCTAAGTTTCACCACCCCCATTGGCTTGCGCTCATTTTCCGTTAACACCTTAATTTATCAAAGGCAATTTGTAGTGGTTTCTTGTGCCCCAACCCAACCAAACCCGGCCTCCCTTGCCTTTCTTTTGGTCCATGTGCCTTTTGAGTTGGTCCCATGAAGTCGAATTCCATGGGTAGCACAAATCAGAGTTGAAAACCAAGTTGAAATGGAGGTAGACCATTAAAGTTTCTTGGAATTATTCTTACGACATTTATCTCTTGTTCTTCCTACATTATTCGTCGTGAATTTTCAAGACTCGTCGGATTAGATTTGAAGCCAATTGATATTACTCTTAATTGTCCCTGTCCATTCTTCTACTACCCATCAAACCTGCGTACCTATTATTTTAGCAATCTTCTTCTTATCAAGTTTGTAACACCAGGCATAGCTAATCATTCAAGAAGGAGTTCCTATTAGATAATACTCTCTCTAATTATGTATGTATACCATTATATATATGGGTGTGTGTGTGTGTGTGTGTGTATATATATATATTACTACTATTATAATTCACTCCATATTTTCACTTCACTAACTTAATCGACCCTATAATCCAAATCAACGATGGTATAAGTACCCTTATGACAAACACAAAATACCTATTATGTGTAACTAATATGATCACACTAGGAATGAAAAATAATTAATACAAGAAAATGATCTTTGTTAGATTCCCAACGCCATAACATCTTATGCAATCCAGCAGATTTATACAAGTACTTAGCAAAAGAAAAAGGAAAATACTTAGCTGTTTATCATCCAAATCTGTGGTAATTAGAGCGTAGCATGTGCTCTGATACCACTGCTACAGTCGAAAGCCTGGTTGCCCTGCATAATACCCAAAATAGCACACTGCAAACCATAAAACAGACTAATCGACATACCTGGTAAATCTCGCAGCACAGAATCAAAGTCGTGAGCGAATAGAGAGAGAGCAAGAGCAAGACATTGGAACAACGCACGTGCAGCCACACCTCCTAGAGCGGAATTCTGCATCGGCACAACGAGAGAGAGAGGAGAGGAGAGGAGAATAAGATAGACACTGGGTACAATCGCCCCCCGTGCAAGAGTGACCAATTCCCTCTTGCACATATTTGATTTATAGATTCCTTGAATGGTCAAAGTGATTACAAACTGGCCAGCCGGTCATAAATGGCCAAAGCTCATAAAAGAGCATTTGAATAATAAAATGTACAATATATATATTTCCATTCGCATAGGCCTAGCTTGGTCCAGTCTTTTCCACCAGTCAGCTGAAATAAATAATAAAATATCAATTCCATAACAGAGGCAGCATTATATGCTTTTATAGGCAAACACCCGGGCTCGGTCCTCTCCCACTGCACCTTGAGCCTAGGTCAAGGGTTGATAAACCCATAGGAAATTGTAAAATCCCTTGGCGTCAAGTCAGCCATTCGCCCAATACCCAAAGATGTAATTCGTAGAAAAACAAATCGACCATGATGTAATATCCAAATCAATAAAGAATAAATGTTTTTGTCAATGTTTTTTGTCACCATTCAGTAATTGTTTTTTTATTCATATTGTTCAATAATTTTAATTTTCGCCCGCCAGGGCAGGCACGTGCACAGAACCTCAAACATGCAGCCATCGAGCGATCGGGGGAGCGTCTCGGAGATAAGTTTGCGAAACGAAGTGATGGGGGTGGTGTATGGGGTCAAGAAGGGCATGAGATGCATTGGCGGCGCCAGGCAAGGTCGGACGGGGCAGAAATAGCTCCTGTGCGCTACGGCACGCAAGGAGAAATTCTGTCGCTGCTCCCTGCGTGCCGTAGCACACAGGAGCTTTTTTGCCCCGTCTGACCCCGCTGGCACGCCGATGCATCATATGCCCTTCTTGACCCTGTACGCCCCCCCCCCCGTCGCCCTGTTTCACAAAATTATCTCCAAAACGCTCCCCCCAACCGCGTGATAGCTGCATGTTTGAGGTTTTGTGCATGTGTGTACCTTGACGAGCAAAAATGGAGCCATGGTGGTGAACTTAAATTTAACATATCCAACAATTCAAATACTTATAAAACCCATTGTACAAATTACAATTGAACAATTGCACAGAATGATAGAAATTCACCATTTCATATTATAGAAAAAGATTACAAATCTCGTGAAGAGAGAGTACATAGGATTTTTTTAATTTGTAAACTCATAGTTGTGAGTGAATTATATTGAATAGCCCAAAAAATCACAAGGTCTTCTCATGCTCTTGTTGAGCCATGAAATCATCGAGGGACTAGATAAACTACATCTTATAAAGTCATCCTTCATTTCTTAAATTTATTGCTAAGGCTAAATCCGTATTTTTTAATATTACACGCTTTGCATGCGCCATACAAGAGATGCCATCTTGAAAAAGCTGCACCAAAATGTCTTCAACGGCATTCTGTAGGGCCAATAAAGTTGTGCGTTGTATTCTTGTAACGAAGTCACTATATTCATCGATCATCTCTCTCACCACTCAAGAGAAGGCCGCTTTGGGTATGACTGGCTCAGTGCTCTTTTGATATTTCCTTATCTCATGCAGAGACACTATGCCTGGCCTGTTGAGAGAGAAAGAGAGAGCATAGAAATAGAACCCCAAAGTGTGTAGAATACACACATGAGATGATGTATATATAGAGGGGACCTGGGTGCCATATATAGAGAAGCCATATATTGAGTAGCTTCACATATAAGCTCAACACCCCCGCTCAAATAAGGGTCCCTAACTGTGGATGATAAAACCCTTGGGGGATCAAGGGAAAAACCCACAGCTCTATATACACCCACCGTTATATTATAAAAACCATTGAATATACAAATGTTCACGAGGAGCTACATTACTCCTTTTACAATGAATATTTTATGAGGAGCTACATCACTCCTTTTACAATGAGTGTTTTATGAGGAGTTACATTACTCCTATCCTATCAAATACAATAATGAATACAAAGGTTCAATAAAGAGGTGTAAAGGCTATCGATTAGCTTGTAATCAAAAGTGTCTCCGTGAATCTGCTGTGTAGCTTGTCATGAATATCGCATCACCAAACATATCTTCATAAATCTTTTATTGTCACCAAGTTTGTCTTCATAAAATCAATTCTTTGATCAATCCTACATAGATCATAGACTCAAAAAAAAAACATAGTCATGAAAATTATTAGCATCGTTAGTGAAATAATTACGTTCACAATGCCATAAGAGATGGTTCGCGACGCCACTCTTTTGACGACATATATACACACGACAACATATGGTACATAAAGTATGAACGTAAAAGTACAAGATGTGTGATTACGTGATGCAAATGATATGCGTATATACTACATAAAACAACATTTATCAACGTAGTGATCAATGAATACCATCAAAGTATTAACAAAACATCATCATTGTATCAATAAAAATGAATAAATCATCATGGTATCAATGAAAAGCATCATTATATCACCGAGAATAATCATTGTATCAACGAAACAACATCATGGCATCACCGAGAATAACCATGGTATCAATGAAACAACATCATGGTATCACCAAGAATAACCATGGTATCAACGAAACAACATCATGGTATCACCGAGAATAACCATAGTATCAACAAAACATCATCATGGTATCAACAAAAATCACCATGGAATCAACGAAACATCATGGTATCACCGAGAATAATCATGGTATCAACGAAACATCATCATGGTATCAACAAAAATCACCATGGAATCAACGAAATATCATCATGGAATCACCGAGAATAACCATGGTATCAAAGAAACATCATCATGGCATCACTAAGAATAACCATGGTATCAATGAAATATCATCATGGTATCAACAAAAATCACCATGGCCAAAGTACTAACAAAACATCATCATGGTACCATCAAAACCACTATGGTATCAACGAGAAATTATCAATAAAACGACGAAACTATATCTTTAAAAGAAAAATTATATGAGAATCAATGAACGAGTATATCATATAAGAAAAGATCATGTACCAACAATAGCTCGATAGAATTTGGACGATCATCAACTGCTCGACTGAATCGGAACGATATGTAACTGGCTTCTGCAGCAAAGTTACGTCAGTAACAAATATATGATTGATGAAGAAAAAATATAATTGAGAAGTTTTTAATTATGAGAAAAATCAAAAGCAAAAAGTAAAATTTTGCTTTTCAAACATATTCAGAGTCCGTGATACGATAACCCAAAATCGGTGCAGAATTTAGAGAAACTTTCTTTTGCAAAGTTATAGACCAGATCAATTCCGATGGCTCAAGCGAATAGTTTCTCATCGATTCCGATGCCTGCATCGGCTAGTTTCTTCTGCAAAGTTGTAGACCACATCGATTCCGATCCCTCACATGGGTAGTTTCTGCAAAATCGTTTTCAATTAGCAGAAAAATCAAAACATAAAACGAAACTTGCTTTTCACGTATGTATGCAGTCCGCGAACGATTACTCAAAATCAGTGCATAATTTGAAAAAAAACTTCCTTCTGCAAAGTTGTAGATCACATCGATTCCGGTCCCTCTCGCGGATAGTTTTTGCAAAATCGTTTTCAATTAGCAGAGAAATCAAAAACAGAAAGCAGAAGTTGCTTTTCAGGTATGTACGCAGTCCGCGAACGATAACTCAAAATCGATGTCGAATTTGAAAAAACTTCCTTCTGCAAAGTTGTAAACCACATCGATTCCGGTCTCTGGATAGGGTAGTTTCTGCAAAATCGTGTTCAATTAGCAGAAAAATCAAAAACAAAAAGCGAAACATGCTTTTCAGGCATGTACGTAGTCCGCGAACGATAACTCAAAATCGGTGAAGAATTTGAAAAATCTTCCTTCTACAAAGTTGTAGAACACATCAATTTCGGTCTCTTAGGTGGGTAGTTTCTGCAAAATCGTTTTTAATTAGCAGAGAAATCAAAAACAAAAAGCGGAACATGCTTTTCAGGCATGTACGCAGTCCGCGAACGATAACTCAAAATCGGTGAGGAATTTGAAAACACTTCCTTCTGCAAAGTTGTAGACCACATCGATTCCGGTCTTTCCGACGAGTAGTTTCTGCAAAATCGTTTTCAATTAGCAGAGAAATCAAAAACAAAAACGTACTGCTCTAATACCATGTTGAGAGAGAACGAGAGACCACAGAAATAGAACCCCAAAGTATGTAGAATACACACATGAGATGATGTATATATAGAGGGGACCTGGGTGCCATATATAGAGAAGCCATATATTGAGTAGCTTCACATATAACCTCAACATGGCCTCCATCTCCGCTTTTTCTGTGTTGTTGGTGGTGGTGGAGGAACCGCCAGCCTAACCCATTGAGGAGGATCATCTTTGTATTTTTTCCTCCTCTTCTCTTGGATTTGTTGCTCTTCTGGTGTCACCTTGTCTCTTTATTGCTTCGCTCTCGGAGGGATTTTTGAAGGCTTTGAGCTCCCAGCCTTTGCTTCTTGGGTGGCTTGAGCTCTATCTTGTGCTACCTTCTTCTGTACCTCTGCTCGTACTTGTATGTTGGCCAAATGAGCTCTCTCGGTCTCAGCTCTCTGCCTTTCCTCTTGCTCTCTGTGTCCACTCCGCTCTTCTTGTACTCTAAGGGCTTCCTTCTCAGCTGCCTCTTTCTTTTCCCTCTCCCTTAGTCATTTTCTCCTCTTGGCCTCTTGTTCTTTAGATACCGGGTTGCCTGGTATTACCTTGATTACTCTTTCTTTGATTCATGGTGGAAATTTTAGCGGCATAGTATGTGGAGGGGCTTGAGCACCAGTGGTTGTGGCAAGAGGCGATTGCGGTAGATTTTCAAGCGGACCTTGATATTCCTCGTCTATTTCTCTAGTTTCTTGTGTTGCTCTGTGAAGAGATGACATCAGTGGGGGATCTGGAAGAGGTGTGCGAGCGGCATGGGTTATATTGCGGAGACCTTCAAATATATGTCGTTGTTTCTTAGATCATCTGGATTTGATGGTTGGGGAGGCTCCTGGGTGTTTGGAGCGGGCTAGGACACTGGGTTATCCACTTGTAGTTGGGGATGTGGATTTAAACCATAGATTTTGCATGGGATTTCGGCTGCGGATTTTTTGTTGTGTGAGTGGTTGTGGTGGTATTGTTGTGCATAGTGCCAATCTGCTTGTGTGAATCGTCCATGTGGTGCAAGATGTGAGTGCGTGTGCGTTTGTGTTCGAGTGGATCTTCTAGAATGTGCAAACAAGAAATGAACTTAAGTTGTGAGTTTTGACTTATAAGTACTTTTTTTTTTAAAGACTTAAAAACTCAATAGTACTATTAAAATTCCAAAATAACTCTAAAATTATTGAAATTTGTTACATGAAGCCACTGATTGGGGCGTCAACAAATCACGTGGCATTACAATGTATGCTTAATATGGGAATGTTTAGTGTTAGAAATTTATTGGTTTTCCACCAAACGTCTGTCATTTTGTCGCCTTGTCGCCAACCACCGTCGAGATTGATCTTTTGCACTCGAAGTATAATATGATTACGATCACCTCATGCTAACCACTTTCTCTATTCTGCATTTCAAGATTCTTTGCACTCTAGTCTTATTCCTTTCTCTTCCCACTAAAACTCTGTAGAAACAATTGAACATTTCCTACAGGGCATTGCTCTTTTTCCTCCCACCTCCATGCCTTGTATTTTTTAAATACACTGTTTTTGCTTGATAGTGTGATTGCTCCATTCCTTGGCTACTCCCAATGCCCAATGAGCCAAATGTGTCAAGAAAAAAAGAGCTATGAGCAAAAATAATATGTTCCAAAAATATAAAGCTGTAGTTGAAACACTGATATTTTTTTACCACAAAGACAAAGTGTTCAGCCCACCATTTTATGTGTTATGTGTGTCTCCCCCAGGCATCCACCATTTGTGCTGTTGTGAAACTATTGATTACAAACTTTAACACTAGACTTACAATGAGCCACAAAACTTGCTGAAGCCACAAAAATGGCTCACATTAGGATTCTAGTGAATGAAATATAATTTTTGTAAATGACATCAAAATTTCATGAAACTTCTTAATTATGGGTTCAAGATATGAAAAAGGTTTCTAAATACACAATTAACATGAAAAGCTCAACAATTAAAAAAATTACTTTTCTAAAATTTGTAAATTTAACGTAAAACTACACTTCAACACTTAACTTGGAGAACTAAAAAAATTTGGCAATCTTTGTATATGGGTTAGAAAATCTTGGTACATCTATCACATACCTATTGAAGGATTTTTCAAAGAAGTCTGGGCCTGCTTAACAATGATTTGATTTACTTTCAAAAGAAAATAGAAAAACTTTGTTCATCTGCACAAATTAGTTGTAGAAGATGGCAATGGAAAGACACCTTTAGACCATCATTTAGCTCTGTACTATTTTTCATCAGCTCATATTGAGTGTTGATCATAATTCCCTGAAAACATTTTCTATTTAGATAACTAATATAGTATTGATAATTTTTTTACAAAAGTCTCAAAAAGCCACAAAAGTGGCTGATTTTTTTCAAGACTAGTGTTAAAGTGGATATCTCAGCATAAGTTAGATTTGTCTTTTCAAGCAAACAAAAAATATCATCTACAGACTGCCACACACAAGCCCTCTTAATTCCTAGGGCTGCTTCGTTACCTCTGTAGGTGGTAAATTTGTCACACAGCGGTTTTCACAATTGAAACTCATTGGGACTTTGGGAGTTAGAGTAGTATGAAAGCATATGCCTAGCTTTACTACCACCCATACATATCTTATTAGGACGATCCTGTGTACTTCCAGATGCCTTTCTCTCCTTTGATAGCTCTACTTCACCTCCATGCAGGCCAACGCTATTCGAGCTCTCTGATACACTCTTCCCTCATTTCTACAAGCTCCATATTCCAAGCATAAGAATATGGAGCATCAACAACTTGTCAAGAATTCATAGACGGGCATGAAGAGTGCACACGTGCACATTTATGAGACGAATCCGTAGAATAGGATCCCAATTTGGATCATCCATGTCTCGATTAGGGGGTACACTCTGGCTACAATTGAGGATACCTTGAAACCATTATTGGATTTCTTTACCCACTGTCTGTGTAGTGGTCACACCTTTCGCAGATTTGACTGCAGCTTTGGCACCCTTACCCTTACCCTTACCTTTCACAGAGTTGAATGTAGCTTTGCCACCCTTACCCTTGCCCTCAATTCCTAATGAGACTTTACTGTGGTAGCAATAAATGCATGGAAAGAGGGTCATTGCACCTTGCTTGCATCCTAACATACACTTGAGAGTTTTCAAGTCTCCTACCAAATGCCACTCCACTTGGAAGATACCCAAACCTGAAACCTGTAATTGTTGTCCCACCAAATATTATTCTCAGACTGAACACCTAAACATGTGTTTCCCTTCTTCCTGGCATTTAGCTCAACATCAGTGCCCACCAAGGCTCTTTTCATAAGCATAATGCTTACCCTTTCGAGACGTTGACCTTTGACAATCTAGCACTCATCAAGCTTCATCACAAATATAACTTTGCCATCACACTCTTCCTGTGTCAACCCATAATATTCAATCATTGACTCATGGAGATTCAACAAATCAACATAGACATTATTGAACTCATTGTAACCAAAATATTTGTTCTCTTCTAATGGCAGTACATCCTCCAGATATTGAAATCCACCCAACAAGCTTGCAACATCATTATTGGTGCACCTTTTTGTGACGCTAACACTGTAAGGTGTTGGCAACAACCTAAACAAACCTTTTGCTCTGTGACCTAGTGTGACAAGTCTATACAAAGCTTTGTAGGCCATGAAACTTATTCCTACACTGTCACACACGTCCATCATCTCCTGAGGTGAAACAATGCTCTTCAGCTCACTGAAATACTTCTGGCGCAAAACTTTAGCAATGATGGCATTGGATGGATCATCGAATAGCTCCACCAACTCCTTTGGATTGATGATATGCTGCAGCAAAGTATAGCTGATCGTTTTAGCATTGTACTCGATTTCCATCATCGTCCAAGCCAAGTTCCTACATATTGAAATAATATTACAACAACATACTAAAAATGTATGAAATTAGAAGCTTGCATCTATATTCCTACCGAGTCTGACGAAAAAGTTTCTTTTGAGCTCCACTGCTTGAGAGATAGCATACACATCGCATGTCTCTTGTGGTTGCAAATGTGATAGCCCAATGGAATATGTGTGAGATGATCCATTCGATGGTGCATATTACGTGCAGTGTGTTGTAGGTGAACATAATTGTCTAAACGACGCTCTTGCTCCATTTTTTGATGCTCTGCCTTTTTAATAAGCTTTGACATCTCGTCATTTAGCTGCTTCGTCTTCTCATTGGCTTCCTCTCTAACTTCTTGAATGTCTTTTACGTACTTCTCTTGCAATAATGAATAGGCAACACATAGATTTTTTCTTGCTTCCCTTTCATTGAAAAAAGCTGAATGGAATCTCTAGTACTAGACAAACAGTTTGTCTCTCCCATTTCCAATAAAACGCAGTAGCTCAGTGAAATTATTGAAAGGCGGTCATGCAGTCATTGGATCACCAGGGTAAATATGGCTATAAACCCATAAGTTGATTGCCTTGCATCCATGGTTCCGTAGATGGTCTCTAGCATTGGGATTAGATGTGCCAAGTCGCACAGTTGCATACTCCTGCTCTAAATCACCTTTTAATCGATATTGTTTTTATCTGTTAGTAATATCTTGCAGTGGTAGGGGATTGAATGACATTTGTGTTAGTTAATCAAGCAAATTAGTGAGAATGTATAATGGTGACTTTTACAAGCAGCTGAAGGTGGCTATGGAGGAAAGAAGTGGAGAGTACTCAGAGTAAGGAGAAAAGGATTATGTTGTGGAGGAAATAAAGAGAGGGAGTGCAACTTAATCTCCTTTGAATTTGAATTTTGGATCATGACTGTAGAGAGAGAAATGCTCCAACACACAGAGGTAATGGAGTTTCCCATTGCACTCGGCTGGAGCTGGAGTGGGAGAAGATTTGGGGGGGGGGGGGGAGAGAGAGAGAGAGAGAGAGAGAGAGAGAGAGAGAGAGAGAGAGAGAGAGACAATAAATGAAGAGAGAGTGGGAGAGAGGATAGATCTGCAACCTTGGAGGATCTGCACTTTTTCAGGAAGAGGCAACTAAGAATGTTCCTGAATGATTGGATGAGGAAGTGACATAAGAGGAAATGGGGGAAGAAAGAGAGAGAGTTGGCTCACATTTTAGAGAGAGAATGCAGTGAAAAATCTGCTTTTCTGGCAAGGGGGACTAAAAAGTGTCTGCTTTAATGAGTTCTAAGTGAGAGAGAGTTTTTTATATGCTAGAGAGAGAAGAGGGGTGGGAAAAGGACATTTGAAAATTCATTTACCCCCCTCTCTTTTGGGTTACTAAATAAACTATTTTCAAATTTAAAATATGAAAATGGCTTTTCTTAAAATCAGTATAGGCCTTTTTGCCCTCTCTTTTAGGCTTGGTCAAAGTTGGCTTAAGCTTTAAGCATTTCCTTAAAGTGCCAAATAAAGAGGCAATACTATATCCCATTCACTTCCTAATGGTTAGTTTGTGCCCTCTTTGTTTTAGAAAGGCTTTGTCATTATCTATTGCTATCGCTTTTTGCAACAGGTTGTGTGTTCCCTGCTGCAGATGGAGAGCTTCATTGATTGTTTCTGTAGTGATTTTAACTTTCATTGTCGCTCCATCTGCAGTCAGCCAGGGTGGCTTTCCCATTGTACTGAATTGAGCTTATGCATTCATGAGCCCTTTTGAAATCCATTCCCCGGCGGTAGTCGTAGAAAGTTGTCCAACTGTAGGCACCTGGCCCTTGCTTTCACTTCTAACTTTTGGTGTAGTGTCCACACTTCCCTTGGAAAGATGGTGGACTTTACTATCTCTCTGTCTGCTACTTGAAATCTTCCAATGAATATATTGGCGGGTATTTCTTTGAGCACCTGTTCTTTGATATGGGCCTTCTCATTCGATGATATATATGTGATCTCATATGGTGGTGCTCCCCACTCCCTTTGTGCTTTCCTTCAAGGCATCCCAAGGTCAATTTCAGATTGGAAACAGGATTTAAAAATTGATCAAAACTGGCGAAAAGTTGAAGAAAACACAAACTTTGTCCATAAAATGAAAAATGAGCATAACTTTGTCAAAACTATCCCAAATTTGACCAAATTTAACTAGTGTATCTAGGATCACTATAGACAGGAGGGCATAAGGTAACATATGAATTTTGGCAAAAATTGCACCCATCATCAAGATGGTGCCGTGGTCCAAAAATTTTGAAATTTGGATCATTGGTTTGGTATTTAGGTCAATTTTTGGAAATCATCCTTAGACTTAGAGAAATTTGGCATTTTGATGTGGATTTTGTAATCCAAATGACTGGAAATTTCATGGCTATGCTTTGGTGAATATACTCGGCCAGATGGTATGAATTTCTCTTTGGTTGGGCAAAAAGGTACATAGATCGCAATCCATGTTTGTAGGGATTTTGATACAAACTCTTGCACACATGTTCCTATAGGTCTTCCTAGCACACTGGTGAAATATTTTCAAATTTGTTCATGTTTCTCTTATGTTTACTCAGTTTTTCAGTTTATGGCCATGTTTTTCTCGTCTTGACCATATTGGTTTTTTGAAACCACTTTTGGGCACTTTCTTTGACTGACATTTGTTGTTGCCTTGATTCTAGATGATTTGTGTCTAATAAGCACAACTTTGCCTAGCTCCCCACCAATTTTCATCAGTTTTGCAATCTATTTACACCTTTAATGTTACATCTCCTCGATACTTGTCTTTCATTTTCTTTCGGACTTCCTTCTATTTCATTTCTCTTTGGAATAGAGTCTTAAGAAGTTTCAATTGCTGCTCTAGCCAGTGGGGTAGCTTCAAACCCGTCTCCTGACCCTACTCCATAGTTTTTTGCTAGAAACAGACCATTTATCCTTTGATTCCTGCCAAATGACCATTTTAGACTGAAGGTAACAAATCATGAGGATTTGATGATTTTAAAAGCCCTTTTTGTGACTATTTTTGCATGGTCAAACATACTTTTGCATCCCCCAGCTAGTGAACAATTCTGGCCTAATTTTATCATCAAGGTACATAGATCGCAATCCATGTTGGGAAGCGTTTTGAAATTTCAACTAGTGGAGGTTGTTCCTGGCTACATAGGAATGCTACTGTGAATTTTTTTCTAATTTTTGGGTTTGGGAAACATGGATCACGATCCATGTTCCAACACCTTTTGTAATTGTTTTTGCACCCATTGATTTTGCCAGTTACCAGGGGTCTACTAATGAAAAGTTTTTGGTTTTGAGTGAGTTTTCAAGTCCTCCATTGGCCTCAAAAATTTGCAAATTTTGCGACTTTGATCTTCTCTAATCTGTTGTTTTGGTATTGTTTGCACAATATGGGGCATATACAAATGTTCTTGTAGGGTTAATGATTAAACCTGTCAAATCTGGTGTAGTAAGAGCTATCGAAGTGGTCGCAGCGGACAGAAACGAAGAGGAAAACCCTATGCTTTTGTGCCTCTCTCTCTCTCTCTCAATGAAAATGAGCTTACGTTGCCCCATTTGGCTATATGTTCTCAGTCTACCCGGACTTCCCCATTCATACTAACCTCCATTGATCATATCTTGATATTCATATCACCTGCAGTTTGAACCATTCTTCATTCTGATATTCATTCGACAAATGGCTTTCAATCTGCACTTTTGATCCTTTAGAAGTTGGCTCAAAATTCGTTGTGTGCCGAATCTTTCCATATTTGCTATGCTTGAAGCCCTTGCTTTGAAGTTTTGGTGTTTGCTTTCAAAAGTCAATTTCAACTTTCCTAGCTCAACTTATTAATTTTTGTTGATTATTTGTCGTTTTTAGCTTATTAGTAAAGAAAAACTAGCTACAGTTATTATTAGTTGGCATAAATTTGTGTAATCTCTCATACATACATATTCTTAATGTGGCATTTAGATGGTGTCAATATGGCTCATTGTTATGCCTGCTAAGAGTTAGAAAGTTGTGAGAAACTGTTAAAGAAAAAGAAAAGAAAAAGAAAAGAAAAGAAAAAGAAAAGAAAAGAAAAAGAGATGATGCTAATATATACAAAATGATGATCTCGCTGCATTTTCCCCCCTTCCTAGAGTGAGTCACCCCAAATGAACACGTGCTAGAGTGCATGGGAACGAAGTATGTGGCTATGCATAACCGTATATTGTGGCTCTATGATGTGAATCGAGGATATGTATGTGGTAACAAAATGTTGTGCAAGAGATGGGTTCTGAACAATAAGTTCAGTGTTTTTTTATGGTGAGGTTATGTTAAGGCTGCATGGTACAAATAGCAGTAATTGTAGAAGACGTGCCCCTTTGTTTGACAGTGGCCTCTAGAAGTTGTGACCCTGCCTTGTCTTGTGATTGAGGGCTCTATTTTTGTCACCACTGAAAATGCTTGGATGTGGTCTTCATTGTCGAGGCATCTGATGTGCTAGTCTATTTTGGTTTCCATGCCCACTTGACTTCGTTTGGTTGTCGATGTTGAAATTGGATTGGCCTAGGTTGCTTGACAGAAGCCTTGGGCAGTTTATCGAGGTCAGGTTTCTGGTGATGCATCATGGGTGGGATTGCGTAGCCATGTCATTTGGGTATCCATAATTTCTTTGTATTGGTTTGCATAATGGACTTTTTAACCCAGATTTTCCTGACCACCATTGGAAAACATCACTGGATTGGATCACGTGTTGATTGAAGAGGTTCCTATACATAGTCTATTTGTACAAAGGGTGTGGTGAAAGATTGGTCACCTTGCCTGAGCTGCAAAGTATTATCATGGTAGCTTGGTGTGGCTTGAAAAGTGCGTATCCATGGCACTCCCAAAATTACTGCTTCGTTAAGATCCTTATCCTTTACTAGATGAAACTGATCAGGATAAATTGTGTCATCAATAATTATATATAAGTTTACATATCCCAAACTGTCCATTGTGCCTTTTTTTGCCACTTTGAACCCCATAATATTTGGTGTTATAGGTTCGTTTGTTGATTTCCTGAAAATGGAGTAGTTGACAACATTTTCTCTTGCCACAGTCTCCACTAATGCATGCTCGGTGGTGCCATCAACAAGCTGTAGCATAATGTGTAAATCCATGCCACCTAACCATGTAACCTCCATTTGTATGGATACTATTGGAGGGGAGTTGATACAATTGTTCTGCTAGGCCTTTCTATGAAGGCTTGTTTGTTCCTTTCGCTTTAATATTCTGATTTTGGCATCTTGTTGTGCCTGTTCCCAAATGTGATGGGCTCGACTTCTACGTTGAGCTAACGCATGTATTGTTTGGAGTTCTTCTAGTGTCAACGGGAGGAGATATTTCTTTAGTCTGCAACCACTCATCCAATTAGGTATCTCCTCTCCTGCCAATGTTGCAAGCTTGATGGCACCACTTTTTGATATATCATGTATTACAAAAGGTCCCATCCCTTGCTTTTTGAGTTTTTTTGGAGTGTTGTTTGAGGGTCTACACTAAAACGTAATCCCCTTTTTGGAAATATTTGCTAATTACATGTTGATCATAAAAAGCTTTCATTTGTCTTTTGTGAGCATATATCTTGACTACCGCTGTTACTCTGGTTTCATCCAATTGCTCTAGGGTGTCTAGTGTCTCCAACACCTCGGGTCCCGTCCATCCTAATTGTGTAGCCACTTGTAGTGGTTTAATTAGGAATTCCATGGGTAGAATTTCATTAATCTCTAACACAAGGTTAAAAGGAGTCATCCCGATGGAAGTTCTAAAAGCTACTCTATAAGCCCATAATGCAGTGTGTAGCTTTTGATCCCAATCATTTCTTGAGTCACTGACTATTTTAGTGAGCACCGTGCATAAGATTTTATTGATGCTCTCGGCTTGTCCGTTAGCTTGTGGGTGATAGGGTGCTCATTTGCGATGGATCACCATGAGTTCGTCAAGTAAGCTTTCAATGACGTTGTTCAGAAAGTGTGTTCCCCTATCCCTCAATATTTGAATGGGTAGACCATATGTGGTAAAGGTATGTTTGAAAAGGAATTACTGAGTTGTAGTCCGTGCATCGTTTTTTTGTACTGCTTTTTCTTCCTTCCATTTAGTCATGTAATCTGTTGCTACTATGATGTATTGTGTGTGCGACCTATATGCAGGAGGTATTATGGGGCCAATAAAGTTGATGCCCCATTTGGCAAAAGTGCATACTCCTATCATTGGCCTTAATGGAATTTCATCTCTCTGTAGGGGTGGTTTTGTGCGTTAACAATCATCACATCGTTTGACATAGGCCTCTGCATCCCTAAATAGGGTTGGCCACCATATACCTGAGTGAAGTACTAGCTTTGCTATTTTATCAGTAGAGAATTGTCCCCCTGACTGGCCCGTGTGTGCTTGTTCTAGGATACATAAATATTCGCTTTTTGTAGCACACAACCGTAGTTGTTTGTCCTTTCCCCGTCTCATTAGCAAGAGAATGGAGTTTAGGAGGGACTCTTTATTTGGTAGTTTAAGGGGGTCAAACCTCTTATATTAAGAAAGCAATCAAAGAACAACTTTTGGTTTCAAACAGGCAAAACGGCTAGTTTATTTGAATTCAAATTTTCCCCCAAAACAAAATTTAAAATCTAGTGGAAAAAACCACATAATGTAGCATATCTACAGAAAGAGCTCGGCGTGTAGATTATAGATCTATAATCTTTGCTTAAATCAAAGATCATATATAGGAGTTATGGAAGACCAAAGAATTATAAATCTATCCACCCCCTGTTTTGGAGAGAAAAGTGTATCCCTTTTGACCACTCTTACACCTCTCTTACACACCCACCATTCTTGCACACATCGCGTCCATCTATTTTTCAAAATGTTAATCACCTCCATAATCTCATGGAAATAAAGAGGCCCTCCTAGAGCCCATCCTCTTCCTAATGTATATAGTTTGTTGGCAATTAGCAGATAATATCTTGCTTCTTTTGCTACGGTTATCATTCGTGCATTACCCCATCCCTCTGGGAAGGTCTTGTTTTTTAAGTACTTAGTTATGTGGGTACTCCATTTGTGTGCTTGTACTACTCAAAACAGGGTGGCGTGTTCCACTGGAGGTTGCTTTGTACAGATATCACATGATTTTACATAAGTATGGATGTTTTTTTTTTTTTTTTCTAGTAGACTCCTAGTCTCTTTAGTCTTTGGTAGGTTTACGTTTCTCCATTGGGAAACCCTGTATGTTGTACATGAGTCTCTTTGAGGTAGTATTCATATTCTTCTGGCTGTACACATAGTCTCAAAATCCCATCCTTACCATGCTTGTACAGTTGTCCTGCTAAAAGATGGAGATTTCTTATTTGGTGTATTATTGATGGTTGTCTTTCCACCTATAATGATCCGATTGTCATCAGAGGGATGACCTTCTCACTCCATCTCGGAACCATTTCAATGTTAAACAGGTACAAATCTGGAAGATCATCATCAATACCTTCAGGTGCTTCCCCATAGAATAATCTCGAAGGACGATCTTCTCGTATGTGTGTGAGTCCCCTTTTTTACAACTATTGTGAAGTCAAACTCAAGAAAAAATATAAACCAGCGAACAATCCTTTGAGTGTTACAAGGTTTGTTTACCAAATATAATAGTGCTTGGTGATCTATGAAGAAAACAAACTTGTTTGCAAGAAGGTAGTGTCTAAATGTATTGACAACATATATCATTCCTATACCTTTTCTTTCCATAGTGGTATAATTTTTCTCCATGTTATTCAGCTGCCGACTAGAGTAGCAAATGGAAAAATCCAATTTTCTTTCTCCGAGCTGGGTTAGTATGCATCCTATGGCATAGGTTGATGCATCAACATGAACATGAAAGATCTTGCTCCAATCAGGGGCTTGCAAAATTGGAGCAAAAATTATTTTTTGCTTCAAAGTGTGGAAAGCCTACTCGCATTCTTCGTCCATTCAAATTTAGCAATGAGAACATACAACAACTTAGCTATTATAGCATACATGTATATGAAGCACATGTAGTACCCACAATGTCCCATAAATGCCTGCACTTCTTTTATTTTTGTTGGTCTCGATAGTGCGGCAATTATTTGTATCTTTTCTTGATCAGTGGAAATCTCCTTTTTGGACACAATGTGGCCCAAAACTTTACCTTGTCTTACCATGAAGACACGTGTTTTAGGCTTTAAGGAAATACGATAAGTTTTGTACTTTTTGAAATTTTTTTCTAGATGTCTTATTTGATCGCTTCTAGGTGAGAATGAACACAAAGATCATCCATGTATATCTCTAAAAATTGTCTGAGATACTCCTTTAATATATGACTCATTACTCTTTGAAAAGTGGCAGGTACATTGGTCAAGCCGAAAGGCATTACCCTGTATGTAAATATGTCGCACTTTGTTGCAAAACCTATTTTATGCTGATCTTTTGCTTTGATGGTTAACTGGTTGTAATCTGAGAGCCCGTCTAGAAAACTATAGGCCTCCTTGCCCACAACTTTCTCAATAACATGATCTATAATTGGTAGTGGATAGTTGTCTCTCAGATGGTGGCAACATTTGTTTGTTTGAGGTTTTCACAGACATGCAATTTGCCACTTTTTTTGGGTACTACCACAATCGAAGACACCCAATTCGTGTGTTCAATCTCGTAGATAAACTCTACATCCTTTAGTTTGTTTACCTCTTCCTTTATTTTCTGGAAAATTTCTCATTGTATGTATAAGGACTTTGTTTGCATGGTCTGGCATCACTTTTAAGGGTATTGTGTGCTGACAGATCTTTGGATCTATCCCCTTTAGGTCTTTGTATGACCAAGCAAACACATCTTTATACCATCTGAGTTTATCTATCAGAATTTACTCTTCTTCTTTGATGAGGTCCGTGGCAATGTATGCCGGTTTAGGTTTCTCGCCTGGTTCTGCTAATTTTATGCATTTGGTTTTTTTAGGCCCATCATATGAAGTTCCAGGCTCTTTTGGGTCTCATTTGGGTTTTTACACCACAATTTTTCTATCTTGAATAGTGTACTTCTTGTAGTGGGAAGGTACATCAAATTTATCATCATTTGATTCCTCACCAATTTCCAATTCTGTTGTCCAAACTTCCTTGAAAGCTTGTTTCAATTCATTATACTTATTTTTGCGCTCCGTTTTGGACAACTTCGTTGCTTTTTTGGAAATGATCTTCGTTAATGGTTTTGCTTGTTCTTCGTTTTCATTTTTGTTTTGTTTGAGTCAGTTTCATGTACCTCTTTGATATCCCATCTTTAAGGCAATGGGTTACTTCAATCAACCTTAAGTACTATATTTTGTTGGTTAACAGAGATACTAAGTATTCTTTTATCTTGTTTCATTTGTTCAAGCATTTATTCTGATATCTACGCTATCTTCGAGAATTTTTGTTCAAAAAATCCTAGTAAATCACTATCCTTTCGTATGATGTTCTAATCTGAGCTACTAGTGTGACGCGACACGGGAGAGCGAAATACATTGATAATGAAAAGTACAGAGTACGCAGAGTGAATAGGTTAAATAAGGAGTCTGCTAACAATGTCTTTGTTAAACTTGCTCCTCGTTTGTATGGACCTTTTACAATTTTAGATGTCATTAATGATGTTTCTTTGCATAATAGTTACAAGAAGAGAATAGCTCATGTCATAAACTCCTGACCACCCCCGAGCGATCTCAATCTCACTCTCAATCACACTCACACTCACACTCTCAATCTTGTGCACAATCTCCATCTCAATCACACTCTCACTCTCACTCTCAATCAAAATCATACTCTCAATCTCAATCTCTTGATGGAAACAACCATCATAATTGGAATTGCAACAAGATCACAATCCCAATATCATGATACCTTGTACAGATCCTGTTTCACACATTGATTTCTACATCGTCTACACAATAGCCAAAAGAACATACTCGTGCAACCAATTCAACATGATAATCAAAGTAAAAAACATAATTATGTACCATCATAATCTCAATTGCAGTAGTCCACCATGAAGAAACAAATACTTCTTGGTTGATAGCAGGGAGAGCTGTATGTTGTTGTCTGTCTGTCTGTCCCTTTGTATACTACACTGCTGCTGTCTTCTGTTTGTTTTGATCATAACTTTTGTAAACAAACTCAAAACAGAGCAATCCAGGTACTCAAAACGACGGGATCAAGTCTGTTCTACAAGGTAGCGTAGAGAGAATTAAGAAAAACCTCTTTCTTTGGCTAAAAACGCAACTTTTAGGTCGCGGCTCAAAAAACACTATTTTTGGGTCTCCACAACTTTTTCAACTTATTTTAAGCTTGTCCGTGTACTTTAAGCTAAAACACATGAAAATAAAACATTGATATTGATGAAAACAATAATTTTGACTATGTATTTACTTTACAATCTACAACAAAATGATCTTTTATTCAATAATTGTTACTAAATACATCTTTAATGTATTGTGAAGAGAATATAATTTCTCTCTTGATATTTTAAACTCATTTATATAAGCTCTATCTAATAGACTATTCAACAATCTTTTGAATTATATTGAGCAAAAGATCTAACCTATTGCATTCTTTTTTACTTTAAGAACTTGGAAAAATAGTCTCAAGGCAAATGCTTGAGAGGATGGATCTAGAGCTTTCGAACATTAGACGACACATTAAGGAAGCCCCGAAAAAACAAAAAGTGTATTATGACAGGCATAGGCAACCATTGTCTTTTGATGTAGGAGATTTGGTTTTCTTAAAGGTTGTTCCCAAGCGTACTAATCTGATTCTTGGAAAGGATACGTGATTGTCTCCTAGGTTTGCTTGTCCTTTTAAGGTGTTGAAGCGGATTGGGTCTCTTGCTTATAAACTTGAATTGCCTGCACATGTGAAAGTTCATCCAGTTTTCCATGTAAGTTTGTTGAAGAAGTATGTGGCTAATTCCCGTCATGTTTTGCAGGAGAGATATGATCTTCGAGATGATGGATCATTGAAAATAGAACTAGAGACAATTCTTGATTGTAGAGTTAGACAGCTTAGGAGTAGAACTCTTGTTGACATTTTGGTTAAGTGGGATATGTATCCCATAGAAGATGCCTCGTTGGTAGATTTAGATGTTTTGCATGCTGAATACCCCTCCTTCCAACTTTGAGGACAAAATTAATTTTGACAAGGGGAGAATGCAATAGGACTTATTCTACAAAGTTTTGATAAATATTTTTGTTTAGAGTAAATTTTGTTCATTCCAGCGTTTTTCCACCGTATAGGACTTCATTCTAATCGTTTTCGTGAAGTTTCAAATTTTGACCCGAGACACCTCTCAGGAACCAGTTTTGAGGGTGCTATGGTTAAAATTTGGAAAAGTTTTGTATGTAGCAGTCGTAGTCCTCAACACGAGAAAAAATATTACTTCTTTGCGTTTTTCCAGATTCCTTCATTTCGATGTCCGTTTCATCCCGTAGATTAGAGCAAAAGTGAGAAAATGCTGTTTTAGACTGTTTTTGTAGAAATTATTGACTTGCAGATAAAATTTTGGGCAAACTGAGCAGGATATCATTTTTTTGTATCACACGAATTTGAAGAGCTCAATGAGACAAACAAATCTATATGAGACAGCCCCAGTCAAATTCTGGACCGTTTGGGAGTTATGGCTCGCTAAAAATGGCCAAAAAAGTTTTTAAAATTGCTAACTCGTGAGTGTGGGTTGCGTTTTTGTGGTTTCTATGCGTTTGAATGTAGGACGTCTCTTTTCGAGCCTATTTTTGGGCCACTTTGCTAAAAACTGGAAGAAAGTTGAAAATAACTACTTTTTGGCTCGAAGAAGACAGCCTGTATGCAGAAGGAGGCTATTCTACTGTGATGGCACCTTGTGATTAAGATTGAGAGTGAAATGAAAGTGCGATTGACAACTGTGCACAAGATTGAGAGTGAGATAGCTCGGGTGTGGTCGAGAGGTTGATACGAGCTACGCTCTTCTTGTACACGTGAATTGATATCAATACATATCTCTGATTTCCTGCGTCTACACTGTGTACTTGAAAACTTCTGTTATTGAGTTGTTGTACTCCTGTGTCTCGTTACAAATAGAAAGCTCGTCGTCTGCGTTGTTCTCTAACAGCTTATCTTTGGAGTCCTGGAATGCTCCTTCATCCGTTTGGTCAAGGTCCCTTACTGAGATCTCATCCACTATGCATCGACAATCTGCAACTTCTTCCCTATTAGGGACTTTCAATTTTGATTTTGGATTTAGGCTGACACTCATCATCTAGAATGGAATGATATCATATCCTACCTCATCACATAATTTGGTCAGGGCCACCTCATTCACGCATACATTAAGAGTATTAAGTATCTGCTGTCATCCAAAAGGTTCGAACATCTCTTTTGGAAAAGGCTCTAGTACATATGTCTTGTCTTGTGTTGACCTATCACAAAATCAATCCTCTTTTTTTAAACTACCGCCCTCATAAGTTTCACATGTCCAATTGTGAGCTTTGTTTTGTAGCCAAGCCGGTATTTCTCCTTGTTGGTCAGTTGTGGAGTTTAGTTCCTCTCCTTGGGTTTGTTCCACATCTCTAAAGCTATGGTCCATGACACTGATCTTCGTACTGACATCCTTGTTTCTTAGGTAGATGTAGTCATAAATCCTCAATCTTGTACCGTTTTCAGTTGTTTCATAAATGGTATGCCCAATATGATATCAAAATTGTTGCTCTCGTTGAAATTCATACTGGCAAATGGTGTTCATATGAAATTCCGCAATAGGTTACTAGGATTTTCTCCAAAATGCCAATAGGTCTCTCCAGATACCCATTTGCTAATTGAAGTTTCATTCTAGTTTTTTGGAGAGCAGGCTTTCCCCATTTTTTCCCACATTGCTTTGGTGTCTATGGCTATTACGGCTCCACTATCCAATATTGCTATCGACTTCACGTCTTTGTACTCCACAAGCAGGGTAGTATTTTCTTCTTCTCCTTCACAATATATTCTACCTTGTTTACTGGAACTGGCCCATGTTTAGCTTGTTTTGAAAGTTGGATATTCAGTGTTTCTGGAGAATCATTTGGTGGCGGAATAACCTGCCCTATTTTCTCTCGATTTTTTCCCACCTTTGTCCAAAGATGAGCTCTTATATGCGGTAACTCTGATAGAGTTAGCGTACAACGGATAGGGGATGACATCAGCTCATGAAGAGTTTTGGTATCCATCATCTTAGGATTAGCCTTCCATTGAGATGGTACTTTCTTTACCTCTGAGCAGGTTTCATGTTTGCCAATAAATGAAGGTAAAGTCTTCAATGACTGGGTTTGCTATCTTCCAATATCTCCGTACCTGCATCACCATAGAGTGATCAAATATCATTTGGGTAGAGCTCATGTTCGAGGTGGATCTCCGTGATAGGGACTAATTGAAGCGTTGCGCTTCCATCTTTTCTATTTCTGATATGCTCCCACATATCCTATGGCCCTTGTTCTTCCACCTAAGGAGTTGGTAGAGGTGCTTGCAAATACATTCCATCTATCGTATTGGCTGCTATCCTCGTATCCAATGGCATTTCCTTTACAGAATCTGTTTGGTCTTCATCTTTGATTCCACGTTCCTTTAACACTTGGATTTTTTCGCGGATTAACACCTCAGTTTTTGGAGCAGTCAGAACTAGTGGTTCCATAAGTGCTTGAGTGGCATGGATGAGCTCCTTTTGCACATATTTAACCTCTCTTTGTCATACCCTGGGTGAGGGTACGTTAGCCACCTATCCTCCTGGGTTTGGTTAGGCTTTAACATAGCATCATAAGCTTTTAAAATCACGTCCAAGGGTTCAAAGACCTTGTCCATCAAGATAGATCCTCCCAACACGGTACTGCTCATGGCTTTGCTACATTGCGTTTTTTCCTTAAGGTCTCTTTCCATCCTCAATTGTTTCTCTATTTACAGTAATTTTGTTTCCAAAGCCGTTTTTTCTTTCTCTCTTTTGACTTTTATATTGTCTCGTTTTGCCTTCCAGGATTTTCTCGGGATTCTGACGGACAAATTTTCTATCTGTATTTGGCTAGCTGGGGCGTTCCTTGCAGCCTCATGTGCTTGGGCTCTCGTTATCGCGTTTATCGGAATGGTTGGTTCTATTTCTGGTCCACTTGAGCTTGGCACAATTTTGATTTTGTTCATAGTTGCTTTTCCCTTCGTTATCAGGGTTTTTTAGACAATGTCGAAAAAGATGTTCATTTGTATACCCCTCACAGAATCCAAAAATTTTGACTATCCATCTCAAATCTCTCCACTCCATAGCTCTCCGGCAGCTCTCCATCCCATAGCTCTTCACTCCATAGCTCACTTCTGTTGGAGCTATATATGGCTCACTCTACTCAACTTGGTCTCACCTATATATTTGTATCTTGTCCTAGATATGAATCAGTCTTTGGGAGCGTACATGGTGTGTCTCTTGTTTCGTCTCTCTCTCTCTCTCTCTCTCTCTCTCTCTCTCTCTCTCTCTCTCTCTACATCTCAACATGGTATTAGAGCGGTAACAATCACGCGCCGATTCAATTCACGGTGACAAAACAGTATGTGTATGCGATTCGCATGTAAGATTCAAAATTGCTACAAATTTTATTTTCTGAGGATTGATTCTTGTTAACTGTGGTTGTTTTGTGTTAAGAAGAATATAATTAGTGTTTTTTGTGGTGTTTATTGCTAATCGATATAATAAATCATTGATTACGTTTTATTGTTGATTTGTTTTTTGACACTCGTCTCAATTTTTGGGGGTATTCTACTCAAAATTTAGAGAAATGGGAAAAGCACAATGGCGCTTTTCATCCAAAACTTGTTCGTCTCCTTGAGCTCTTCGATTTGAGTCCTAGGTTTGCGTCAATCGGAGTTCGTAGCAAAAAGTTATACTGTTTTTACTACAAATTGAGCGTGATGTAGCTTTCTTCGCCGTGCGTCTTCGAGAAGCGTCCGCGATCATTTTTTTAATTTTGGCGTTAACTTTTCGGAGCAAGTTTAGCTTTATTCATATCGTGGCCGTCAATCTTGCGTCTCACATCACTCTATTTTGAGGACTCTTTTATTATTGACGTCTCCTTTTCCCTGCTTTTTTGAATGAAATCTCTCACATGTTTGGATGTGTATTGCGCATCCTTCTTGCGTTTATCATTGATAGAACATAGTCGTCATATTTCTCTCGTTCTCAATTGCAACCTTCGCCATATATGGTGTGCAGATTTTGCGATCTTATCTTATACGTTTTCAGGAGCTTTTTGGAGTAAGAGATTGTGCATATGTATATACACATGCATGGTGCATCAAATAAAGGATTGCCCAATTTCCATAGCCAGGTGGTTACGTGGGGCCCACATGTGTACAGGTAGGACAACATGTACATAGTGCATCGATTTTCACTATCATCAGTACCAATGTGTTTTTTCTACAATAATGAGGAGTTGGTAGCGCGTAAAACTTCTCGAGGAAGCTATCCGCGGGCCGACGACATGAGGTAAGCAGGTGCGTCAGATGGCATCGAGTGGCGTCAGGAGGTCGAACGGGGTCAATACTTGCACGCGGAGAAGTATGGAGACGACGTGGGTGTTTTCTTGTGATACTTATGCAAAAATTTCATCATGAGGACCAATTTTTGAGGCCACTTCACGTGGTTGCGGGATGCATTATTTGGAAAAACTGAGTGCCAGGTGTGCGGATGATGCAAAAAGGTGACAACTATACACTACGAGGTCAGTTTTTGGCATGTTCGGGGTCCGTTTGAGGTCATCTAAAAGGCCACGGGTGCCCAAATAATAAAGCTAAGTGTGGGAACTGAAAAAACTGAGAGAAGACCAGAAAAAATGTGGAGAAGAGAGGAGGAACAGCCGCAAGTGTGTTTTTGTTGTTTTTGGAGCATTTTTTGGCCCTAAACTGCTCATCCGAGGTCGGATTCGAGCACTGTGACATTGTAGGGTGGGGTTTTTGGGCGTTCCGGACGCAATGGCGCTGTCCATTTGGCCAAATTCCTCACAGATTTTTTGCTGTTTTTCTGTGTAATCTTCTCCGGTGAGTGAAGCCTCTGCTTAACTTTGTGGTTGTATCTGGTGTATTTCCTCAATACTGTGTAAACTATTTGCCCCATTGGTGTTGGGCTAAGCTTCATTGAGTCTAAACAACAGCAATTTGCCTCCTTTGAGCTGAATTGAGAGTGTGTGTGTGTGAGTGTGTATGTGTGAGTGTTGAGTGGGCAAGTGGGAAATCTCTCTCTTCTCAGTCCTTTTGTGTGTTTCCTATCTCGGCTAGGCTGGTTGTGTAAGCCAAGTGGTGCCCCATAATGTGTGTGTGTATCATCCCAAGAGTGTGTGTCGGATCATTATAGAGGCGTTGTGTGTGTTTCCATCCCGCTCACATTCTTTTGGTGCCCCTACTGAGGATCTTCTTCGAGTACCTTCTGGTTCGAGCTTCAAGCTTCGAGATTCGGGGCTACGGGTTATAGGTTACAGGTTACAGGTTACATGTTACATGGTCAGGTACAGGTACAGGTACAGGTGATTCACACAGGTACAGGTAGCTGGAGTACAGTGATATACTAGCAGTGATGTCACTTGCAGTTGTTGTGGGTATGCATCACTTGGCGCCTATTTGAGCGCATTGTCCGCTGGATTGTACGTTACTCGTGGAAACTGCCATTGTACGCATTTGTGGAGCCATACTTGGTTGTATTTGGTAGTCCTAGCCATTTCTGAGACTTGGTCTGGAAGATAGTCATTTCTGAGACTTGACTATACGCGATTTGCATTAGCCTTCGTGTGAGGGTCGATAGCGTGAGGTTTTTATTGAGCTGGGGGATTCTCAAATGTGGAGATCCTTTCGGTGATACAGGTAGCTGGAGAACCCTTTTTGTGACCTCGCCATAGGCTATGTACTAGTGATTCCTAATTGATGCTCGGGTTCTATTGTTGACAGTTTATGCATACATATACAGTCTATATTTTGGGTTCCTACTGCTCTATTTCTGGGGAAACTCTGCCAAAATCTTTCCAAATTATGATGGCTGGTTTTTTGGTCTTTTGATCCATTTATGCTGTTATGCTGCTGAAATTTTGGCAAAATCAGAGGTTAAGTCAGGTGTGCCTTCTTGGGAGCTTCATGGTTGGCTTTAATGGATGATCAAAATGGCCCTCAGTTCACTCCTTTTCATTTAACTCAAAGAATCCAGATTAATGTTCATGTTTCCATGAAGATCTTTTTCCAGCAGCGCATAGTCTTTATGTTTGGGCCAAGAAGATTGAGAGAGATCCTGGAATGTCCTTTGCCTGTTGTAATTCCGATGATCAACTATGAAAACTCATTTGATGTGCAGGTGTTTGTCCTTATCTAAAGTTGAGCTCCATTGAAGTTTCTGGAAATTGAGTCAATCAAAAGTTGTGGGTTCTTGCACGTGTGTTCGAAGGGGTTCTCAAAGCATAGTAACTTGGGTAGCCATGGCTTTCCCTTATCCGGAGTTTCATGGAAGAAGTGATGAAGATGTGGAAGACTTTTTGGAAAAGATGGAGGTTGCCTGCATTAGCAACCAAATTCATGACCCGGCGCAGATGTTACGCCTTCTCCAAATTTGTTTGAAGAGTGATGCACGAGCTTGGTCCAAAGCATTTGAAGAGGAGTTGCGTGTGGCTGATCCACCTGTAAGATTGAGTTGGGACAATCTAAGGCATGGATTGGAAGTGGAGTTTGTGAAGACAGAAGATCCTGACAAAGTGTGGCAAGAAGTACAGGCTTTAGTGCAAAAGGAAGGTGAGCCAGTAGATGCATACATATGAAAGTTTTCATTGGCATGGGAGCGAATGTGCAAGGCCTTAGCACCACAGGTACCCCCGCCTGACATGATGAAGAAGGATAGGTTCTTGGCTAGTCTTTGGGAGAATATACGTTGGAGAGTGGAGCTAAAGAAGCCCAGGACATATGAAGATGCACTAGAGGTAGCAAGGAACAAAGAGTGGAAGTTGAGGAAAATGAGCCAGTTAGGGGTGGAGTCTTTGCCCATGAGGTCTGAATTTCAGCTTATGGATTCTTCGCAAGGTCGGGTTCATCATGAACCAGTGGTTCCTGTTACTACTCAGGTTATGCCATAAGGGGTCACTACATCGGTGCAAGATGATGGGCTAAGGCAAGACATGAGGCAAGTGGTAGATTTGATGAAGAATCTCAGCCTAAACATGCTAGGTCAAGTGGGAAATAATCGAGGTCGAGGGAGGTTTGAAAATCAGCCAGGAGGTGAAGAAAGGCCTAGGAATGGTGTTGGACAAAGCAATGGTAGGTTTTGGAGGCAGACGCCCACATGTTATAATTGTGGAGAGTTGGGTCACATCAGCCCGCAATGTGATAAGCCACCAAGGATGGGGGGAGACATGTATCCATTGCCGAGACAGGTGCTAACTAGGTCAAATGATTATGGCATCAAAATTAAGAGAGATGAAGGAACCAGTGGATTAACCCAAGAGGAAAAGGGAAAGACAAAAGTGCTAAGTGTACTCACCTTGGAGAAGGCATCAAAGCTAGAGGATACATTAGTGATGCCTATTGGGAAGAGGACCACAGAGGATAAGGAAGGAAGAAGTGCCCCAGGTCCTAGTAAGAAGAAAGGAAAGAGCCATGAAGGCGAGGATGTCAAGGCCAAGAGGAAAAGGAGAGCTCGTCGACAGTTTCATGTTTCAGATTTCCCACTAAGGGGTGGGCAATTAAGCTATGACTTGAAGGAGGATCTGACGAGCAAGAAGGCAGATGTTACTTTTGGGCAGCTTATAGAGATGGTGCCTAAGCTAAAGCGACAGTGGAAGAGGATGGTTAACCCAATGGAGAAAGAGCCAGAGAGAGGTTCAGTAAAGGTGTTGGCAATGGATGAGCTACCAGACATTTGTCCAATAGTAGATGTGTGGCATAAAAGGAAAAATTTGGGACAAGGTTATGTGGATGGCGGAGCCCAAATATGCGTCATAACACACTCATGCGTTGAGAAGATGGGTCTCACAGTGGCTGGGGTGTCAGGTTTTCGGATCAGATTGGCAAACCATCAAAAAGTAAAATGCTTGGGTGTTGTAAAGAGCTTAGGAGTGGAGGCATATGATACAAAGGCAGTGGTTGATTTTCATGTGATGCCAGCAGGGTTGGGAGCATATCCTATTATACTGGGCAGACCATGGTTACGTGCAGTGGGAGCTGTTCAAGATTGGCGACATGGTACGATTAGCCTCTATGGAAATATAGGTACCAAGAAGCTTTATAATATGGACACAAGGAAACGATTAGAGGAGCTTTATGAAGATGAGGATGAGTCTAGTGATGAAGACTCTTCCACGGTGACATATGAGGACAATGATAGCACTACCAGCAGTGATGAGGATGCTGATGTTGCATTTATTTTGATGGACAAAGAAATCCAGGAGTTTGGTTTAGTTGCATTTGGGAATGAGGTTGAAGCTGAAAGTGAAGGGCCTTATGAAATGATTGAAGGGCTGATGCAAACCAAGGTTGAGTTGTCAAAGAAGCAGGAATTGATGACACAAATGATTAGCAGAGACTTCTCAGCTATGGAGAAGGAGATATATTTGCACATGCTGGCTAGTTTTCCTGATTTGTTCATTACTTCATATGAAGAGATCAGAGGGTTCAAGGGTGAAGAGATGCATATAGAGCTGAAAGAAGGTGCTAAACCAGTGTGGCAAAGGCTAAGAAGGATGGGTCAAGAGCAAATGGAAGCCTTGCGAGAAGAGGTGGACAAGTTATTGAAGGTAGGGTTCATAGTCCCTGTGGAGACCACAGAATGGGTGAGTCCAGTTGTAGTCAGTCCAAAGAAGGATGGAAAGTGGAGAATTTGTGTAGATTTTAAACCCTTAAATGCAGCCACTAAGAAGAACCCATATCCTCTTCCATTCATCGATCAGATCTTGGATTCAGTGGCTGGTTATGAGAGGTACAGTGTGTGTGATGGTTTTTCAGGCTATTTTCAATTGAAGATTGCTCTTAAAGACCGCACAAAGACCACTTTTATTACGCCATGGGGCTGCTATTGCTACACAGTATTGCCATTTGGGTTGTCAAATGGACCTTCCTTCTATCAAGAGAGAGAAAATTGGGTGTTGGAACCATTCATTGGTAGTTGTGTTAAAGCTTTTATGGATGACTTCTGTGTTTATAGCAGTAGGGCTGAACACCATGAGAAGCTGCAGATGGTATTGGCTCGATATGATGAATGTGGAGGACAACTAAATCCAAAGAAATGTCATCTAGCACAGCCAAGGGTGAAGTTATTGGGCCATATGGTGTCAAAAAATGGCATTGAGGCTGATCCAGATAAGGTTAAGTCTATTATTCTTCTTGCATCACCTACGAGTACGAAGCAATTGGCAACTTTTATACACAAAGTGAAGTACATGGCACGGTTTATTCCATTGTCTTCGCAGCTTCTTTATCCATTACAGCAAGTGGCAAAGCATGATCCATTGCAATGGGATGGCAAGTGTGAAGAAGTGTTTCAAGAGGTGAAAGAGGTGTTAGGGGGGTTGTCAGCCATGCAGGCTCCTGATTGGGAGAAAGTGTTTTATGTAAATCCATCAGTAGGGGATGATGCCATTGGAGCCATGCTATTGCAAAAGGGGAAGGACAACCATTATATGAGGCCAGTGTATTGTGCAAGCCGAGTGAAGTTGGTAGCGGAGAGAAAGTTCTCGGAAGTAGAGCTAGTGATGGCTAGTGTAATATTTGCTTGTCGACGATTTCGTCATTACTTGCTACCACGACCTTTTGTTTTCTTGACGAGCTATGCCTTTTTGCCACAATTAATTAATGGTACTAACATGTCAAATGTGGTGAAGAAATGGGTAATTGAGCTGCAAGAGTTTGAGTTCTCTTTTCTCGTGGAAGATAGTACAAGGGCTACCCTAGCTGATTTGTTGACCTACAAGGAGAATCCCCTTATTGTTAAGGAAGAGGTGGTGAGAAAGGTAGTTGAAGAAGTGCCACAGATCAGCAATGCACATGTGTTGTTCTTCCATGGTTCATACAGAAAGAGCCATGATGCGGCTTCAGGGGGTATAGCACTTTATGATCCAGAGGGGAAGCTAGTATGCAAGAGAGGGTTCAAATTGGATGCTCATAGTAACAATGAGGCTGAATATGCTACTCTGGAAGCCGGATTACACATTTGTTTGAAGCATGGGGTTCGAAGGTTGAGCATAAAAGGTGATGCCTTGTTAGTGGTGAAGCAAGTACTGGGTGTGTGGAAGAGCAAGAACACCTCATTGAAGGAAATGTGCTTCAGAATTAAAGGCCTGTTAAAAAAGTTCGAAGCATGGAGCATCAGACACATTGAATGTGCTCTAAATGGAGAGGCACATGAAGCAGCTCAAGGCATGATTGGGGAGCTATTTGTGTTGAGGACCACTTTACCTCTTTATCATGGCCGGGAAAGTTTGGCTCAAGAAGAGGAGTTTTTGCTAACAGGAATCATTCCAAAGGAGATTCAGAAGTCTAAGAAGTATGGCTTTGTGCGTAGAGCATACAGGTACAAATTGATTGGTGATGTCTTATACATGAAAGGGGCTGATCTCGTGTTGAGACGTGTACCTTGGCGGGAGGAGCTTTACAGAGTGTTGGAAGAGAATCATGAAGGCGCATGTGGTGGCCATTTTGCTCTAAAGATCACCTTGCATAAGATTTTGCAAGAGGGGTATGTATGGCCTAGTTTGCACAAGGATGTTCACCATTGGTGTAGGTCTTGCAATAGGTGTCAAGCATTTGGGAAGAGAGTGTTGAAGCCAGAACTACAAAAAACCATTATGGCGTTTGATGTGTTTGAAAAGTGGGGGATTGATGCAATAGGCCCGTCACCTATCACAAGCAGGGGCAAAAGCTATATCTTGACGGTAGTGGACTATCTCTCTAGATGGGCAGAGGCTATAGCAGTAAAACAGATCACTGCAAAGGATGTGGAAAAATTTGTGTATGATGAAATATGTTGCAAGTTTGGGGTGCCATTAGAGCTACTTTCAGATAAGGGGCCAGGATTTAGAGCTAAACTACTAGACTTCTTATACGCAAAGATGAAGATTAGGCACCAGCATAGCATTCCTTATTACCCACAGTGTAATGGCTTAAATGAAAGATTCAATGGTGAGTTGGTACAGATTCTTTCGAAAGTGACAGAGCACCTAGGAAAGAATTGGGATTTGGAATTGCCTAGTGCATTATGGGCTTACCGTACTTCGGTGAAGACAGGTACAGGGTTTACTCCATTTCATTTGGTGTATGGAAAAGAAGCACTATTGCCTGTGGAAGTAGAGTTGCCTGCGGTCAAGATGTTAGAGAAGTTGCTTGGGCCACCTAGTGATGCATTCGAAGAGAGGCTCTTACAGCTACAAGAGGTTCAGCTGGATAGGATGAGTGCATTGGAACATTATGGGCAGATGCAAGATAGGGCTTTGGCAAAGATAAATGAAAAGGTCAAAAGTAAGGGTATCAAGAAGCATGACTTGGTTTTGCGCTACAACATTAAGCTGGACAACACCTTCCAAAAGAAGTTTCAAATTAAGTGGGAAGGCCCTTTCAAGGTAGTGGAGTGTTTCCCGAATGGCACATATCAGCTGGATAACCTGGATGGTGTTCTACATAAGTCAAGGGTAAATGGATTGCGTCTTAAATTGTATCATGCCAGGTTGATGATGGTCGAGCAAGATGAGCTGTATGTGAATCAAAGAGTGTTGGTGAAGGATGAGGAGACTTGTGACGCTGCGAGTTTCATATCACTTTTTGCTGCTGCTGATCATGAATGATCTAGCAGGCTAGGGGATGGGCAAATTATGTCAGGAGTTTTTTGGAGTAAGAGATTGTGCATATGTATATACACATGCATGGTGCATCAAATAAAGGATTGCCCAATTTCCATAGCCAGGTGGTTACGTGGGGCCCACATGTGTACAGGTAAGACAACATGTACATAGTGCATCGATTTTCACTATCATCAGTACCAATGTGTTTTTTCTACAATAATGAGGAGTTGGTAGCGCGTAAAACTTCTCAAGGAAGCTATCCGCGGGCCGACGACATGAGGTAAGCAGGTGCGTCAGATGGCATCGAGTGGCGTCAGGAGGTCGAACGGGGTCAATACTTGCACGCGGAGAAGTATGGAGACGACGTGGGTGTTTTCTTGTGATACTTATGCAAAAATTTCATCATGAGGACCAATTTTTGAGGCCACTTCACGTGGTTGCGGGATGCATTATTTGGAAAAACTGAGTGCCAGGTGTGCGGATGATGCAAAAAGGTGACAACTATACACTACGAGGTCAGTTTTTGGCATGTTCGGGGTCCGTTTGAGGTCATCTAAAAGGCCACGGGTGCCCAAATAATATAGCTAAGTGTGGGAACTGAAAAAACTGAGAGAAGACCAGAAAAAATGTGGAGAAGAGAGGAGGAACAGCCGCAAGTGTGTTTTTGTTGTTTTTGGAGCATTTTTTGGCCCTAAACTGCTCATCCGAGGTCGGATTCGAGCACTGTGACATTGTAGGGTGGGGTTTTTGGGCGTTCCGGACGCAATGGCGCTGTCCATTTGGCCAAATTCCTCACAGATTTTTTGCTGTTTTTCTGTGTAATCTTCTCCGGTGAGTGAAGCCTCTGCTTAACTTTGTGGTTGTATCTGGTGTATTTCCTCAATACTGTGTAAACTATTTGCCCCATTGGTGTTGGGCTGAGCTTCATTGAGTCTAAACAACAGCAATTTTCCTCCTTTGAGCTGAATTGAGAGTGTGTGTGTGTGAGTGTGTATGTGTGAGTGTTGAGTGGGCAAGTGGGAAATCTCTCTCTTCTCAGTCCTTTTGTGTGTTTCCTATCTCGGCTAGGCTGGTTGTGTAAGCCAAGTGGTGCCCCATAATGTGTGTGTGTATCATCCCAAGAGTGTGTGTCGGATCATTATAGAGGCGTTGTGTGTGTTTCCATCCCTCTCACAACGTCTTCTCGCAATCAGATATGGCTATGACTATTCTCGTCAACGGCTTTCCTTCTGGCGGCGTTCCTTTCCTCCTTTCCAAGGCCAAAGATTTCCAGGGTGGAAAGCAAAGATGTTGTTTCTTGAAGGTGATGAACTCTCTAATGTTGTCCTTGAAAATCGTGTTTGTTCGACTCAGCCTATTGATAGGGATCATGATAACGTGCTTATCACTGAAGGACCTATATTTGAAGATTGGAATGTTGCATATGCGGATTGGCAACGACATGATAAAGCAACTCATCGGTATATTCTTTCTGCTCTTAGTGATTCTCTTTCACTTGATATGTATGAATTGCCTACTTCCCACGACGTATGGAAGTACCTTGTTGCAAACTTTCAGAAGAAATCTGTGACATAAATACTTTATTTGAGAGGGTTGCTTAACAAACTACAATATGAAGTTGGTACTGCCATGACGGGACATATTGAGTCTTTCAAATCTATTATTAATCAACTTGCTACTGCTGGTGACCCTGTTCCACAAAAGAAATTGATTACACTTCTCCTTGATACGGTGAAGGACTCCTCTTGTGATAACATTGTTACTATTTTCTCTAATAAAGATGGTTTTGATTTCGACCAAGCCTGCATGTCTTTAATTGAATACTCTCAACGTCAAGAACGACGTAATGATAGTCATGATACAGCTATGATTTCACAAGAGGAGCCTGAGTCACAACAGATGGAACGTGTTTTTTATGCTCGAAGGCATCCGTTTCAAAGAGGAAACCGCAGAGGTGGCCGTCGTGGTAATATTTTCTCTCGTCTCAAATTTCCTAGTAATAAGCAATGTTCTTACTGCAACAGAAATGGACATACTGAAGATGATTGTTGGGCATGTCAATATGATGAAGAACACAATATTACCACGAAACAACCACGTTTATCTAGAGACTCTGCTTCTTCTTCTTGTGAATATTGTGGACGATCTGATCATCCCACTCATATGTGCTATAAGCGTGGATTGGACACAGATCGTAATAGAGCATATGCTATTGAACATCGAAACAACATTGTACCAGAAACAAGCTGCGTCCTATGTTCAGTTGCTCCAGACAGAATACTTCATGTACGTGATGGTTCACTTTTTATTGTTGATTCTGGTGCTACAGGAAATATGACATATCAGCCTAAGTGGCTCCATAACTATCATCCACTACCAGTTCAACGTGTTGTTTATCTTGTTGATGATACGACTTAACAAGTAAAGGGTATTGGAGATTTATATCTTGGTACCTTATCTTCTTCCACTCGAATTTTGCAAGGAGTATTACATGTACCAGATCTTCAATGTAATCTTATTTTACTTGTTGATCTTGGTCTCTTTGTTGGATTTGATCATACCAAATGCCGAATTGAGAAAGATGGACAGACTATAGCCACTGTTCCTCAAAATGGTAATTTGTTTGAACTCTCTCTCAATGATACTATAGCAAATGTTGTTACTGCTCCAGGTGATCATGATTGCAAAGTATGGCATCACCGTTTTGTTCATGTTGATTTCTCAAAACTCCTTGATCTTCAGCGTCGTGATCTTGTTCATGGCATGGATCTTAAAGCTCATCCCCATATGGGAATTTGTGAGTTTTGTGCTCTTGGGAAACATAATCGTAAACCCTTTCCTTTTTCAAATACAACTCATTTTCATGACATATTGGATCTTGTTCATACTGATATATATGTGGACCTCTACCTTCTTCGAGATCACAATATCGCTACTTCATTACTTTCATTGATGATTTCTCACTGTATACGACTGTATTTTTACTTAGACAAAAATCTGAGATCTTATCTGTTTTCAAACAATTCCACAAGGCTGCGAAAATACAAACTGGTTGTCGCCTTAAGAAGCTTCGTAGTGACAATGGAGGCGAATATGTTTCTCGAGAGTTTATGAATTATTGTGTTGACAGTGGAATTCATCATGAACACACTATTCCATATTCACCTCAACAGAACGGCAGTGCTGAACGAAAGAATCGTACTATTCTCAATGCTGTAAGATGTATGCTGATTCATTCTGGTTTATCTCGTGTTTTTTGGGCTGAAGCTACTTTGTCAGTAGTATTTATTCAGAATCATCTTCCTACTATTGCACCCTTTGGTAAGATACCCATCACAACATGGACATGTGACATTCCTTCTGTATCTCATTTTAGAACCTTTGGATGTATTGCTTATATTCATGTTCCCAAAGAAACACAAACAAAGCTTGATGCTCCTAGTCTTAAAGTTATTTTTATTGGATATTCTAACACTTCCAAAGGCTACAAATTCTATGACCCTCCCTCCAAGAAAGTAATTGTGAATCGTGATGCTACTTTTAACGAACAACTTATGGAAGGCTCATGATCCATGGATGATTCTGATGATACTAAATCATTGCTTCAGGCTTTTCCATTTCTTTCAGATGATGAAACTCTTTCTATAGAGAATTTTTCCTCTTCACAACCATCCATTCCAAATGCTGCCAACGATGATATTGATATTTTTGTTGATTTACCTATTGATTTTGAACATGGCTCATGTCATGTTTATGATGATGATATTGTTGATAATGCTTTTTCTACTTCTGAAGATCCCGTTACTTATGATGAAGCTATCTCTTCACAAAAAAAGGATCAACGAAAAGAGGCTATGGAAGCAGAGTACGATTGTCTTATCTTTAAAGGTACATGGATACTAACTGAATTACCTCCTGGTCATAAAGCTATTAAGTGTAAGTGGGTGTATAAGACAAAAGTAAAAGCAGATGGATCTTTTGACAAGTTTAAGGCACGTTAGTTGCAAAAGGTTACTCCCAAGTAGCTGGTGTTGATTATCAGAGACCTTTTCACCAGTTGCTCGCATTACAAGTGTTCGAGTGTTGGCAGATACGCCGCGATGAACGTCAGCACAGCGAGAACTCACATAACAAGATTTGTCAGCTAAGGACGAAGCTCGACCGATAGGCACATGGAAGCAAGCATAGGGTGTCAATCAACACTCGACCGACTCTCGAGTAATTACTACAGAGGTCTCTACCCAATGTCTAAGCTACAACCTTCAAGAGTTCATAAGAGGAGATTTCCTACAACGCTTTCTAGAGCCAAATACCCATCAAACGTTCTCGAAATGCCATGGAACTTGAAGGAGACCCTACTAACACCAATAGGTCACTCTCCCTAAGGTCCATGAACCAAAATCCCAACCCAAAACACCTAGTGCAAAATTACGAAGGATGTTTGGCCGAAATTTGTAGGTCGTCGTTTCCGAAAACTAAAGTGCCTAATGTGTAGCTCTACTCAATGCAAACACGTGGATATGATGAAATGCGAAAACGGATAATGTATGCTCACAGAATCACCAGAGGAAGCTCGTAGGTTGAGCTCGCAAAACCAAACCGTACGAGCACAATGTAGGTATTGGCGGGGGCAACACGCTGCACTTCTCCTCACTCGATTTCGACCACCGGTGCACGCGTATCATCAAGATGAAGCTCTCACTCTCTCTCTCTCTCATACATAGGACGCTCACTCACAGATAGTACGTACTCTTTTAAAATGACAAAGGTTTTTCATTAAGGTCAAAAAGTGGTATAAATAGCTTACAATCTCAAACCCTAATGTTCCAATTTAACCATCTACTCAATCTAAATGTCAAAACTTGGATACAATATGGAAACTTCTGTAAGCCCCAATGTTTACAAAGGTGAAATGTCAGGTTTTCTCAATAAATGAATAATTAAAAAAAATAATAATCCGCCGAGCAGTCGTTTTCCATAGGGTGTGTCTAGCTTCTAACACTCCTCCCCTCCTTGTTCATGTCGTCCCCGACATGGCAGTTGAGCTGCTTCTTCAACATAGGCTTTCTCTCATCCTGAGAAGTGACTCATATCTCGCATGTTGAGCTAGTAGCATCGGGCCGAATATATCTGTGCTGATTGTGAAGAAGCCGGTGTAGAAGGCTTCTTCAAAGGCCTGGAGATGATAAGAAGGTAAAAACATGATCCTCTGATACAATGCATGTATCACCTCGTGAGAAGGCTGACCAAACAGATCGTATGCGCATCTGTATGTATCTTGAAAGAAGAAGATATTGTCTGTTGCCTGGCCTGGTTTGAAGGTCTTGAAGACTGCGAAAAGTGTTTTACAAATCTTTCTCATCATGATGCAAGATAGGTCAGGCGAGCCAGTGAACAATTTGATGGCGCCCATTAGGGCTTTCACCATGTATTGCTCACTTATTCTCTCGCTTGCCTTCGAGCCTGGCAGCTTTGGGTAATTTAGCCAAGTAGGTTGTCTTCTCTGCAGCAACTCGTGGGCTTTCCATGTTCTCATCCTTGGTAGAGGGCAGAAGTTGAGGTTATCTCTGATCACTTTAGTGCCTCTACCAAATGGATTAGATATTGAGGATACTTTGTCAGCCATTTCTTTCTCCACCTGGGTTGAGATTCGACTATCAACTTGACCCCTTCAGGTTTGGAGATGTTTGTTTTGTACATTGGCACTATTGGCTCCTCTTTGATCCGCTTGTTGATTGTGGAAGCTTCATATTTCAACAGAGGATATGGGAGAGACGGTTGTAGCCATTCACGCCGAAGGTTACTGGTATCTATCTTCTGGATAGTCATTGATTTGAAGACCCTCTGCTCCCATTCCAAGGCTTCTTTGGCTGTGTCTCTGACTACCGCTTCTATGGCCTTTTGCAGCTTCTCTTCTTCTTCTTGTGTCAGATCTTGTGGCTCTTGTGAGAGTCCCACAAGGATTTCCTGTTGCATGGTGGTGTCCACTAGATCTACCACATTGTCTATATCTATTCCCTCCATGGTTGTTTGCCCAGTGCTAAACCGCTGCTCTTCGGTTTGCTGCTGGCCTCTCAGCTCTTCTATCTGTTTCTGTAGTGTTTTCTTTTCTTCTTCGGCTTGCTCTCCCATGTTTACTAGGAGGTCGTTTATATCTGCGTTTATTTTCTCCGTCCCCTGACTCGTGGTGTCATTATGATTTTTCTGTCCTGGATGGTGACTTTTCGATAGTGTGATGGTACATTCATGTTTCCTTTTTTTAACTCCTCCTTACCATCACTTTCTCCCTCAGTAGTCCATACCTCTCGTAAAGACCATTTTAGTTCTTGGTATTTCTTTTTACGCTCCAATTTGGTCCACTCTGGGTCTTTTCTTGTTTCTTGTTTTGATTTTTGTGATTTTTGTGATTTTGTTTCTGTTTTAGCCTTTCGTACTTGTTTTATTTCCTCGTGCATTCTTTCCCTTCGCACTCTCGAGAATCTTCCTGATATTTGGTCTTTTACACAATCCTCTCCTTTGAGAAGCATTAGATAGTGAGTTTTATCTTTTATCCTGGGCATGAGGTTCTCTCTCATTTTGTTTTCTGCTCGTTTTTTCCTATAGCGTTCCTGGCGTCTAGGGTGTTGATTGGCAAAATCATAAAACTTGATATTGTCTGTTTTCTCCCCACTCTCGCTTGAGTTGTCTGAACACTCATTATCTGCATCGTTATTCATCTCCAGATGCTCAGAGGAGTTATAAAACTCTTTTTATTCTGGTGGTTCTACAATCTCATCTCCTCCTCGTATAAGGCTTACCATGTAATAGGGTAGCACATCATAGCCGTCCTTATCACAAAATTTTGTCGTTGGGCTATCTGTAATGGTACAGACATCCAATGTTGCTAGTATGTGTTCCCATTCTAAAGGTTCCAAGGCATCTTCAGGAAAAGGCTCCGGAATATAATCCTTGTACTCAATCACTCTTTCTAAGATGCATTCTTCTCTTTTTAAGCGCCCACAATGTGAAGCTCCGCACATCCATAGCTCTTTTTGTTGCCCTAACCATGTTGGGAGTTCGGACCCTGCCAATGTAGCTGATTCAAACTCTTCCACTGGTGTTTGGTTTACATCTTTGTAACTATGGTCTTTTAAGTGTATTTTGGTTGTAGTCTTGCCATGTCTGAGGTATATGTGGTCGTAACCCCAATCCTGGACCATCTTAGTTGTCTCATGAATGGTCTTCCCAAGATGATCTCGTAATTGTTCTTTTTGTCGAAATCGACTATTGCAAACGTATGCTCATACTCGATTCCGCACGAGGTGACAATTACTTTTTCTAAGAGTCCTAAAGGCTTTTCCATGAACCCATCTGCCAATTGCAATTTCATTCTGGTAGCTCTCAAAGCCGTTTTTTTCCATTTTTTCCAGATTTCCTTGGTGGCAATAGCGACTCCTGCTCCACTGTCAAGAATAGCTTTGGAAAATACTCCTTGGAATTCTATTGGTACCGTGGTGTTCCCATCTTCTCCCTCGCAATACTCTCCAACCTTGTTTAAAGGTACTGGCCTAGTGTTTAGTTGAGGCTTGTCCAATTCTCTGATCCCTTCTTGAAGCTTCGAGGTGGGGTCTTTCACTCCAAAATTTTCTAAGCATTTGCCTACTGTGGTCCACATGTTTGGTCGTAACCTCAGGAGTTCGGCTAATGTGATTGTGCATGCCACAGGGGTGGACAATAACTGAATCAACCCTTGTGAATCCATCGCTCTGTTAGAAGACAGTTTTTGAGATGGGATTGCTCTCACCTCAGACTTGGCTTCATACTCTCCTAGGTAAGAGGGTAGAGTTTTTAGTGAGTCTGGTTGGCTGTGCCCCGAACTAATTGATCCTTGGTCTCCCCCTTGTGAATGCATATCAACGTTCATTTTTCATCTTGCCTCAAATTCTTCAATAGGAGGTAAGATCTCATTTTTCTCTTTTCTCATGCTATTCATGTGGTAACTCACCCGGTTAGCTTCGTGGGCATCGCGGATTTGCTTCCACAGGTCATCTAGACCGTTAGAATCCCTACCCATTTCTTCCAATGTTTTAGGCTGAAACCCATCACTTGTCTCATCTGTTGTATTTGGCACTATGATAGGTTCTCAGAGGCATTCATGAGTCTCTCCTTCGTTTCTACTTGTTTCTCTAAAGTTGGTTTGATAGGGGTTGGAGCTGGTGCTTCATGCAACCTTGCAGGTTTACCAAGCGGGTTTTCTATCAAGGATTGAGCTATTTATTCATCTTTCTACACATTTCCAGTCTCTGTTTTTCTATTTTAGCATATGGATAAGTCATCCATCTTTGCTCTTGGGTTTGGTTGTTTTTGAGTCTGGCTTCGTAAGCTTTCAAAAGTGCATCTAACTGCTTATTTACCTTTTCTTCCAATACTGATCCTCCTGATCCTACACTTTTGGGTTTTGCTATTTCCTTGGGTGCTATGGTTGCCGCAGTGTGTGAGCTTAGGCTAGCTAGATCCTCTAACCGCTCTAATCTATCCTTCGTGTGTTTGAACTCCTTGGATAGAGCCGTTTGCTCTCGTTCTCTCCTGGATTTCATACACGCCTTTCTAGATTTCCGAGTGCTTCTCTGATTCTTCCTTTTTGAACTTGGGGCATCGGTTTTTGGTTCTTTAATTATAGGTTTGTTCATCATTCTTTGAGCTTGGGCTAGTCTCACTGCCTGAATAGGTATTACTGTCTCGTTTTCTGACCCTTCACTGGAAGGCACTGTTTCCAGCATGTTCAAGGTAGTTTTTGCTCCTTTGCTCGGGTTCTTAGGGCAATCAATAATTAAATGAGTAATTCCACACTCGGTGCAATATGCGTTGACTCTAATGATTTCATCATGAGGACAGTCTCTTAGCCAATGGTCTCCACCACACTTGTAGAAGGGTCCCTTAGGTTGTTGAGATTCTCCTTGATCTCCTCTGTGTTGGTATGCATGTCTCTGCCCACCCATGCCTCTGTTGGCTATGAACAACAATGTTCGTTCATCCAAGCTATATCTTCCTTCTCCTGCTGCCTGTGCAGCTGTTGGTGGTCATGCACCTCCTATCATGCTCCATGGTTCTGGCGTTGAGGGTTCTTCTGTGGGTAATAGGCAGGATTTGGTGCCTCTCCATTGGGATCTTCGTAATATGCATGCATAGGCACCAAAGCCTTCTCTTTTGGTTCGGTTACTGTTGGTGTGTATCTGATGTCGACTGGTCGTAATCCTGGTAGGGGTGGTTGTTGCCCCAACACTGGTTGTGGTCTTTCTACACCTACAGGTCCTGGTAGGTTGCCTGCTTGATACTTAGGCATCGGTGGAAGTTGAGGAGATGCTACCTGAGCCTGGGGAGCATAATCTCGTTCTCTCACATACCCCTTGTTATAATAACATTCCTCCGTCCCATGGTTTGTCCATTTTTGCTCAATAGCACACCATTTTGGCTGTTTAGCTTGTGGTTTGGCGTATAATTTAATCTTTTTTAGCACTTCCTCTACAAGCTGCTCCTGGCTTACAACTACGTCTCCTTTCAGTGATGTCTTAGCGGACTTGCTTCCACTTTGTTGTGAGGATGAATTGTCGTCAAGATCCTTGAATTCACCCTCCTTGTAGACCTCACAATTGTCTACAAGATAAAGAGCCTCCTTAGTTAACTCATTTAACGTTGTGCTTCTCTTCATATGTAAGTCCTTCTGGAGATCTGCATTCCTCAGTCCTTGGATAAATATAAGCATAAGTTTAGACTGAGTTGGCAGTTCTTCCACAGGGAAGAACTTAATATATCTTTTTAGTTGTAGGGTTTTCTTTCGCACAGATTCCTCGTCTTTCTGTTTGAATTATGGATTTGTGAGACTATATTATGAGCTATCCCCCTTTGTGAGAATTCCTCAATAAAATCGTCAAATACCTCCTCCATAGACTCAAAGTCTCTACGCTCCATAGAGTCAAACTAAGTAGCAGCATCCTCCTCTAGGGTTAGTCCAAACCCTACAAATTGGGTAGGGAAGTCTAACACCTCTTCAGCTCTAACTACACGCACAAAGGCTGCTACAATATCTCTAGGATCTCTGTTTCTCGTGTATTTCTTGTTTACCCTTTTTTGCACTTGAGAAGGTCTAATTCTACGACGGTCTACAAATCTCATCATGGGATCTCCTCATCCCAATCTATATACCTCCTTTGGCCTTCGGTAGTGGGCTGGTTCCTAAGCCGTAATTTCTGACGGTTCTTGCAAGAGATGGTTCATCTCTTTGAACTCGTTCTATGGGTGGTCTTCCAGGCTCTGTTGACCCTTGAGTTTTTGGCTTACTCTTGCCTTGATACCTTGAATAGAGTGGTGGTTCTTGTAAATCCCTTAGCCCTTGTGCGGCTTGATAACCATCTAGGTTTCGGTCTTGTTCTAATATTGCACTCTATTGAAGCCATGCCTGCAATGATGGCTGAGTTGCTGGTTGGTTTTGGTAGTTGAATGTCTGCTGTCGGGTAGAATGTGAGGTCGCGTCATAATCTTCTGAAAATGGATTTGTCGACTTGCTAGGGGTGTCGGTGGCTCTTGGCACTTCTTCTGGGGCATATGTTGATGCTTCTGGAACTATTGCCTTTTCTACCTCCTCTGGGAGAATACGATTGTATTCTCGCCCATACATATCAACAAAAACAATATCCTTCCCCAGAGCAATTTCATAAGAGAATAAGTAAAGAACCTTGTATTTGCTTAATTCGTTTGGGTAGGGTTCTTTGCATCAAAAGTAAGAGACTATTCCCTCGCTCTCATGCTTGTAAATTCCCACATTCTCATTATAGGTTGAGACCCTGGTTGTTTTCTTATCATACATAAAAAGAGCTCTAGGTCGATCAATGTTTGGTGGCGGTTCTTGAGTTTCTGAAACCATTTTTCCTTTTGCCACGTTATCTCCATATCTATTGTAATCCTGAGGGTTACTAACTATCAGATAGTGGTTCCCCTTTTCGTCTCGGAATCTATCTCCATCATCATAGACTCAAATTATTTCCAGTCTCTGAGCCAGCCTTTCTTCAATACAAATACACTTGCGTCCTCGATAGTCGGAATAAAATAGGGCTCCCCTCAAGTTTGTTCCTTCTAAAAAGATTATAGTGAACTTGGAATCGTTCAAAGGATTTAGGGACGTGCTTCCTCCTCTCATTGGTCCGTCATACGTGAAACCTCATGGCTGTTGACTACCCATCATGAAGAAGGACTTATCTGATGAAGTGTCAGTATCACTACCCTCCTCAATAATCGGTGCTAGTGGATCTAACCTTGCCTGAGTTACACTCTCTTCGGTGGACACTAAGCTACCTTGATCACCTGCCACCTTTTGGTCTCTAAAAATGTGTCTTCCTGATCTTAAATTCATCAAACTTAGCAATGCAACTTATCACAAATCCAACCACTTACCTGGCAAAGGATCAGTTTTCGCACAACTTCTTGCTTTGCCGCTGAATATACCTGTACACAAGCGTTTAATTTCGGCACTCGAATCAAAGCATTTAACTGCTAGAGGTGATTTTAGTAATGATTGGTATAACTGGAGAGTTAAACTCAACCACTACTATATTTTATACACTTCTGATGTTCTGGATTAGGTCTGCTAATCTGGAACTGTACTTCCCTTGGATGTTGATCAATTTACCTGAAAAGTCTTAATTCCGTCTTTTCTCTGTCAAAAGGTCAAACAAGGTCCACATTCACTTCTGAAAGAAGTTCTGGAACCCTCAAGTCAATTGGAACATCATTGTATGTCCTCAGTCTGTTTTTCACTTCCCTAAGCCCCAGTAGACATCCTACATGTAGGATGTCTCCTGCTCTGTTTTGTTTGGATTTTTGCACTATAGACTCCCCTTGATGTGCTGAGTCCACAGCTGTTTTTACTTTTTGATTTGGACACCTATAAGCTGGTCAATTGGTTAGAAATCTATTCGAGCAGCCTGATGTTGGTCTGACCAGTCAAATCAACTCCAATTTGGACCAAAATTGACTAGGAGGCTTGCCTCATGCTATACAACACCCTGCTATGCCTACAGTCAATTTCTAGCTTCAATTTCATGCATTAGACATTCTACGTGTAGCATGTTTCACTGATCAAAATGGCATCAAATGCAAAGAATAGACTCCTCTTGAGGTGCTGATCACTTTGGTATGCTCAAAGCTAGAATTGGAGTGTCAGATCACCCAAAACACATCCTACGTGTAGGATGTCTTTTTGGCATGTTTGACCCCAGACTTGACCCGCAACTTCCCCTTGATGTCAGCAACTCAGTGCTATGCTTAGATTTTGGTTTGGATTTCAAAAGACCCGAATTTTAGCTGTTCTAGCCCTTTTCAGTCAAAAATGCTAAAGTTTGCTTAGAACCCAATTTTCTCACCCAAATGAGATGAAAACTTTCTCAGTCACTCAATATATCATGCAGATCAAGCTCATGCAGCCATCCTATGGTTTTGGTCTTAAAATAATGCCTTGGCACAATTTGGGTAGGATGTCTGGCAATTTCTGTCTATCTGGCCTTATCCTGTCAAGATATGGTCAAATTTCCACATTCCAGGTGAAAATAGGGTGAAACCTACCTTTTGAACACACTGGTCAACTCAAAATTTCAAAATTCCCACCAGACTAGCCTGTAGACATCCTACGCGTAGGATGTCTCTTAGCTTAAAATTTATCTTTTTCCTGATAGAAATGCTCCTGATGCTCTGCAGCTCACTCAGAAACACTCACAGCAACTTTTGAACTTCACTTCAGCTTTCAAACACTCTTTTGCGTCTTTTACAACCTTGTGATGAACCTAACAACAAGTATAACATGCATGAAGTGCTCCAGAACATAAATCATGATGTACTACTTACCCTACTCATACTCATCATGTGAAATGGTGTTTTGGTTGCTTCCTGGCCTCTTCGGACTCTCAAGCTCTCCTTTCACCGCTTCTACCACTCAAACTCCTACTCACCAACTCAACTAAGGCCTAAACTACCTAAGTCTACCTAAGTCGAAGGATCTAGGCTAGACACACGCTCCCTAGACTCCTCCTAGGACTTGGAGAGTCCTCCACTCTCTGATCCTATCTAAATGTAAAACGAGACTCTGGCAAGCCAGAGAATCCCTATCCTCAAGGACTAGTCTCGGTCACCTACCCAGGGTTTTCATCCCCGGAAACGGCACCAATGTTGGCGGATACGCCGCGACAGACGTCAGTACAGCGAGAACTCACCTAACAAGATTAGTCAGCAGGACGAAGCTCGACCTGCAGGCACGTGGAAGCAAGCATAGGGTGTCAATCTACACTCGATCGACTCTCGACTAATTCCTACAGAGGTCTCTACCCAATGTCTCATTAACACCAAGTTATCATTCATAACAATTCTAGTCTGCAACAGAGGATCATTCATGTGGAGAAAGAAGCACAAACTCTTTAGCAACATGTGGAAGAGAAGGATGGTAAGATTGCAAAGCTTGAGGGTATCCTATTGAGTTTGAAAGAGACACCTTTAGGTACAAGGGAGCATAAGAGGACCTTCTCATCCATAGAGACCCTTGCTCCCAAAGGTGGTTCTTGGATGAGAAGAGTTATAACTACAAGGTGCATGTTTTAATACCCTATCACATTTCCTACATGTATGAAATCGCTTCTGTGGTGATTGTTTTGTTTTTTATTCTCCTTGCAGGAATTTCATCCAAGAGACATGTGGTAGCCAAAGCCAAGAGGATCCCATTTATTTGCTTACTAGTTTCCTTAAGAAGTCAGATGTCATAGCACTCGTGCACACACCAAAAGGAAAACATATCTATTTTGATGTAACCAAGGAGGTGATGTGTAAGTTTTCTAATCTCGTGAGTGATGTTGATTTGCAGAAGAAATGTGATGAAGTTGGAGTTAATACAAAGGGCTACACTGCACTACATGGCCTCTTCAAGAACTCATTAAGGGAGCAAGGAGTTCCTGAGAATGTATTCCCAGTGCCACGCAAGGTGAAACTTGCTTGAGGGGCCTCCAATGAAGATGCTTTATCGCGTTTAGGTCACTATTTGCACATGAAGGAGACAATATCCTCATCTTTCTTTGTACAATCTCCACAAAGTGTTAAGAAATCTACAAATGCAAGGAATCATGCTGATAATATTGACAAGGGATTTCCTTACCTTATGTCAAATAATATTTTGTCCATTTGAAGAGGCTTCAACAAGCAATGGTTGTCTTTTATGCACTACCTTCTAATACTGAGGAAATAATCATGTGACGTTTCTCTTTCATTGTCCTTGTATGACCTTCACTTTTTGCCTTTCTTCTCTTGCAGTGTTTGGAAATAAGTTGGTGTTTGTTTTCAAGCTTGACGCATGCCAAATTGTGAAGCAATGAAGGCTAGAGAGGATGAGTGTCATATTTTGATTGTTAAGACCTCAAGAATACGAGTCTAGCAATGAAAATTTTGCCCTAGAGGATGCCGCACACTGCCACAAAATAAAGTTTTACAGCAAGACGAGTAAGAGGCACTACATAGGCAACCTCACAGAGTGCACCATTTTAGCAGAGCCTTTGCTGATATTTGACATTCTTAAAAGTGTGTGGAACTTCTCATCCAAAGGGTCCTTTTGCGCGGACATGCAAAGAGATTGTGCAAAGCTACAACACTCAGTTACGCATGTAGCCCATCGGCCTAGAAGGACTCAAGAAGCCACATAGCCATACTTGGTGGGTTTATTTGAGGATACCAACTTGTGTTCCATCCATGACAATCATGTAAAAATAATGCAAAGATATTTGGCACTAGCCCATCAAATACGAGTGAACTTGTAGCTAGTAATATGAACAACAACACCTTTTTGCAATGGATATGTAATGACTTCAAATTTGGAAAGATAATGATGCTTACTCATTTTGGAATGTGTTTCTTCTTATGTCATTTAAACTCTTAGTATTTAATTTGTGTTCCATAATTTTTTTTAAGACACCATGCCATTGAACACGAAGGGGGAGACGGGGAGTTGTGGATGAGTATTTTGTTGGCTAGTGCTACAAAACCTTCACAAGACACCTCAAGTGCAGGTTGGGAAGGCACTGGTACCAAAATAACCCTAGCTTGTGAGATCACTAACTTGCACAATTTCAAAGACATCACTTAGTATTGTAATATGAATGTCAAATGTCACAAGATTCCCTTCAAGGATTTGTAAGGTATCCATTTCCCTGTCTTACAAATCCACAGCTCTTGGTGGAAGCGTATAAACAAAGTTGTGCAAACTTTTAAGTACTGTATCCCAATACTTGAAGCCCCTAGCTTGCATCAATATATATCTCCCTAAAGGATACCCTCTATAAATCCTCAATTCTCTCCTAACAAGGGTTGTAATGCTTCAAAAGACATATTCTTGCATATAAATATAGTGGGTGTGACATTGAATGAGAGGGCCTTAAATAAGTGCACAAAAACATGCATGAGACAACATCGACCTAGACCTACAAACCTAAAAACCTTCTCGCACTTCAACAAGAAAAGAATGTAAAAAAATTATCTTCTCCTTTATGGATAAGATGGATGACAAAGATCAGGTTGCAGCCACTCCATGCTAAGAAGTGATTGCATGTCAATTCCGCTGATCTTACCATAACAATGCTCTAAGGTGGACACTATTGTGTGTGTGTAGAAGAACATTCTGCTTTGCAGTAGCATTGATGGTTGCACACTGAGAAGCATCATGACACCAATGTCAACATAAAAATCTTAAAAGGTTCTAGAGAGACTTTTGAATTGTTGTTGCTTACCAAGTTTGATGGAAATATATCTACATAGACATAAAATGGCCCAAAATAAACATACTAGCATACTTGAACACATAGGTCAACTCAATGCATATGTCTATTGCAACAACAAAGAGAAGCAACTTACAGTTAGGTGAAAAAAGTTGGATTAGTGTGCCCCAAATGTATATTAGGCATTGAATACACATGTTGAATAGAAACCACCGTCCCATTGATCCTATGTTCTTTGAACCCAAGTAGCCTCCCTTTCCAATGTTGATCCAAGTTGTCACAATCTTGAACACGATGAGTCCCCGATGGCTGTAGGTTGCATGAAGACTCAAGCGCATTTCCGGAACACTTGAGGCACCCACTACCCATTAGAATCTCTAGTGTTGTACAAGACAACCCTTTCTACCTCATCTTTTGGATTTCTGTGAGTAGTAGAGTTTGACATTGCTACAGAGCGGAAGGGGCATCAATAAGAGGGTTTGATGGTGGTTTTGCATGAGCTAGAGATGAAGGAAGAATTAACCTTGTAGGAAAGTTAGAAGAAGCAATGAAAAACCCTATTTTGCAAGCAAATTCTCAAAGCCAAATTAAGATCTTCAAGCCCAAGTTCCTCCAAGTGCATAAGAAGAGAGAATTCATGTGAGTCCTCATTAGAATGAGACCTCCAAAAGAGGAACCTCTTTTGGGGTAATTAAGAGGAGATACCAGAAGGACCTCCAAGGTAGAATGTTTGAGAAGAAGTGCACCCAAATCTTTCAAGGGAGAGTTATGAAAGCGATACTCCACATATCCCTAAAAGTCATGAGCTTTTATAAATCATAGTTGTAATGAATGATTCTGAGTTTGAGCCTTGTAAGCCGGTCATTAGCCAAAAGATGCCATAGATGTAAAGCGTAATTCTATAAGTTTGAACACAACATTGATCATTATCAAAGGTTTTTTAAGAGTTTGAAGGATATGACTGTGAGCGGATGCTCTCGCGCACATTGTCATCAAATTTTCTTGAGCTTTGGTAATCCAAATATTTTTGTGATAATTGCATTGTTTTCCTTGTCTTCTGGTCTTTAAAAAAAGTGTAATCATTTTCAATTTCATTGTGGTTTGGGAAAATTTGATTGATAAATCTGTTGTTTTGGGTGCATTAATGGTTGTTTTTTATATTTTGACCATAGGACAGTATTCCTACACCATTGGGCGACCTTTTTGAATAGTTTTATTGCAATTTTTAATGATGGACGGTAATTTTGGTACCTTTTCAGATTGCGACCAGACTTGGTAGGATAGTGCCTCTAGACATCTTAATCCTCCAATGAAGTTTTGTAGAACTTTGACTTTGTTTGAGTGCCAAAATGGCGCACTCGTGACGACTGGAGCTATGAGACAGGACAAAGGAAAATTGCGTGAGTAGAGAGTGATAGATTAAGTTAGTGATAGAGATGGATTTGTTTTGTAGGTTGACACCCTCAAAAAGTCTCCCAATCACTTTCGTGTGTATTGTTAATATGTTAGTGCTAGACAGCTATGATGTAGACTAAGTAGAGAGTGATAGATTAAGTTCGTGATAGAGATGGCTTTGTTTTGTAGGTTGACACCCTCAAAAAGTCTCCCAATCACTTCCGTGTGTATTGTTAATATGTTAGTGCTAGACAGCTATGCTGTAGACGTTCGGTCGTGGCAACCCACCAGCATTGGTGTTGTTTGCCAAAGATAGTGATCCTTAGGTGGTGAGTGACCTAGTCATAGCTTTTACTTTTGAGTCCTTAAATTTTGATTTCCATTTTGTTTACACCTTAGCAGTCAAGCAGCTAGACGTGGGGTTTAGTGCTTGGTAGATTCTAGAAGTCGGGGACTTGCTAGATCTGCTCTTGAAAGGCATAGGAAGTTGTGAGTGAGATATGAAACGTATTTCATTCTTCATTTTTCTCAATGCTTTGAAAGTACAATTCCATCATCCACTTCACTTTTAATTTTGTATTTCTTGTTTGTATTTGTTCCCAGGATTCATTTTAGCACTTAGGAGTAGGTTAGGTAACAACAAAAACCATCAGATTGGGCTAAGAAGTTTAGGGGGAAAATTGCAAAAACCATATTCTGGTAAGTGAGGCCATAACTATATGAAAAGTTGAATTCTGATGGTTAGAATTCAAAAGCTGATCTAAACCCAAAAATAAGTACAAGAAGGGGATAATCAAACCAGAAGCAGTCAATCTGGAAAGTTTCAATCCATCTAGGTAGGAACATGGATCGTGATCCATGTCCCCCTGTGACTCTTTGAGTAGAAACTGTTACAACTGGATCTAGGTCCTAGTCATTGAATATATAATTTTAAAGAAATTTGGCATTGAAAACACCTTCAAAATCCAGGAATTGGGAAATAAGGCACAAAAACCTTGAAATTTGTCCAAAATTTAGGGATTTCTAACTTTTTGCGATCCAAATCCAAAAAGGGAAAATGGACCTCTATAAAATGCAACATTCAACTAGCAAAAAATTCATGTTCAGATGTGGTCAAACATGGATCGTGATCCATGTACCTTTTGACCATTTGAGATTAAGATATGATATGTAGATAGATGAAAACATTTTGAACAACTTTTGCAAATGACACCATAGCAAAATTTCCAAAGAAGTTGACCAAAACGTCAAAAAACCATTACCTAGTCAAAAATAACTTTTGAGTGACTGAACATTTTCCAACTTCAAAAATAAGTGGTGGAATGGACTATAGACTCCATGTCAGGACAAGGGTCCTACGGGGCAAGGCCCAACCTAGGGGGTCAGGGACCTAGGCCAAGGGCCTGGATTGGACCAGTGCGAACTGGGGATCTGCTTAGGGCAAGTGCTAGGAGCTACCCTATATAAGGGGTGGTAGGGAGGAGGATCCTATGTTTAGTTACCCTAGGTCTTATATTGGTGTCAGAGCTCAGGGGGAGGAAGGAGCTATGGAGGAGGAGGAAGCCTTGCACGGATGGATGTTCTCTCTCTCTCTCTCTCTCTCTCTCTCTCTCTCTCTCTCTCTCTCTCTCTCTCTTTTTCTGGGGCAAGCCGTCATGGCATGGAGGACTCAGCTCGTGAGGGTTCGGCATGAAGAAAAATTCCATGGGAAACCTCCATGAGAAAAAAACCCTAAACCCGTGTGCAGACTCTCTTGAGAGGCGGGGAAGGTTGGGCATGGTCCCAAGCAGCGTGGGAAGGACCGCTTGCAGCGGGGAGGGAGCAAAGCTCCGCCTCCACCAAACAGCCCGCAGATGGTCTGGATGGGAGCATACGACGGAGATGGGCACTTTCGACACAGGGCCGAGCCCCACTTCGATGCCGAGCTCCTGTGGTGAGCGGTTTTCTCTGTCGCGCAGAGCCGCCATGGCAACGCGCGTCTTTAGTTTTTTTTCTTATTCTTTCACATGCGGCCGCCCAAGGGGGGGGCCTTTGAAAATTAAAACAATGAAGGGGGCATGCCCACCCCGTGAACACACCCTCCGAGTTTGACGTCTTGTTTTCCCCAACTTGAAGATCCGGGATCGAGGAGCTGTCGAGTTTCAGGACGATGTCCCAGCGGCAGACCTGGTTCAAAAACAGTTCTACGGGAAGATTCAATATCCGAAAGATCAATCCCGACAAGGAGAGTAAAAAAAGGATGATGGTTATGGGTTGATTCGAAACACGTTGCTTGAGCAGGGGCCTCAAGCATGGCTACTGGCAAGACCATATTATACGGCATGCTCAACACAATCGAGAGGAAGCAAAGTCAAGTGCTTCCGCATCTTTGGAAAGAGATTTGCCAGGGTGTTTTTGTCCCAAAATCATCGATGATTTCACTTTGATCAAGGATTGCACTGGGAAACACAAAGTGTTAGCCAACTTTCACGAAGAAACCCGACCAATAGCATGTTCTAACGATGCTCTAAGGGATGTGCTAGTGGTTAGACTGGACTAAGATTCAACAAGAGCACAAGGATTCAGACTAATCCACAGGTTTGAAGTTTCATGTTTTTAAGGTTTTCTTGTTTTTTGTATGATGTCAATTGCAGGGGATATTCCAGATATTTACACAAGTTAATTCTTGCCTCAAGAATTATTCTTGTCCAATCAAGGTAGCCGTGAATGATGATGCACCGCAGGTTGCTACCAATTGGTACTTTTATTCAATTGCATTGAGGAAAGTACATGCAACGCCTGAAATGGGTATGGTACAGATGTTGGCATGGCCGAATAATTCTTTTTATCACTACGGTATGCAATAGATTTTGTTTTGGTTTGATTATGCTTTCAAACATGCTATGTAGCTCTTGCATGCAGGCACAAGCACAGCTTGTGACAAGTTCCGTACGCAGTCAACTTTTTTCCACTGCTTTGCTTGCAAAGAGCCACTATTTCGTTGAGAGATCAACATCGAGCACGGCTTGACTACATAATATTCACGCCATGCAAAAGGAACTGATACTTACAGAGATCGGCACGGCTGATAATTCTTATGGCTCAAAGGCTTCAATTTAGGGATCTTGCATTGTGACTTCCCATGTTTGGCATATGCTATGAGCATACATAATGGGGAAGGAATAGGCAAGGTGTTTGCAGGTGAATTCAATTTTGTAGGTTATGGCCTTATATACTACATACGAGGGCGTCTGTGCAGATATGGCTATGGGCCGTTTTGGAATGAGTTTTTCTCCCAAATTTCATGACAATTGGTTGCAGCAACAACGACCAGGTTAGCCAAGTTGAAGTTTTTCCTGTTTCTTCCTGTTTACACTTTGCTTGGAAATTACTCTCATTGTGCAAAGCAAAGTGCTTTGGCAATTTTATAAGAAGCACGACTTCAGGGAACTGGAAAAATAGGGGATCTCAGCTCACAGAATCCCTACCAGTTTCAGTTGTGCAAGATACTTACAGTTTTGGTTCTTACGGTTGAGGCCATCACTCTACGCAAGGGCTTACCATTCTTTATGCAAGGCATGCTAATGACGTGAATTCAATTCTACCACTTCATGTAGTACGCTTCCGCTAACACACTCGCAACTCTGTCAAGGACAGAGAACGGATGGATTGTTGGTTGCTATCAACACTCAACAATACTAAAAATAACCTACAATTTCGTCTAGATTCACCGGCAAGGTGCCCCTTTCAAGTCATCCTCATACAGTCACGACCCTACACGGTAGATGGTCAAGATTCAACTTGTGTTTTATGTTGCCTCTCTCGATGAGAGCGTCATACAGACAGATTGTGGAATGCTTATAGGATAATCTTCAATTCAGGCATAAGATGTCTAAGAGCACACATTTTGGGCACACACTCTACAAAATTAAGGAAAGTTCCTCAGCCCAGCATGCTCTTCTTTTCTCTCTTTTTCTTATTTCTTTCAAGAATAACGAAACTCTTCTAAGAAGCTTTTGCTACATATTCTGCTCGTGAGTCAGCTTGAGCCAAGGTGGTCTAACTCACAGCTAGCACGTGGCTAAGATGCTACTCAAATTAGTCTTCATCGGTTCGTCAATTGAACACTATTTTGCATAAGGGCCATGAGCCAAACAGGTTAAGAGCCGATGTCAGGAGAAGGGTAAGACCCAACTATTGGCATTCTTTGGGTGATTGTTTTCAAGAAATACTCACAAGAGCTGATCTCTACAAGAAAGTACAGATGCAACAATCAGTTGCGACAGCATGGCTGTCCATAAGAGCTCGGTAGTTCAATTGTGTGGGTCTCCTACTCTCTCTATAGCACTACGGTGTGTCTATGGACATACTGTTTTGGGGTAAGACCCGGCAGGTGATTGTTACATCACCCCATAGGCATTAAGGATCACAGTTTGATCTGCATTGAGGATCACAGTTGATCTCTCCCAGTTATACTTTCAAGAAAAGAATTCCGCAATCTACCAAACGTGGTAGCGGACGGACACACTTTTCAAGTTGATTCCAATCATTCTGAACACGGTTGACTATGTTGGTTACCGTTATCTACTAGTTGAGCAGTTTCTACAAAGAGTCTTACCAAGGGGTTTGACTAAGTAGATTCTAATCCAAGGGCTTGGATTGCAAAGGCAACACCCAGGGTTCCCAGTGCAATGCTGTTTTTTTTTATAGCTAAGGGGATGTGCTCCTCTCTATTTGAATCCAGGTAAGTGTACATTACGTTCAAATCTCCAGGTATGCATCCATTGATTTGGTGTTATTCCATTTTTAGTATTCTTTGCTCAGTTTTTCAAGACGTATAAGTATGCTTGAATGTTACAGAGCTATGCCAAGGGCATGTCGGCACAAAGTATTTTGGGCCAAGTGTCCAATCTATCTTTATGCTTTATACTGTTACGAACCTACTTGTAGGGTTCAATTTGGCACATGTTGTCACATGGGATACAAAATGGTCTCGGAACTCAAGGAGTTCGGTTTAGCCAGTGTGGAGCAAGATAATGAGGGTCCCTCTCACTCCTGTCGCAAAGGGTTTTGCAGTTCCTCCACACACAAGTACATCTTGTACTTGAAGGATGTTCTTTTTTACACATCCTTACATGAGACATAGTCCACATGTGGAGAATATGAGTCTCTGGACTGACACTGGCACCATTATTTTAATTATGTGTCATGACAAAGTCCCTAGATGCTGGTCACATCTGTTTTTTGACCATTTTTAGCACGACGTATCAGGAGCAATTTCGTGGCTAGAAATTGTCGGATACTTAGAATGACTTGTTAAGGTACAAGTAATGCTAAACAACATTACAGATGGTTGTTTATACATATAGCAAGGCTATAAGTTGTTAGTGAAAAAGTTTCATTGACTGTACCTAGAAGTGATCAATGTTTCACCTTCTATTGTGATTCAGACGTTTCAACAAGACTTGCAAAAGATTGCAACTAAAAGTATTTAGTTTCTTTCCAGAACTATTTACATTCCTTTTAATGCGTCCTAGGCGCATCACATTTGCCATAAGTATTGGCAAAGATCATTATGGATATACAGGTTCGGGTTAGTTTTTGCTAAATGCATGCACACTAGGTGTTATGGGCCCTAGTGTTTAGCAAAGGTTGATTTGGAACGGCATGCATATTCCTCAGGTTGCTGCTTATGAATCATTTTTCACTCTATGTGCACTATCTCTATGAGATTACTTTCGGGTCCACTAATCACCAATAGAGGTCATGGCTCGGTTTGCGCGTTTGTGGATTTTTCCAAGTTAACCACAATGGTTATTTTGGACATTGTTGATTCCTCACCAATGTTATACACTACTGTGATTCCCCATTTACCAGTCATCTGGAACAACTGTCTGTAAACCGTGAGGAAAACACACCTCAGTACTGTCAGTTATCCAAGGGGATAGGCAGATTACAAAGAGTAATCTTATGCTAAAGGATCGGCTAAGAGCATACGTTAGCACAAAGTTTCTGAATAGATGATTTTCTCCCTATTCTAGAATTTGCTTAAGTACGATTTTCGACTTTGAACACCTGTTGTGGTGGGGTTGGAGATTGTGTCAATACTTTCATACGTCAAGGACTTACTAGGTGTGCCGACAAAGTATGTTGGCAAGTAACCTTCATTAGGGATGAGCATGTAGGTCTTTGTGTTCCAAAATATTCAGAATTCTAACACGAGGACATTCCCTATCTACGGACTTTTCAAGATACTTAGGCGAGTAGGAAATCTGGCTCACAACTGCATGGAAAGTTACGCCAAGGTTTCCTTGCATTATTCCAGTACCTTCAGAAGATCTGAAAACTGGTTATGCCTTTGGACAACTCTTAGTTGTGGTTACTCCTTTACAGTACTCAAGTGAGTTATAAATGGAGTCACCATTTAGAACCAAGTGGTTGCAAACGGACAACAATGTTGAAAATCAAAGATGTTGCTCTTGGTTTCATTGAACCTCCTCACTGCACCAATTATCGGTCATACAGACAAATTGCTCACTTATGGGACGTTAGTAAAGAAAACATCAGTATTCTTAAGAAGATATTACTATTTGTGTTTTCAAGGATGAAAACTCTTCCTTAAGGGGGGAGTAATGTTAGGACAAGGGTCCTACGGGGCAAGGCCCAACCTAGGGGGTCAGGGAACTAGGCCAAGGGCCTGTACTGGACCAGTGCGGACTGGGGATCCACTTAGGGCAAGTGCTAGGAGCTAGCCTATATAAGGGGCGGTAGGGAGGAGGATCCTATGTTCAGTTACCCTAGGTCTTATATTTGGGCTCGGTTTGGGCGTTTGTGGATTTTTCCAAGCTAACCACGATGCTTATTTCAGACACTGTTGATTCCTCACCAATGTTATACACTACTATGATTCCCCGTTTACCAATCATCTAGGACAACTGTCTATAACCCGTGAGGAAAACACACCTCAGTACTGTCAGTTATCCAAGGGGATAGGCAGATTACAAAGAGTAATCTTATGCTAAAGGATCGGCTAAGAGCATACGTTAGCTCAAATCATTTCTGAATAGATGATTTTCTCCATATTCTAGAATTTGCTTAAGTACGGTTTTCGACTTTGAACACCTGTTGTGGTGGGGTTGGAGATTGTGTCAATACTTTCATACGTCAAGGACTTACTAGGTGTGCTAACAAAGTATGTTGGCAAGTAACCTTCATTAGGGATGAGCATGTAGTTCTTTGTGTTCCAAACTATTCATAATTCTAACACGAGGACATTCCCTATCTACGGACTTTTCAAGATACTCAGACGAGTAGGAAATCTGGCTCACAACTGCGTGGAAAGTTACGCCAAGGTTTCCTTGCATTATTCCAGTACCTTCAAAAGATCTGAAAACTGGTTATGCCTTTGGAAAACTCTTAGTTGTGGTTACTCCTTTACAGTACTCAAGTGAGTTATAAATGGAGTCACCATTTAGACCCAAGTGGTTGCAAACGGACAACGATGTTGAAAATCAAAGATGTTGCTCTTGGTTTCATTGAACCTCCTCACTACACCAATTATCGGTCATACAGACAAATGGCTCACTTATGGGACGTTAGTAAAGAAAACATTAGTATTCTTAAGAAGATATTACTATTTGTGTTTTCCTTAAGGGGGGAGTAATGTCAGGAAAAGGGTCCTACGGGGCAAGGCCCAACCTAGGGGCTCACGGGCCTAGGCCAAGCGCCTGGACTGGACCAGTGCAGACTGAGGATCCTCTTAGGGAAAGTGCTAGGAGCTAGCCTATATAAGGGGCGGTTGGAAGGAGGCTCCTATGTTCAGTTACGCTTGGTATTATACTCCAAGAAATCATGAAGCCAAACTTGGGTCTAGATCTGATGGAACATGGATTGCGATCCATGTACCCTTTTTTATTTTTTGAACATAGACTGTATAGACTTGTAGCAGAGACAAGTACAGACAAAACTTTGAAAGTAAAGTATCCAAAAAAAACTTCAAGATGTGGATCAAAAGAGGGAAAAAGAATTTCAAGTCCTAAAACCGCCCCAAAAACTGCCAGACGGACCTAGGGTTTGACTTTTACCTAACCTAAATTGTAACATTTAATGGTCTAGTAACTTGTGTGTAGCGGAAAATAGCATGAACATAGCTTCCTAATGAGAATAAGAAGAGTGCTTGGGTGGAGAGAGTAGCAAAAAGCATAACACCTAGTTAGATAGCATGAACAATACTTCAAAAGAGAGAGAAATTAAGCAATTGACAACAGTTGAGGATCGGATTTGCATGGATCCGGTCCCCCCTCCAAAAGGCTTTGTATTATGGTTTCTCCCATCAAGAGAGACATTTTACAATACAATCCTTTGTGTTCCTTCAATACTAGCTAGTGCAATGAAGATGGAAACTTCATGCACTAAGCAAAACACTTATCAAACACAACACCAATTCCCTCACGGTCTCAGACCCAAGAGCTCACACACCTTCGAAGATGGTGAGATCTAGTGGGGTATGAGAGTAAGAAGGAGTATTCTTACGAGAAAGATGTACACCTCGTCACATAATCACTCATATTAGCATAGCTTATCTTAGTAATTAGCATGGTAGAGGAGATGAGCATGCATTGAAGCTTGGCTCTTGGTTGGATTTGCATCAAAAAGCCAAGAGTTGTTGGTGTAGGCATCCCTTCTGACAAGCTTGGAGTAGGTGGTAAGATTTCCATTTAAGCTTGAGAAGGAGAGAGAGTCTTCTTTGCTTCACACATGAGGTTGTGTGAGTGTGTGTGTGTGATAATACCTTCCAAAAATCAGCCCCCTCTCTCTCTTGGTTGACCCCCCTTGCTAAATGCTCATGCTACAACCCTATTGGACCTCCCCAGGCCTAGCTAATGAAAATAAAGCAGCATAAGTGATAGCCTTCTGACATATGTCCCCCTTTCCCATTTTGTGAGAGCTTTAGGTAATTATTTAATTCAACTAAACTCTCATTGGACCCCTTTGCCTCCTGGCCAATAGGCTGTTGAATGCTCATTGGACCCCTTGGCAGACTGTCCAATAGTCTTCTAGAGAGCTTAATTATTATTGGTTCTTTTATTCAGTGTTTTTAAATTGATTAAACTAAATTTACTCTAGCTTAATTCTCATTGTTCCACCTCCAAGGCTATCCAATAGGAATTGGGTACACCTTGTGGGCATCTGGGCTAGGGAGGTGACATGTGTACCTCATTCCCTTTGTGTAAAGGAAGATTGTGTGTGTGTGTGGGTACACCTTGTGGGCATCTGGGCTAGGGAGGTGACATGTGTCCCTCATTCCCTTTGTGTAAAGGAAGATTGTGTGTGTGTGTGTGTGAGTTTCTCTCTCATCCCCTACTTGCAAGGCTCGCCCCCTCCTATGTAGGGATTATGAAGACTTTTTGTGACACACACAAAGCATCCAATTCCCCCAATGTTTGACCTTTGGACACAACCTTTGAATTTTGGAACCTTAGCATTTTGGAAGTCTTAATGGGTTGAAACTTAGGGTCTTTTAAGCCCATTGTTGCACATTGCTTTTTTGCAGATGTCCCTCCCTTTGGATCCCTACTGTGGCCGGTTTGCTAGCTTAACCAATATTCTAGCTTTTTCTCCCCTGGCACTTTCCCATATTAAATGATCAGTTTAACATGAGAAAATCATTTAGGAGAAGTAGATATTGATTATTATGACATAAATTTATCCAAAGCACATAGAAACCATATAGCAAGGATCAAAGGACTAAGAGAAAGCTGTGTTTCAACTTTCAGTGGAATCTGACACAAAGGTACATGGATCGTGATCCATGTTTTTTTGTCACAGATTGAGCTCACCCTCATATCATAGTTAGTACCAATTCCTAGGAGCATAGTGGTCTTTTCAAATTTTAATTTGAAATTGTATTTTGGATTCTACAAAAAAAAACAAGAAATTTCACCAAAAGTGCGATAAAATTTACTAGATTCAGATTTTGACTAACAGGACTGGCTATAAACTCATAGCCACCAAGTGTATTTTGTACAAATTACAAGATCTAGAGTCTGCATCTCAAGGTGGTTTAAATTGAAAGATACAGATGCATCATAAGAGTTAACGGGTTAAGGTTTTGCAAAGTGAGTTCTTGATGTGTTTGCAATCATGTGGATTACGCCATCGTATAAACCCTATTGTTAGAGACGAAGTTTGTCATATTTCAACTAAAGAGAGTGCCAATCAAAGATTGTTTCCGATCCTAGAGCCAATCTTTGAGGAGAGTCTTTCTGATACTTATTTAGAGAGATCCTATACCTATATGGCTGAAGGATTCAATTTAAGGAAAAGACAACCACGGGAGGCGGCCATCCCAACATCCCAACCAACACCAAACATGAAATTTTTCTTTCAATTTGAAAATGAACAGGGTGCTAAAATCTACAAAGATGGTATGGATGGATATTTCCTTAAACTTCAAAGAGACCTACCGAGTTCAATGACAAATTTCTTGTGGACTATAACAATGATGAATACTTTGATGACGAGGGAACCATGTATTTAGTTGTGAAAATTGCTTTATTGTGACAAGTGGGGATTAACAAGAAGTAAGGAAAAGTTTGATATCAAGCCTAAATAAAAGCTGCCAAAGCTAGAAATTCCTAGTGTGAAGCTTAGGGGAGTGAATTGGCAACTTGAGTCAACGTTGACAATACACATGTGGGTTTGTACAAGTATGACACTAGGGAGAAAATTCTCTACTATAAGTGTGAGGAGCCCTACATCGCGGAATTAACGGAGCAAAAATGCCTATTGGTGGAAGCACGTTGTCAGGCATTTTTTTGGATAAGCATGAAGTCACTAAGTCACGCCAAAAAGCTTGCCCACTATCCTCATGTATATATGTGTACATAGCCCTGCAAGTTTTGGAAGTGGCCTTGTAAAACTTCATGCACAAAGGTGTGATCTTGACAAGTTTGAATGCTGATGTTTTGGGTTGTTCAAGAATAAAAAATATGGTTTTTAATAAGTATTTTTAGCTATGCTTTATAGCTTGTGAATCGGACTTGTACATCATGAGTTATGAGCATCCCAAGCGGGCAGTCTCAACTTAGAAGGTCATTGCAGGTGCATGCGAGAAGGGCAACTAGGCCAACTTGGGGGTCTAAGATTAGAGATTATGAAGTTTTATATTTTTGGTGATAGCCAAGGTGATATCCACTGAATGAGGCAACAAAAAGAGATCACTTTCCCCTCCCATTTCAAGATGAGATACTAAATGAGGTGGTTGGTCATGAGAAGTACACTTGTGTGTGATGGCTATTCAGGTTACTTTTAAATAGGTATCACATTGGAGGATCAGTGAAAACAACCTTCATCACTCCTTGGGGTTGTTATGCTTTCAAAGTCATGCCATTTGTCTTGAAAAATGCTCCTGCAACTTTCCAATGCTTCATGAACATGGTGTTTCAAGAATTTTTTGGAAAGTCCATTAGGGTTTTTATTAATGATTTTCGCATTTATAGCTAAAAATCATTGCATCTACAAAAGATAGAAGAGGGTTTGAAGAAACTCTACGACATGGGAGGTCAACTCAACCCCGACAAGTGACACATAGGTGAGGATGAAGTGATCTTACTTGGTCATAAAGTTTCTTACAAAGGCATTAAAGTGGATCCTTCAAAGGCAAAGGATCTTATTGAACTACCATCACCCAAGAGTCTTAAGGAGGTCATCTCGTTCATTCAAAAGGTGAAGTATATGTCACGCTTCATTCACTTAGCCTCGGAGTTAAAAATTGACACAACAAGTAGAATTTGCATGGTTTGATGAGCTTGAAGAGTACTTTTGTAACATTAGAGTCATTTTGTCAGAGCTACCAACACTCATGCCTCTTTGTTGGGAGTACACATTCTTTGTTAGCTCCAGTGTTGGAAAGGAAACAATTGGTGTAGTTTTATTACAACAAGATCCCCACACTACCAGGATGCGACCCATCTACTTTTCTAGTAGGGTCATGGATGCTTTGGAGAGAGGCTACACAGAAGCAGAACTCATGATGCTTTCTCTCATGTTTGCGGTGAGAAAATTTAGATCCTACTTGGTACCAAAACCTATTGTAATTCTCACTGCAGAAAATTTGTTCCCTTGGGTGTCATCTCAAATGAATCTTAGTACTAGGATCTCTAAGTGTATTATGGAGTTGCAAGAGTTGCAATACTCTTTCAAGGTAGAAGATAGTGTGCGTGCACAATTGGCAGGGATTGTCACTTATAGGGTGCATGATAAGGAGATTAAGGTGCTTGCAGTAAAGACCCTACAATTGCCACCACCAAAAAGTATTCCTAATTCTTTTACCTTGTTCTTTGATGGAGCTTTTCGATGAGCCACATGACAAGCAGAGAAAGGGATAGTGTTGCTCAACCCAAGTGGAGAGGTGGTCATGGAAGAGAAGGTCAATCTACCAGATTCAACTAGCAACAATGAAGCAGAATACGACACACTACTTCATGGTTTAAATATGTGCATTGGCCAAGGTATACAACGTTGGTGCCCCCACTAAGGAGCACATTGATGCTCCTATTTGAAGACAAAGCGATGATTTTGGTGATGTCAAAGGTGCGGCCTTTGAAGAGCAAGTGCTGCTAGAGAAGTAATGGCTTGGACGGGATTTCCCATTTTCATTGGGGTCGAAGATGCAGGAACTTGGCTCCAAGACTATGGGTTGTTTGTGCTAGAAAGCGGTACAGGTGTTTCCTCTCCTAGTTTGTGGTAAAGCGAGGCTATGGTTTGATGGCCTGCCTAATGAGGAAAAGATGGATCATGAAGCACTAGAAGCGGCTTTTCGAAGCAAATATGTAGCAGATGCGTAGTTGGATTAAGTAAAGAGAAGGATGGACAATTTGAAGCAAGGCTTGGAAGCGGATTTTCATGCATTCCTATGGAAGTTTGAGGTCCTTTTGTGAAAGCTGATAAAGGTAACTGTTGCTGAGAATGTTGGGTTTTTAAAGTTGAACGAATTCATGGATTGCCTGCATGAGGAAGTACGTGATAAGGTGGAGATAGATGGCCCGTGGTCATACAAAGAGGCTGTAGCTCTAGCAAGAGAGCAGACCAAGAAGATTCTCAAGAAGCGTGAAGCTAGGAAGGGTATGCAAGGCTCTGTGATGTGAAGACAGTGTGATGCGGTGGTAGCCGAGCCAAGGATGGTGCAAACAAAAGCGCATGTGCGAGAGAAACTAAGGGTTCTGTGGTTGCAGAGAGATAGGGTGGTTCCTAGGATGAGGATTCCAGCTAGAGCGGCTTCAATTGTGGAAGATATGCAGGTGGTTCCCAATCAGGCAAAGGATGTGTTGCCAAGTCAAGGTATGGCGGTTCAAGCTCCATCGAGTGGTGGTAAAGGTCAAAGAGTACGGTTTGCAAATGACATTGAAGCGGTGAAGCTAGAGGAGCTTCCCGAGCTTGAGACAGAGGACGAGGTTGAGCCAAGTGAAAGTAGCTCTATAGATGTTGACACGAGTTGGGAGATTGATTCGTCTCAGTCAAAGTATGATGAGTTCGATCTCTTGCATGTGAGTGGAGATACAATGAATGTGTTCGAGGAGCAAGGAGTAGTGCATACCGTTATGCTTGGTGAAGACCAAGTGGAGGATCTTGAGGCTACAGGTGGTGATATGCAGGTGAAGGTGATGTGTGGTGCCATGCTAATGGCCATGTTGGTTAAGACTGCAGTGGAGTATGCCATGGTAGTGCAATACATACAGGGTTTTGCCAAGAATGACGAGGTGGCCTTGCTTATGGATGAAGATCAAGATGAGGATAATGCGATAGAGAATGAGTTTCTCTCTTCCTTGATGGAGCATGATGCAGCAGTAGAAGAGATGCTTGAAGAGCAGGTGATGGAAGCCGACAAGCAAGTGGTGCTTATCGACCTTGAAGGCCGATTGATGAGGGAGATCTTGATGATGTTGGAGTTGAGTGCATGGCAGGTTCCACGCCAAAGATAGAGGTGCTTCCTATGCAGCAAGTGCACTCTGTGGTGGCAGAGAATATGGATTCCTAGATTGTGCCCGAGCTTTCTAAAGGGATTTGTGAATGGTGGTTGAAGGGGATGCTGATAAACACAGTTGTGCAGTGGGCTGTTGAGCAGGTACATGATCTTCTAGATGAGGATCTAGCTTTACATGGATGGGAGGGTGGGTCATATATGTTAGGTCTTTTTGGTACGAGTGATGATGTAGGTATGCCGAGAGTGTTGGTTGCGCACGATAGTGCTCTATTTGATGTTCTTGGAGGTGCTTGGTTGCGAGTGGACAGTTTGCCAAGGAGTGCTTGGAGTGATAGAAGCATGTTGATGGTAGTTTGGCTATGCAGTTGGGTATGTGCCTTGGTATGGCACTATGGAAGGATGTTATAGGGGGATGGAAGAGACCAATACATGGTGTTTGACCCAGGCGGTTGATGAGAGTTAAAGTAGGGGAGTGGGCAACCCGCATGAACAAAGGCAGCGGGTAGCAGATGCCAAGTTTTGTACATATGTTAGATGGTTTTGTGATGTGCAGAGAGTTTGTTTTGGTGTGGCAATTTTTTTAGTGCAATAAGCCTGTTTGTGGTTGAACATAAATGTTCAACGAGGGGGTGGGCAATGATGGTGCAACCAAATTTGGTCTGTGCAGGAACGCGCTCTATACCAAGCTATGGGTGCTAGCAGGTGCAGGACAAAGGGCCAAGGCTAATGTGGAGGACTTGGGTAGGTAGATGATAGTGGAAGTGTATGTGGCTAAAAGCAAGGGATGGTGGTACAAAATTGGTTGTCCTTGACAGTACCTTTTGATGTTACTTTGACAAATCTTTGCAATGCGATTTATCCAAGTCATAAAAGAAATTAATTATCATATTATATATCATTGGATACATCTTTAAAAGAGGAACATCAAAATAGAATGTCGGACAAGTTTTGACACAAACTACAAAAAGTTTACCAGTCCCCACTTTTTCAGTGGTACCAATAAGGTGGAAAAAAAATGGTCCTTTTTTTGTACCACCACCCCTTGCTTTCAGCCATGTCTAATGCGGGTTTTTTGGTCAAAAAGGCCCCAAGATGGTCCGGTGGGAGTCATAGGTAAAGGTGCCTTAGATGCCGATTTGGTGCTCTAGAATATGATCTTCGACATGCTTTGCAAGTTGGTCCAGACGGCTCCTCGAACGGATTCTCAGTGTGAAAGTTATGATTGTTCGAAGATGGAATGCTTTGCAGATCCCCGATGAACGGGGCAGATATAGACGAGCGGACAGAATCGGGACAGTGGATACACGTGAAGTGTTTGAGATGTGGAGCATGACGGTCTTTTTGGATTGTCAATCGAGGTCCGGATGTGCAAGTTACGAGCCGATGAACATTTGTCGGGGGGCCGTTTTGGCATGGTTTGACCGTCTTGATGGACGTTCCCTGTGGAGGTCTCTTATCCTGGACAGAGTTCTAGAAAGTGGCATGCGATATGGAAAGTCAATCGGAGTTCATGGCTTGCTGATCAGAGTTGTGGACGTCGGGATACATCCAAGCCAAACTCGCGAACGATTGAGAAAAAAAAGGTGGGTCAGGTTTTTTTCTAGCATTAGGCGTTGCCATTTGAGGGTGCGAGACAGCTGGATATGGCTTCGACGGGATGAAATTTGGCATGGCTGGACCGAATGGGTGGCCGACAAGCATGTGCGAGTAAAAAGCATCGATGCATGGAAATGAAGACTAAAGCCTCTTTAGTTGTGATGTTGTAAATGAAAGGGAAAAGGAAGGACTGGACTTGGAAGAAGAAAAAGAAATAAAGCTCACAGGTTTAAAAACTTGAGAGGCCAGTGGCGCCGGGCGCCATTGCCCAAAAACAGGAATGTTTTTTTTTTTGGACTTGGGAAATGGGGAAGTGAAAGGGGGGAGGAGACAACGTTTTCGAAAAAGGGCTTGCTTTTTCTTTTGCTTGAGGGGAAGAAGAAGAGAATGAAAAAAAAAAGGGGAAGCTTCGTGCGCAGAGTGGTCGGAGCCGACATGGGTGGTCCGTGAAGTGGCCCGAAGGCGCGAGGACTTGGAAGAAGAGGGAGCCAGTGAGGGTTTCCACAAGGAGGAGCTACTATGCAAGCGAAGACATCGGTGGATTTTTGGTCCAGTTGTGTGCCGATAGAGTCGAGATTTGAGGGCTATATACACCCCTCAGCACGGATTGCTGGTGCGACCTAGAGTAGGCCATATGAATTTTGTACATGGTGTGTAAAGAAGTTTTCATGGCCGATTTTTGGCGTCGTCTCTCCTCCCTTTCCCCTTTCTTCTTTGCTTGTCTCCAGGGTGTGTGGTGCCGGTGTGTGTGAGCGTGTGCGTCTTATGGGCCCCCTGTGTGTGTGAGAGAGAAAGAGAGAGAGGTGTTGAATTGTGGAAGTGCGAGAAGCGGGCAAGATTGGTGTGGTAGCTGTCTGAGGATTGGGCAAAGCGTGTGTGCGTTGGGCGAAGTGCATGCGAGGCCCTGCTAGTGTGAGTTGCTTATTTTGAAGGTGTTTTCGAGAGAACAGAGGTGCTGTGAATACCCTGAGCTATATAGGGGCAGTTACATGTGTGTCGGGTGTGTTCCCCATTCCCCCTCTCCAACGTCTCATGGTAAAGGGGGATGCACTTCTCATTGTGAAGCAGATTTTAGGCATTTGGGCATGCAAGAACGAAAGCTTAAGGACAAAAGTTCATGCCATGTGTAGGTTGTTTAATTAGTTTGAAGAAGTGTAACTATATCATATTCCTAGAAAACAAAATGAAGATTCCAATTTACTTGCACAGCAAGCAGTTACATGTGTTGAGAAAGAAGTACACGTCATCATGGTGGCAATAGCTGTCAAGCAACCAAGATACCAGGGATTGGAGTCATTGGCTCCCGTTATTGGCTACATTTTGGAGGGCGAGTTTGTTGAGCTTATACATGAAGCTACTCAATATATGGCTTCTCTATATATGGCACCCATGTCCCCTCTATATATACATCATCTCATGTGTGTATTCTACACACTTTGGGGTTCTTTTTCTGTGCTCTCTCTCTCTCTCTCTCTCTCTCTCTCTCTCTCTCTCTCTCTCTCAACATGATATCAGAGCTGTACATTTTTGTTTTTGATTTTTCTCCTGACTAAAATCGATTTTGCAGAAACTACCCGAAATCGATGTAATCTACAACTTTGTAGAAGAAAGTTTTTTCAAATTCTGCACCGATTTTGAGTTATCGTTTGCAAACTGTGTACATGCCTGAAAAGCAACTTCGTTTTTTGTTTTTGATTTTTCTCCTGATTGAAAATGATTTTGCAGAAACTACTTGCGAGAGGTACTGGAATCGATGTGGTCTACAACTTTGCAAAAGAAAGTTTTTTCAAATTTTGCACCAATTTTGAGTTATTGTTCGCGAACTGCGTACATGCCTGAAAAGCAATTTCAGTTTTTGTTTTTGATTTTTCCCCTGGTTGAAAACGATTTTGCAGAAACTACCCGTCATAGGCACCGGAATTGATGTGGTCTAAAACTTTGCAAAAGAAATTTTTTCCAAATTCTGCACCAATTTTGAGTTATCGTTGGCGGGCTGCGTACATGTCTGAAAAGCAACTTTCGTTTTTTGTTTTTGATTTTTCTCTTAATTGAGAACGATTTTGGAAAAACAGCCTGCAAAGGCACTGGAATGGATGTGGTCTATAACTTTGCAGAAAAAAGTTTCTCAAATTCTGCATCGATTTGAGTTATTGTTGGCAGACTACATACATGCCTGAAAAGCAACTTTTGTTTTTGGTTTTTTGATTTTTCTACTAATTGAAAACGATTTTGCAGAAACTATTCGCTTGAGCCATTGGAATCGATGTGATGTACAACTTTGCAGAAGAAACTTTCTCTAAATTCTGCACCGATTTTGGGTTATCGTTCTCGTACTACGAATATGTTTGAAAATCAAATTTTACTTTTTGCTTTTGATTTTACTCATAACTAAACACTTCTCAATTTTATTTTCTCTTCATCAATCATATATTTTTTACTGACGTAACTTTGCTGCAGAAGCCAGTTACATATCGTTCCGATTCAGTCGAGCCTTTGATGATCGTCCAAATTCTATTGAGCTACCGTTGGTACATGATCTTTTGTTATATGATATACTCGTTCATTGATTCTCGTATAATTATTCTTCTAGAGACACAGTTTACATCGGTTTACTGATAATCTCTCCTTGATACCATAGTGATTTTGATGGTACCATGATGATGTTTTCTTAGTACTTTGGTCATGGTGATTTTCGTTGATACCATGATGATATTTCATTGATACCATGGTTATTCTCGGTGATGCCATGATGATATTTCGTTGATTGCATGGTTATTTTCGGTGATACCATGATGTTGTTTCGTTGATACCATGGCTATTCTTGATGATACCATGATGTTGTTTCATTGATACCATGGTTATTCTCGGTGATATCATGATGTTGTTTCGTTGATACCATGGTTATTCTCGGTGATACCATGATGTTGTTTCGTTGATACAATGATTTGTCTCGGTGATATCATGATGCTATTTCGTTGATACCATGATGTTGTTTCATTGATACCATGGTTATTCTCGGTGATACCATGATGTTCTTTTGTTGGTACAATGATTATTCTCAGTGATATCATGATATTGTTTCGTTGATACCATGGTTATTTTTTATGATACCAGACGTTTTTTCGTTATGATTATTCTATGATGCTTTTTGTTTATACCATGATGATTTATTCATTTTTATTGATACAATGATGATATTTTATTAAGACTTTGATGATACTCGTTGATATCCCTACGTTGATAAATGTCGTTTTATGTAGTATATACACATGTCTTTTACATCACGTAATCACACATCTTGTACTTTTATGTTCATACTTATATGTTGTCTTGCGTATATATGTCGTCAAAAGAGTGGCGTCGCGAACCATCTCTTATGGCATTGTGAACGTAATTATTTCACTAAAGATGCTAATAATTTTCATGACTATGTTTTTTGAGTCTATGATCTATGTAAGATTGATCAAAGAATTCATTTCATGAAGACAAACTTGGTGACAATAAAAGATCTATGAAGACATGTTTGGTGATACCATATTGATGACAAGCTACACAACAGATTCACGGAGACACTTCTGATTACAAGCTAATCGATAGCCTTAACACCTCTTTATTGAACCTTTGTATTCATTATTGTATTTGTAGGATAGGAGTAATGTAACTCCTCATAAAACATTCATTGTAAAAGGAGTGATGTAGCTCTTCATAAAATATTCATTGTAAAAGGAGTGATGTAGCTCCTCATAAAATATTCATTGTAAAAGGAGCGATGTAGCTCCTCATGAACATTTGTACATTCAATGATTTTTATAATATAACGGTGGATATATATAGAGCTGTGGATTTTTTCCTTGATCCCCCAAGGGTTTTTTCTTCCACAGTTAGAGACCCTTATCTGAGTGGGGGTGTTGAGCTTATATGTGAAGCTACTCAATAAATGGCTTCTCTATGTATGGCACCCAAGTCCCCCTCTATATATACATCATCTCATGTGTGTATTCTACACACTTTGGGGTTCTATTTGTGTGCTCTCTCTCTCTCTCTCTCTCAATAGAGTTTCCACAAGACTCCACAAAAGCTCAAAAGAGAAGACTCATGAAGAAGGCAAGTTTCTATCTCTTCCTAGAAGGATCCCTCTATCAAAGAGGGAAGGATCAAGAAGCAAAAGAGTACCAACTATCGAGGAAATTCCAGCCATTCTAAAAGGTTTGCATGAAGAGGCATGTGGTGGTCATTTTGCCCAAGAATTAACTGTGAAGAAGATTTTTCTTGTGGGGTATGTTTGGACAAGCTTGCATGTGGATGTCCAACATTGGTATAAAAGCTGTCACAACTGTCAGGTAAATGGAAATAGAAGGTTGGTGCATGGCTCGAGGCAAATAGTGCTTACAAATGGGGCATTGATGCTATGGGTCCTCTTCCTAGAACAAAAAATGGTATACTCTATATTCTAGTGGCTTTAGATTACATGACTAGGTGGGTAGAGGCTCAAAGTGTGGCAAGGGTAAATGGAAAAACAGTGAGCAGATTTGTCTATACTAATATTTATTGTAGATTTGGCACACCTTTGGAGATTGTTTTTGATAATGGTCCAAGTTTTAAGAAGGGTTTACTCACGGATATTTGTGAAGAACTTTGCATTATACATCGTCATGGCACACCCTATTATCCAAAGTCAAATGGTTTGGTGGAGAAGGCTAATGGTGTCAGTGCAGGCATCATTAGAAAGATGGTGCAAAACAAGACAAAGTTATGGGATGACTTCTTAGATGGTGCCTTGTGGACATATCAAACTACATACAGGGAGGCCATAGAGCTCACACCATTTCACTTGGGTCTATTGTCAAGAGGCTTTATAGCCTATCGAGCTTAACATTCCAACAATGCGGCTTCATAGCAGAGGTGCACAAGATGACCAAGAGGTATAGATGGATTGACTTCTTACATTAGTGGCGCTTGAGTGGAAAGAGAAGCATCCTATGAGTGCTACAAGAGGAAAGCTACACAAGCAAAGGAGAAGCTTAACGAGAAACTCAAGGACAAAGGCATCAAGGAAGGAGTGCCTGTGCTAAGGTATGACAATCGACTTGACGATCATTTTGATGCCAAGTTTGAAACTAGATGGCAAGGGCCATACATAGTCAAGAAGGCTTTCAATTCAAGTTACTATCAGCTTATCAACTTGAATGGTAAAGAGCACTCCAGAAAGGTAAACGGGTATTGCCTAAAGCCCTATTTGAGTCACCTTCTACCAAAGGATCTATCAAAGGACTGTCAAAGAGTGACTATCTCATGTAAGTTTTGTTGCATGAAGCATGAGTGTGGCAAAAAGCCACACAACGAAAATCTTGTCAAGGGACTAGACATCATAGAGAACTCAGAACCACTCTATTTGGAAAATATGCCTTTTGATGGTACAGGAATGTACCATCATCCTGGGGGAGGGCTAATGATAGCTGTTTTTTGGCTATCCAAAATTTTCATAGTGATCTACCTCACCCTACCAAAATCACCTAAAGAGTGTGGCTATCCCTAACTTTTCATTGTACATAAGCATGTGTGAGTTAGGGGAATTTTCCCGTATCTCCTTAAAATCCTTAGCTAGTTAGTCATTGTGCTAGTTGAGCCAAAAAATTAAAAATTTAAAAAATTTAAAAAAATAAAAAAATAAAAAATAAAAAATAAAAAATATTATGGACCATTTGTGTGTAGATATTTCATTATATATAGGGCCTAAATATAAGGAATTTTCATAATTTCTTGGTATTTATATAAATATTTATATCTAGGTGTGTGTTATTTGCCTATGTATGCTATGTACATTGACTCAACATTATCACATTTTCGCTTACCATTTTGGACACTCTTTATTCCATATAGGTATATTTTCATGAAAGCTTCTTTTATTTTTGGTGTGAATCCACTCCAAGGAAAAACCTCAAAAATACCTTCTACTATCGGTCATTGCCTTTCACTAAATTCCTATTTCCTACAGGTATTCTTCCTTACCTCTTGTAAATAAATATACATTAATAAAAACAAATGAGGACCCTCCTCATTTGTATATTTTCAAACCCCTAGGAATCAATTAGGTCATGCTCTAATGTAAGGAGGGGCTCACCTTTGGAGCCATATGCAAATTCAACAGAAGGGGGGCCGTTGAAGACTTTTTTGTGAAGAAAAATAGGCATTTTGGTGGGATTTTGTATATCCATCTCCACTCCGAATTTGAGGTGGTGATTACAAGACAAAATGTGGACCATGACCTGAATAATCACCTCAAAAAATTTCATATTTTTTGGAGCTACCACCGGTGAGGTATGATGTTTTGATTCGACCCCACTCTGCCCATTCACTAGAACATAACATGAAGATATCGACGCATCATATATCGAAGGCCATGCCTTTCCACGCGTATATCGACGTAATTAGAGCACATCGATATATGCGTCGATATACGCATCACAATGCGCGTCGATCTACACATGGAAAGGTATTATTTTCCACGCGTATATCGACGCAAATTCCCACGGGTATATCGATGCAGTTTGCGACGCAAAAAAAAATTGGGGGAAAAAAGGGAAACCTGCGTGCAGGGGCCATTTTCGTCTGCTCAAATCTTGGCCAAAACCTGTTGCACAGGTATTATGTCACTCTCCCCCCCCCCTTCCCCCCCCCCCCAAACCCCTCTCTCTCTCTCTACATCGTGTGTGTGTGTATAGGAAAGAGAGAGAGAGAGAGAGAGAGAGAGAGAGAGAGAGAGAGAGCGGTGTGTGTGTGTGTAGGAAAGAGAGAGAGAGAGAGAGAGAGAGAGAGAGAGAGAGAGAAGTGTGTGTGTGTGTGTGTAGGAAAAAGAGAGAGAGAGAAATGTGTGTGTGTGGAGGTAATCAAAGAGAGAGAGAGAGAGAGAGAGAGAGAGAGAGAGAGAGAGAGAGAATTAATGTATGCGTAGGAAATTAAAATTAAGTAAAGAAAAATTAAAGAGAGAAATGAAATGAAATGTTATATTAACGTCTTCGAAAGGCCAAAGTGACCTATGAGACAAGAAAGTTACAATGTGGTGGATCTGATACAAAGTCAGAGTAAAAAGATGATAAAATGACAAAATAAAATATTATGGAATCCTAAACTGCTGGGTGTGGACTAAACGGCTAAAACAGCTAGCTGGGATAGGTAGATCGTAGGAGATCCAGCATCTGTCGTTGGCGGATCTCATCAATCTCCTCCATGGTCAGTAGTCTGACCGGGCGTTGTGCATGTCGAGCCAAAGTGACCTGGATCCTCTGATGCAGTCTCTGTCGATGTTGTGTAGTCCACCGCAGTCGTGGGCATCTGGATCTCCCTAGCTCAGTTGCTCGTTCGATCAGTAGAGAGAGAGAGAGAGAGAGAGAGAGAGAGAGAGAGAGAGAAAGAGAGTTCTATATATATATATATATATATATATATATATATATATATATATATATATATATATATATAGAGAGAGAGAGAGAGAGAGAGAGAGAGAGAGAGAGCGGTGTAGGGAAGTGGAGAGCGATACAGAGAGAGAGATAGGGAAATACGGAAATAGAGAGAGAAAGAGAGATAGCAAGAGCGAGATCGAGAGAGAGAGAGAAAGAGAGATAGCGAGAGCGAGATCGAGATCGAGAGAGAGAACGAGAGATAGGGTACGTAGATAGAGAGAGAGAAATAGAGAGATAGAGGGTGATATATATATATAGAGAGAGAGACACTACTAGAGATCACTTGAATACCGACGCCAACTTACCGACGTCATTGGCGGGCGTCGGTATGTGCATCGGCAATACTGGAGGGAGCTCAAATTTAAAAAAAAATTCAAATTTCAATTTCCGTCGCGTATATTGACGCGTGTACAGCAGCGTATACTGACGCGTATATAGTAGTGTATAACGACGCGTATACAACAGCTTATACCGATGCCGACTGGTAAAAATAAAATCGTGGGCTTATTTTCTGCGCGTTTCCAAAAACTCATTCTCTCTCTCTCTCTTCGCTTAACTCGCGGCCAGATCTGCACCTTTGGACTACTACGGGCTTGGGCAAACACCATCACATCTTCTCTATTTGCTGCATGTAAGCCTTTTGTCCTTGTTTTTTGGTTATTTTTGTGTGTGTAACACAATGAGTGTGTGTGTGTGTTTTTTTTTTGCAGATGTGGAAGCTACTCCGGAAGCTTTGTGCACACATACGAGTGTATGTGAGTGCACAATCTCATTGCTCTCTCACACACACACACATTAATTTTAATTTTGGTTTAATTTTATATTTAAATTTGTTATTTAATTTTAAAATTCAAATTGTTATTGTTGTTTAATTTTAATTTGTTATTGTTATTTAATTTTATATTCGAATTTGTTATTGTTAATTGTATTTTAGGGTTTCTTGAAATTAATTTTAGGGTTAATGTTAATTAGTTTTAGGATTTTGTGTATCCAAAAATAGAATAAAAAGTTTTAAATACATTAACAAAAAGTTTGCATATCCCTGCATGACCAACGAAATGTTTGCATCTTACTGTCATCATTCGGCATTCTTAGTGACAGCATGTAAAGCACACCACAATCTCTCTCTCTCTCTCTCTCTCTCTCTCTCTCTCTCTCTCTCTCTCTCTCTCTCTCTCTCTCTGTGTGCAAAGAACCAGCGGCCCGGGCGTACACACGCTCCGTCGGCGCCACAGCTAGTACGAGAGCAGAATAGAAGAAGAAAAGGGGAAGGGAGGAGCGACAAAACACAAAAGGCAAAGATGGTGGCTCATTGTTTGCTCAAAAAACCATCACAACGCTCCACAGAGCTTCTCTCTCACTCTCCTCTAGCATTTTTAATAACCGGCCGACATGTGACACCCCTCTTGAGCTTCTTTGACTTCATTTGATCAGCTCAAAATACATTCGAGGCTCAACTCTCACCTTTACACATGAAAGTCTTCTAGGGAGCAACAACAGCGCCGTCGTTGCTCTTAGAGACAAGCTTCCTCCTCAAAAAAGGTTGGGCGGGGGCATATAACAAGCAGTAGGTCAAACGGATAGAAGAAACGCCCAAAATACAAGCCGTTTTTGAAGTCTCGTTGGATTTTTCTGCGAAAAAACGCAAACGGACTTCATAAATGGCTTCTACGCCGTAGGTCAAATCGGGTTGCATTTTTTTATGGAAAAACACAAACGGACTTCGAAAATGGCTTCTATGCCTATCGAAACCATCCGTAGTCCATTAAGTAGTCTTAAGGCAATGTCAAGAGCGTGTATGGCAAGCCGTAGGTTAAACGGACAGAAGAAACGTCAAATACACAAGCCGTAGGTCAAATCCGGTTACGTTTTTCTACGGAAAAACGCAGACGGTCTTCCGAAAGTGATTCTATGCCTACCGAAACCATCCGTATTCCATTAGGTAGTCTTTAGGCAATATCAAGAGCACGTATAGCAAGCCGTAGGTCAAACGGATAGAAGAAACGTCAAATACACAAGCCGTAGGTCAAATCCGGTTGCGTTTTTCTACGAAAAAATGCAAATAGACTTCGGAAATGGCTTCTATGCCTACTGAAACCATTCGTAGACGATTAGGTAGTCTTTAGGCAATATCAAGAGCGTGTATGGCAAGCCGTAGGTCAAGCGGATAGAAGAAACACCAAATACACAAGCCGTAGGTCAAATCTGGTTGCGTTTTTCTACGGAAAAACGCAAATGAACTTCGAAAATGGCTTCTATGCCTACCGAAACCATCCGTAGTTCATGAAGTAGTCTTAAAAAAATGTCAAGAGTGTGTATGGAAAGCCGTAGGTCAATGGGTTTGAATTAACGCCAAATAAACAAGCCGTATGTCAAATCCGGTTACGTTTTACTACGGAAAAACGTAAACGGATTTCGGAAATGACTTTTATGCCTACTGAAACCATCCGTAATCCATTAGGTAGTCTTAAAGCAATGTCAAGAGCGTGTATGGCAAGCCGTAGGTCAACGGATAGAAGAAACGCCAAATACACAAGCCGTAGGTCAAATCCGATTGCGTTTTTCTATGGAAAAATGCAAACGGACTTCGAAAATGGCTTCTATGCCTACCGAAACCATACGTAGTCCATTAGGTAGTCTTAAGGCAATGTCAAGAGCGTGTATGGCAAGCCATAGGTCAAACGAACAGAAGAAACGTCAAATACACAAGCCGTAGGTCAGATCCGATTGCGTTTTTCTATGGAAAAACGCAGACGGTCTTCGAAAACTGATTCTATGCCTACCGAAACCATCCATAGTCCATTAGGTAGTCTTTAGGAAATGTCAAGACCATGTATGGAAAGCCGTAGGTTAAACGGACAGAAGAAACGTCAAATACACAAGCCGTAGGTCAAATCCGGTTGCATTTTTCTACGGAAAAACGCAAACAAACTTCGAAAATGGCTTCTATGCCTATTGAAACCATCCATAGATGATTAGGTAGTCTTTAGGCAATGTCAAGAGCGCGTATGCCAAGCTATAGGTCAAACGAATAGGAGAAACGCCAAATACACAAGCCGTAGGTCAAATCTGGTTGCGTTTTTTTACGAAAAAATGCAAACGGACTTCGGAAATGGCTTCTATGCCTATCGAAACAATCCATAGTCCATTAAGTAGTCTTAAAGCAATGTCAAGAGCATGTATAGCAAGCTGTAGGTCAATGGGTTTGAATTAAGGCCAAATACACAAGCCGTAGGTCAAATCCGATTGCGTTTTTCTACGAAAAAACGCAAACGGATTTCGAAAATGACTTCTATGCCTACTGAAACCATCCGTAGTCCATTAGGTAGTCTTAAAGCAATATCAAGAGCGTGTATGGAAAGCCGTAGGTCAAACGGACAGAAGAAACGCCAAATACACAAGGGATTGATCAAATACGATTACGTTTTTCTACGAAAAAACGCAAACGGACTTCGGAAACTATTTCTATGGTTACCAAAACCATCCGTAGTCAATTAGGTAGTCTTTAGGCAATGTCAAGAGCTCGTATGGCAAGCCGTAGGTCAAACGGACAGAAAAAATGCCAAATACACAAGTCGTAGGTCAAATCCGGATCCGAAGATAAAACGAGAACTCTTGAGACCGTTTACATGGATTGTCTGAAGAGCACGCCTGTGTGTGTGTACGTATGTTGCACCCACAAATATAGGATTTAATTTGACTAGTAAAGACATGATTTACCCGGTGGTCTTGATCTTCGTGCACCTCTAGACAAAGTGGAGATTTTAACCCACCCGACATGAAGAGATTGTCTATTTTTCACGAGCTGCTGTACTGGAGTGATTTGATTATTAATCATCTGCTCAACCCAATGCACATTTTTAAGAATGTGGGAGAGATCATATGGAAGACCATTACTGGAAAAAGGGAGAGCAAAGCTCCGAGAGATGACCTACAGGCTGTGGGTCGAATGCTAGAGATGTGGCATCGACTAAAGTCCAATGGAGCGTATGCTATTCCAAAAGGTCCATGGGTTTTGAGTCATGTTGAAGAGCAACAAGTGAAGAAGACCATATCTTCTTTCTAGACTCCTACTGGGTGTATGCGATGTTTGAAAACGGCCTTTACTAGAGATGACAATCTTAGTGGTCTTAAGTCGCATGATTGGCACAAATTTTTATAGTTTATCTTACCAATTTCCATAAAAGATTGTATGACAGATGACATCAGATGTACCATCTATAAAATTAGTGAGCTAGTGCGTTGGATCTCATCAAAAGAGATAAGAAAAGACAGCATAGATGCAGCTCACTTGAATGCAATCGAAGCAGTGTGTATGGTGAAGAAGTATTTTCCAATGAACATTCTTACCATCCAAATGCATTTGCTTGTGCTTGTGGTCGATGAAGTTGCAGTTGTTGGAACCGTCAACAGCAGATGGATGTTCTTCTTGGAGAGATTCATGAAGACTTTAAAGGGGTTCGTTCGTCAAAGAGCTCGTCCTGAGGGTAGCATGGCTGAAGGATGGCTTGTTTATGGTTATGTTTAAATTTCTGGTTATGGTTATCTGCATTATGGTTTTGATCAATATGGTTTTGACCGGTTATGGTTTTAATTTGGTTATGGTTTTGCACAAATTAAGTTCGTTATGGTTATGGTTTTAAGTTGGTACGGTTATGGTTTTGCACAAAGTTCATTTCATTTCTTTCATTGGCCTTAAATCTCATGTGAGATCCTACATGGATAGCATGTAGGAGGCGTATACATGATATGGTTTTTTTTGAAAAGTTTATGTAAAAACAGAGGGAACTCTGCCGAAATTTCTGTGTGCGGGAGCACGGTTGATTTTGGTGCTGCTCGCTTTCTTGGGCAGAGGGCAGGAAGTCTGGCTATGGCTGTGTCCATCTTTTCACTGGACATAGGCCAGGCTACCTGCCCTCTGCCCAAGAAAAAAATTTTCTATTATGGTCGTCGATATATGCATCTATATATCCGTCCATATCTGCGTCTATAACTGCGTCCATATCTGTGTCGCTATCTGCGTCGCAAATAAAGCCTTTCCACACAGATATTGACGCAAATAGCGACAGTTTTATAGGGACGCAGATATTGATGCAGATATCGATGCAGTGCATCGATATCTGCGTCGATGACACCTTTTTTTGTTGTAGTGACTTTTCTCACAAGTAGCCCATAGTCTCCTCTCACTTCTTTCCACACTTCTACACACGCACACACACACACACTCATTCCTCTCAATCCCTCACTCAAACCTGCACCTTCCACGGTTTTTCTCACCCTCTTCATCATTAACCTCCCCTCTTACTTCCATAGCTCTCATATGAGCTCTACATGTACATACACCATCTCTATGCCTCTCTCTATTACTTCCAAAGTACAATTCGATCTTATCCCTTCTCTATATACATAAATTTCAGCATGTAAACCATGCTTAACCGCTGCAAATTGAGAGATCTCATCAACCGAACCTTGATGGCGGTGGCATTAAGAAGAGAAGAAGAAGAAGAGGATCGATAGTCATTTTGAGAACCTACACAAGTAAGTCCTTCAAGCTTCACCAGCACAAGGATTTCCTCACTTCATTCAACCATCTTACTTCAACCATCCACCGCATTCTATTCATTGTAAATATATCATTAGTTTTTTAGTGATTACTAACACTAATTACTAACATACCAACACAAAATAGCCATTGACATAACCATAAAAGACACCTCTCAAGACATGTGCATAGTAACTCTGTGTGTGTGTGTGTGTGTGTCTCTCTCTCTCTCTCTCTCTCTCCTTCCTTAAAACTCTACTTTCACCTTATCTACCATCAATAATGCTGTCTTTTGATCCCACATCCATGACTCAAGCAGACAAAGAAGACCCACAATGTTATGATATTAACAAAATTCATAATCCTGATTGTTAGCTTGTAAATTAAGATTTCCAATAAGCTTAATGAGATGTTTCCAACATATAAATAGGCCCCTTTCCTTCTTGTAAATAACTTTGAATATCTCACATAACACTCCAACACTCCATGCGTTAGGAGAGACTTAGGTGTAGCAACCACTTTGTGAGCTTCACTTTGGTGTGAGAGAAGCTTTCAAGCTACACATTGAAAGCAAGAGAGCGTGAGTTCAAAAATCTCAAAGCCACTATTGTATATGTTCCTCCATCATCAATAAATTGAGGTTTGGTGCATCAAAGGCGTGATTCGACGTTCAAATCTTCGTCCTTCTAGTTGTGCAATATGGTTTGGTGAATTCAAGGTGACTTGTGTGTTTTGATGTCTTTATCGTTTTATCTTGTTTTATAAAGTGTTTCAGTGTGTTTTCATTGCCAAATTTGTGTCCATTGTAAGAGGGTTTTGTGGTGAGAGGTCTCCCACACCCTAAGACAATGTGTGTGTGTTGGAAATGTTTAGCATTCACTAAGCATCGAGTTAGTTTTGTACAAGCTCTACGATAGTATCATAACGAACCATCTCCATTTACAAGTCACAAATAAGGTATTACGCAAGATCCATTACTCTCTCTCTTCACTTTGCTCTAGCTCTCTCTGGTCCATTTTGTGTGTGTTTTGGTGTGAGATTGCTTGTGTGTGTTTTGTGGCGCATCTTCTTGGGTGTGAAAAAATTTCTTTTCTTGCATCCTAGTTCGCATACCATAACTAGGTGGTGCCCCATCACTTGTTTGGATCTGGGTTTGTTGTTGTTGTTTCTTGCTTGTGGTTGCCCCAGCCCCACTTGAGCAGCATGGGAGCCTTGAGGGGTGTTTAGAGGTTGCCTCTCTTGTTGCCCGCCTTAGAGAGCCTCAACACGTAGCATCTCAAAATCACATAACAAAACACCAATTCTCGCAGCATTAACCTCACACCGACCACCCGAACCATCAACAAAACCGCTTGTAGATGCCTCAACTCCCCCTCTTCTCTAATAACCTAGCCAATGGCTAGTGGATTGTAAAAAAACTCCCCAACCCACTCTTACCTCCCTTCTCTCTATCTCTACCTTCTCTCCCTCTCTATCTCTCTTACTAGAGAGGCATCTAGACTCTCTACAATGACCAATGGATATTTGCAAGAACCATTAGTTAAGGACCACCTCTCAAGCCTATATAAAGAGGCCTCCACTAAGCACAAAAGAGGAGGCACAAGGGAGGAACACACTAGAGGCACCACCCAAGCTCCATACACTCTACATTCCATGCACCACTAAGCACATAATGCATCTCCAAAGCTAGCGAGCTCATGGTATCATGTTTTGGTTGTAAGCATGGACATTTAGCATTGGCCATAGCACCACCACCTGCAATCTCCATCCACACCATGGTTGATTTACTAGTCATGACCACCCCATGCACATAAGGCACTCGGTATCACTCTGTAAGGAAACATGCACATGCTAGAATTGAATGCACCGACACCATGCTACCCCGGGCCACTCTTGATGTTAGTGATTGATGTTGCCGGTGGCTGCATCGTCTTGATGTTCCCCCTCAACTAACCTCTCGCTAATGTGATGACCCCCGCCAACTCCAAAGTTCGCCATGCACCATATGGCGCTCGCATTCCTTCATGCATCCCCAGTGCCAAGAACATCATCAATAAAAGTGTGCAATGCTATCATGATCTTTGAATCCTTTTCTCTCTTCTCCTTAGCTTTTTTTTCCCCACATGCACGAGATGTTTCATCTCTTGTATATCACTTTGCGTGTGCTTCATCACGTGTGCCATCACCAGTGAGTCATGCTCCATTCCAACCTTGTCACATACCTCTCTCATACAGACACTCCTGACTATTGACTAGGCATTTTCTATATCCGAATGTTTGCTACATCATCATTTCATGTTGGCTATCTAGATGGCATCTCACTTTTGCTACCCTAGGTCATCTATGTCTACGTCCTAGCCGCACTTATTCTAGGTGGTGCCCCTCTACAGTATAGGATAACTCCTATCATGAGATGATGCTTGGGGATGTTCATGCTATGTATTGTGTACATGCCACCCCATATGGCATGTCATTTCTGATCATCTCTCTCTCTCTCTTTCTCTCTCTTTCTCTCTCTCTCTCTCTCTCTCTCTCTCTCTCAAGTCCCTCCCTCTCTTGCTACACACACGCATAGAATCCCACTCTTTTCCACACACACACTCCCCCTCGCACCCCCACTCTCAGCCTCTCCCATATTCTCTCTCTCTCTCTCTCTCTCTCCAACATCAAAAAAAATTCAGCTCTCTCTCTCTCTCTCTCAGTCCAATTCACACACTCATATGCACACTTTTAGCCCATTTCTCACCACATGCTCTCTGTCCCTCACTCTCGACTCAACGCTTCCTTGGCCTGTCGTCACTTGTCCTTGTCTACTTAGATTTTGGGAGAAATAGCAAGAGGTGAGTGGTTGTATGTGTGTGAGGAACGTTGAATAGTTTAAGAATTCATTATCCAGTCTCGGATCAGTGGTATCATAGCAGAAGTTCCTGGTAGTCAACAACTTGATTCTCGATTGATAAGGATAAAGTTTGAATCTACAACATTAAATTGGAAAATTGAAGCTCAATCAGCAATTAATCGGTAAATCGGCCAACAAATCATGCTTATCGACCATTGTAATTCGGTATGAGAAGCCTTTTATTCATAGCAACTGCTATTATTTTGTGCATTGTGAAGAACATGCAAGGAAACAACGAGATCAGAAGAAGAAGATCCTTAGGAAATTAATGAAGTGGTGATCAAAATTTGACATCGGACTATCTTGTACATGGATTGAAGAGCCTCTCGACCTAGGAAGAGAAAAGAATAATAGAAGGCCTCTGATTGGGATGGAAGTGCATGAGCTTCAAATACAGTTTGATTTGGATTGATCGACATAATCACATATTTTCAACAAAAGTTAAGAACAAGCCCGAATTCAATTTTAGAATCTTCAAAGATCTAAAAATCAATTTCGACCCTCTTGTGCTCAAGAGAAATGTTGGGATAACCCATTCTCAACAAGTGCAATTATTTGGATTTTTTCCTTTAACTTGAGGTCTCATGTGGGAAAAGGCATCACACATGTGACTATGTGCATAGATTTCACCATTTTCTTGGCTAACCAAGCCACCATGGCAACGGCCATGGAAACTCCCCCTTATACAACAACTTTCACATCACTCTTAAATTTCATCAAAACTCTGAGAAATTGGCATCAACAGAATTACGCAAGGTCAGCCAACACTTTCTCTTTCTAACTCATGGCTCAAAAACCTTTGTATAGGTCTCCATCACCTCTTTTTTTCCTATGTGGTGCTACTTCTCCCCCCCCCCCCCCCCCCCCCCCCCCCCCCCCCCCCTCTCTCTCAACCACCAAAAATTTCAAACTCCCCTTTTCAAACCTTTTAGTTAAAAGATGTAACCCTTATTAAACATTTTTTAAAAAAAAGCCTTTGGCCGGTTTCTCACAACTTCTAATGTTTTGGCCACCCATTCCTTGGCCAATCTCCACAACCTTGGACGTCCAACTTAACCAAGCGACTTTCAAATTAACTTGGATGCTCAATTGCAATTGCCCAACTCTAAAAATTACATGGCCACTTAACCCAAAACATATTTCGGTGTGGTTTCAAAAGAATCAATCTCCTATAGCTTCACAAGTGCTTTCATCAAAATTCCAAAAGCAAGAGAATATCATCGAGATTGTGCTAGCCATCACCAAATTACCTTATCCAAGAGCTTTGATGAAATTGGAACGAGGGAATGGGAACACCCTTGAAAACACGCTAGATTGCCTCTCCATAGCCTAGGGTAATCAAAGCACTCCTTGTTGAGCTATATATTTTTATGAAAACGTCTTTGATTCCATGGTATGTAAATCCATGATGATGATTGCTTTTCTTTCATTTGTTGAACGTGTTGGAGCTATTTTCTTTGATTATTTGAAACTTCATGTGAATCATCCATGTAGAGATGACAAGATTTACCAAGCCATTATCTACTGACTAGTTATTGTCTTGAGGTTTTGCAGATTTTGCAATGGTACGTAAAGCCATGATGGCGATTACTATTTTATAGTATTTATTGTCTTGAGGTTTTGAAAATTTTGCACAATACTAGCATCTACGTTGCCATGCTACGTAAAGCCGTGATGGCTATTACTATTTTACAATTTCTATTTGAAGAAAGCGTCTCTGATGCCATGGCACATAAATCCATGATGATTATTCCCATTTCAAAGTTTTTGTAAACGTCTTTAATGCCATGGTACGTAAAGCCATGATGATGATTACTATTTTACAGTTTATTTGATTTGAAAAAAATGTCTCTAATGCCATGGTACGTAAAACCATGATGATTGCTATTTTAAAGATTTTTCGAGTGTCTCTTATGCCATGGTGAATACCATGATGCCATGGTACATAAAGCCATGATGATGACAACTGTCAGCTGTTGAGATCTTGGGGATCCCAATATGTTCATTACATATCCGCTTTGTATATATCTGTGCACATGTGATTACATTTGTCAGGCCAAGGGCCAGGACGGACATGCGGTCAAGGGGCACTATATTTAGGGGCTAGGAGTCTATATATGGCACGGTTGGGTGGAGAGTTGCATGGTCCAGTCCCCCGCAGTCTTACACTGGTATCAGAGCTCAGGGGAGAAGGGGGAGGAAGAAAGAGGCATGGAGGCCATGGATCTTCGTTCTCTCTCTCTCTCTCTCTCTCTCTCTCTCTCTCTTTCTCTCTCTCTCTCTCTCTCTCTCTCTCTCTCTCTCTCTCTCTCTCTCTCTCTCTCTCTCTCTCTCTCGATCTCTCTCTCTCTTTGCGGTTCATGGAAGCTCGCCCTCCTTTCGGCGAAGAAGGAGCAGCATGGCAGAGTCCTTTCATGGATGCATGGCAAGGTCGTGCTGCAAGAAGGCCATGGCAGAGAGGGAAAGCAACGGAAGGCATGGCTCTTTGGATTTTATCTCTCTCTCTCTCTCTCTCTCTCTCTCTCTCTCTCTCTCTCTCTCTCTCTCTCTCTCTCGTGGTGAATAAGGTGCAGCATGGCTGCATGGCGTTTCATCAAGGCTCGACAGAGAGGATGGAAGGCCTTTGAGGCCACAGGGAATTGCATGCAAGGCATGCATGTTCATGGCAATTTCATGTGAAGGCCGAGGAGGTCAAAGCCGAGGAACAGGCCGTGTGCATCATCTCCAAGTCGGGGAAGAGATGGCGGTCGACCGACATGATAACCAGCAAGATCTCCCTTGTTGGGTTTGCAAAAGGAAGGCAAGGCTTTTGCGCTACTGTGACAGGCCCGGATTCGGCACGCACTGTATGCTGCTTGGTCGTTTTCTGCCGGCGCAGAGGCCGCCATTGCTGCTCGTTATTTTTTTATTTTTATTTTTTTTCCTTTTGTTTTCCCACTAGTGGTCGCCCTAAGCCAGGGAGGGTCCACTCCATAAAAAACACAAAGGAGCTTAAGGGGGTATACCCACCCCCAATCACCCAGAAGGCAGTCGACAGGCGATGCAACTTCGGCATTGAATAGACTCACAAAGAATCGAAATTATCGGAATTTCAAAAAGTCTGAATCGACATTACCAAAATTTTAGAAAGTTTGAATCGCTTTTTGATTGCACAATTTGCTTCAACGTGTGGATTTTGGCACACTCTTTTGAACTCTTTTTCAAGCAACTGGCAAGGCCATCTCTTAGGTCCTCGGCAAGGCTTTTGCGGCAAGATGATTCATGTAATGAGGTATGCAATCGATTTTGTTTTCGTTTGACAAATTTTTCACACATGCTATGTAATTGTTGCATGCAGGCACAAGCACGGCTTGTGAGAATTCCGTAAGCATTCACTTTTTTTATTGCTTTGTTTGCAAAGAACCATTGTTTGGTTGAGGGATCAACATCAAGCACGGCTTGAGTATACAATCCCTCGACACCACACGCGAGTCTGCGGGTAATTGTTGATACAAAGGTAACTCAGGCAGGGCCTGTGACATATTCAATTACGGTATTCGGCAAGGCCGACCAGTCAGTATAATTTCAAGTAACTGTTTCCCATCAGATACTTAAGCAAGATTTCTGGGAGCACGGCTCCATGAATTGGATGCATACTCATTTCCAAGCCATTGCAGCTTGCTAAGAAGCAGGCAATATAGAAACATTAACATCCACAGCTAGGAGTTGAATGCAATGTTGACCACCATATACAATTTCGTCAAGCAAAGGTTTCTTTGGAACAAGTAGTATTGGACAATTGTTGACATGTGATAGCTCAGCTGTAGATGCTATCTTTCTCACTATCGGGAAATGTTATGATTCTCAATCCAGTAGCACAATTTGGCAAGGCCGTTTCCCTATGAAATTTTGACAAGGTCATTTTTTTGTACTTGATCGAGAAGGTTGATTCTCTTTGCTATGACATCTGCTGTCCATCGCATTTGTAGGCAATGAGGCCAGATGTAGTTCTATGAAGCAAGGCTTCCATTCATGCATCTTGCATTGAGACTCCCCATGTTTGGCATATGCTATGAGCATACAAACTTGGGACGAATCTGGCAAAATGTTTGCACATTATTTCATTCCCTATACGACGGATGTATATGATACAGGAGGGAAAATATACATATGCGACAACTCTCTCTCTCGCACGGCAGATTTGGCTATGAGCCACCTTTACGCGAGCTTTTCCTTTGGAATTTTATGACAACCGGTTGCAGCAACACCTACCAGGTTAGCCAAGTTCAAGTTTTTCTAGTTTTTTTTTTCCATGTTTACACTTTACTTGGCAATTACTGTCATTGTGCAAAGCAAAGTGATTTGGAAATTTTACGTGAAGCACAGCTTCTCCCTTGTGCCGAGATACTGCCATTGATTTGGAATCAAGGGCTTTGGCACACAAGTTTGGGGAACTGGAAAAATAGGGAATGTCAGCTCACAGAATCCCTACCAGTTTCTTCTGTGCAAGGCACTTATGGTTTTGGTTCGCACGCTTGAGACCATCATAGTAGCCAAGGGCTTACGTTTTTGCATGCAAGGCATGCTAAGCAGGTGGCATGAATTCCACCACTTTATGTATTATGCTTCCGCTATCACCCTCACAACTCTGTCAAGGACATATTAAGTGATGGATTGTTGAACCTGCTAGTTGGTTGCTATCAACACCCAACAGCACTAAAAGGAACCTAAATCTAGGACTTATTTCACGGGCAATGTGCCGATGCTAAGTCATTTCCATACAATCACGACCCTGCAAGGCAGGTAGATCAAGATGTGGTTGTGTTTTTTTGTTACCTCTCTCAATGAGAGAGCCATAGCAGAAACTTGTTGCATGCTTATGGAATACGTTGCACGTTAGGCATAAGATGCACACGCGCATGGCAATCAACTATACACGTCATAGTCGTTCAAGGAAATTTCCGCAGCCCAGCATGCTCTTCTTCTGTCTCGTTCTCTCTCTTTAAGGGAATAATGAAAATATTCTAAGAAGCTTTTGATACGTGTTTTGCTAGAGAGTCAGTCTGAGTCAAGGTGCTCTAACTCTCAGCTAGCACATGGATAAGCTACTACTGAAATTAGTCTTCATCGGTTTGTCCATTGAACACTAATTTGCATAAGGGCTGTGAGCCACGCAGGCTAAGAGCCAGCGTCAGGTCAAGGGTAAGACCCAACTACTGGCATTCTTTGGGTGACTGTTTTCAAGAGTGAATAGATCTACCCAGGGAAGTATACATCGACGTTAATGGACAAGCAAGGGTCTTGTCATTCAGGATGTTTACAGTGTCATTTTTGCACTACCTGTTCTCAGTGCGACACTCAAGTTGAGTTTTTGAAAATCTTCAATAGCTGATCTCTACAAGGAAGTATAGATGCAGCAATCAATTGAGACAGTATGGTTGTCCACATGAGCTAGGCAGATCACTTGTGTGGATTTCCTGCTCTCTCTATAGCACTACGGAGTGTCTATGGACATAGTGTTTTGGGGTACGACCCGGCGGGTGACTGCTACATCATCCCATAGGCATTGAGGATCACAGTTGATCTGCCTTGAGGATCACAGTTTGATCTCTCCCAGTTAGAATTTCAAGGAAAGAATTCCGCAATCTACCACGCGGTAGCAGACAAACTCAACTTTTTAAGTTGATTCCAATCAGTATGTACACAGCTCACTATGTTGGTTACCGTTAACTGCTACTTGAGTAGTTTCTACAAAGGGTCTTACCAAGGGGTTTGACTACGTAGATTTTAACCAAAGGGGTTGGATTGCGAAGGCAACACCCACGGTTCCCAGTGCAATACTGTTTGTTTGTTCAGGTAGGAGATGTGCTCCTCTCCGTTTGAGTACGAGTAAGTAAACATTACGTTCAAATCTCCAGGTACGCATCTATTGATTTGGTGTTATTCCATTTTTTGTATGCTTTGCTTTTTTTTTTTCAAGACGTATAAGTACGCTTGAATGTTGCAGAGCCATGCCAAGGGCATGTCGGCACGAAGTATTTTGGGCCAAGTGTCCAATCTACCTTTTTGTCTTATGCTGTTACGAACCTACTTGTAGGGTTCGATTTGGCACATGTTGTCACATGGGATACAACATGGTCTAGGAACTCAAGGAGTTTGGTTTAGCCAGTGTGGAGCATGATAATGAGGCTCCCTCTCACTCGTGTCGCAGAGTGTTCGTAGTTACCTCCACACACAAGTACAGCTCGTACTTGATGGATGTCACTTTTCCTGGCATCCTTACTTGAGACATATTCCACATGTGGAGAATATGAGTCTCTGGGACTGACACTAGCGCCCAATTCAAAATGATGTGTCGTGACGAAGTCCCTAGGTGCTGGTCACATCCGTTCATTAGACCAATTGACGCACACAGTATCAGGAACAATTTCAGTGGCCAAAAATTGTCGGGTACTAAGTACATACTTGTTGTGATTACAAGTGCTATGAAACCACCTTAACGGAGGGTCGTTTCTACATATAGCAAAGTATGCTACGTTCATGAGAATGTCTCATGGTTGGTTCCTAGGTGTGACCGGGTTGTCACATTCTATTATGGTCCAACTTTTGCTGCAAAGTATGCTACGTTCATGAGAAGGTCTCATGGTTGGTTCCTAGGTGTGACCGGGTTGTCACATTCTATTATGGTCCAACTTTGTTGCAAGATTTTCAAGTAAGTATCGTGGAAAGTCTCGTCATGGAATTGCGCTTTGGATATGTTTGTGTTAAATGCATGCACACTAGGTGTTATGGGCCCTAGTGTTTAACACAAATTTATTTGGAGCGGCATGCAAATCCATGGACTTTATTCTTTCTGCACCCTTTTGCATTGCTAGTGCAATCTCTCTTGCAGATTTGTATGAGTTTACACCCTGCCATACAAGGTGATGGCTGAGTATGGATGTTAGTGATTGGTTGCTGGAACCTCCAATCTACCTTCAACCTAGTTGGTTGTCTCCACTCCATATCGAGTATATGGCTGGATACTCAATGGTTGAGTCATAGTTTGTCGTCAGTCGTGGAAGACTGTCTGTAAGTGGTTGGGGAAAGTACCTCACTCTTACTGTTGTTATTCATCCCACGTTGGATGGGCAGCTTACAAGTATTCTATTTAGTACTAAAGGATATGCTAAGCGCATACGTTAGTAAACTGTGCTAAAGGATCTGCTAAGAGCATACGTTAGCACAATGCATTCTGAATAGGTGATTCTCTCCTTATTATAGAATTTTCTTAGGTTAGGTTTTCAACTTTGAACACCTGTTGTGGTGGGGTTGGATACCAATAGTTTCATAAGTTAGGGACTTAGTAGGTGTGCTGACAGAGTATGTTGGCATGTAACCTTTGTTAGGGGTGAACATGTGGTTCTGTGTGTTCCAAAATGTTCAGAAGTCTGACATGAGGACACTCCCTATTCTATCTTTCAGTAGCTATGAGCTTTTCAAGATACTCACATGAGTTATCATGAGTTACCATTTAGATACGGGTGGTTGCAAAAGGACAACAATGTTGAAAATCAAGATGTTGCTCTTGGTTTCATTGAGCCTCCTCACTACACCAGGTATCGGTCATATGGACAATTGGCCCGTGTAGAGGATGCCAATAAGGAAAACATCAGTGTTCTTACGAAGATACTACCACTCGTGTTTTCGAGGACGAAAACGCTTCTCCAAGGGGGGAGTAATGTCAGGCCAAGGGCCAGGACGGACATGCGGTCAAGGGGCGCTATATCTAGGGGCTAGGAGTCTATATATGGCACGGTTGGGTGGAGAGTTGCATGGTCCGGTCCCCCGCAGTCTTATTACATTGATATTACATTTGTTTCTATGTCATTTGCACATGTGATTGCATTGGCATCATGTTTGTTTCTATGTCGTCTCCATAGCGGCGGCGTGAATCATCTATAAGGACAATGTGATGTTGTTATTTCTAACCTTCATGTCTCAATATGTTTCTTGAGCTGATATTGTTTACAGGATGAAAGTCACATCAAACAATGTCTATAGAGGCTCAAATATATTCAAGCTGCTCAAAGATATTGAAGGTTTTCAAAGATATTGAAGAATTTGCATCAATTCAACTGCATATATTGTTAAAGACCCTTGAAAGGGCACATTGTAAAACAAGAGTGATGTAGCTTCTTTGAACATTGTAAATGTATGTTTAAAATATTTTAATATAACGGTGGTTATATATAGAGCTGTGGGTTTTTCCCTTGAGCACCCAAGGGTTTTTTCATCCACAGTTAGGCACCTTCATTTGAGTGGGGGTGTTGAGTTATATATAGTATCTCTATATATAGCACCTTGGTCCCCTCTATATATAGTAGACACACTTTGGGGTTTGCATATGATGGTGTCGTCTCTCTCTCTCTTCTCGTCTACCTGCGCTCTCTCGCTCGAGTTCAACACTCCACTCCTCTTAGAATCACCTCCAGAAGGACACAATTTAAGCTGTCAAGTGTAATCTTGTTGATAGTACCTATTGACTCCTTTTTATGCCAACCATTGTCAAGAAGGCCATTGCAAAACATAGCATTGAGACTATTGCACAACAACATTTTCCTAGCAATTCTAATAGACTATGAACGAAACAACTCAATGAAAACCAAAATAGGTATTAATAGAACTATCTTGACGAGCTTTGTTGATACAGTAGGCCTTAATGAACATTGAACATCCTTGAAAAACTTGTTTTTAACTAATTCAAGAGCAAAATTGTCAGGAACTGGCCAATCTATATAAATATAGTCCTCCTCCAAAGGTAGCTAAATCAAGTAACCTTCTCTGTGGTTTCTTTCAAGTTGATAGAAATGGTCATAGAAGAAAATTCCAACATCAGCTAGACTCCTATGGCTTCTACCGTCATACTGAATCTATTCAATCTGAGCATGTACAACATAAATAAGGCCAATGATGCACTCCACCTCCCACTCTTAATAGGAAGAGGGGTACGAAACTGTAACAATGTTATAAAGAAACTTAGAAACAATTATTAACATAAAGAGGCTTTTAATTAAATGAGAAAGAACCTGCATAGCTTACAATTGCTTCTAGGAGTTTTGATTGAGGAACAATCACCACCAAGTTGCATAATATCACCATGAGTCCAAACATGTTGCACATGACCTCTTTGATAGTCTTTCTCCCAACCTCAATTTTGAAATCCATTACTCGACCCTTCAACGAGAACCTATACATATTGGAGTGCTGACGTCTCTTCCTTCTAGGAGGCTGCATAAGCACCCAAGCTCCGTTGCTTATCTGTATCTCTGTCCATTTATTAGAAGCATTGATTGAATTGCAAATGAGGATTGAGAAAAAAAAAGACTTGAACTATGGGTGGAGCTGAGAGTCTAGAAGCATCGACTAGTACTATACCTACGAGGTTCATCCATAATAGAGAAGGATGAAGGAGATCCAAATGATGATTAACTGGAAAGGTAGTTAATACCATACCGGTATGATTTGTCTATAGCAGTGACATCAACAGTTGATTATGTAATAAATACCCCATTTCTGTGAGCATCCATTTGCAAATTAAAAGAGTTCTAAATTACATTCAAAGACACCTTTTTTGTGTAAGACATTAAGAATGGCATGTCTTGAAACACAAAAAAATAATGAATTCATGAGCCGAATGGTTTAGGCATAAATTAGTTAGTAGATCACCTCAAGTATGGTTGTTACTGCACTATTTTCACTTTGCCTAAGATGTCATGGCACTGAATTACCTTCCCTACAAAAACTTACGTCCATCGTGAATGAAAAATAAATTGGGTCTATCTCTGCCAGGCTCTCTTGCAGAATATCCTGTTGCAACAGGGACAACGTGCTCATCTTTTAATAGGTTCTCATCATTATCAGTGACCTCTGTGTGCATCACACTATTGCCTTCAAGGCTAGCTTCCTCTTGATCCATCGGCACAAGCTTTCCATCGATAAGTTGAGATCGTTTATACCAGAATGATAGGATTAAGGATTGTGTGGAAATCATGTACTTGACTATTAAGCTGTCAAGTGTAATCTTGCTAATAATACTTGGAATTATTTTTATCCCAAACATTATCAAGAAGGCCACTATAAAACACAACATTGAGACTATTGCACAACAGCACTTTCCTAGCTATTCTAGTAGACTATGAACCAAACAACTCAATGAACACCGAAATAGGTATGAATAGAACTATCTTGACAAGATCTGTTGATACAGTAGGCCTTAGTGAACGTTGAACATCCTTGAAAAACTTGTTTTTAACTGATTCAAGAGAAAAATTGTTAGGAACTGGCCAATCTATATAAATCTAGTCCTCCTCCAAAGGTAAGTAAATCAAGAAATCTACTCCGTGGTTTCTTTCAAGTTGATAGGAAGGGTCATAGAAGAAAATGCCAACATCAGCTAGAATCCTATGGCTTCTACCCACATACTGAATATGTTCAATGTGAGCATGTACAACATAAATGAGGCCAGTGATACACTCCAGATGCTACCACTCCTAATAGAAAGAGGGGTACAAGACTGCAACAATGTTATAAAGAAACTCAGAAACAATTATCAACATAAAGAGGCTTTTAAATGAGGAGGAACCTGCATAGCTTACAATTGCTTCTAGGAGTTTTGACTGAGGAGCATTCACCACCATGTTGCATAATAACACCATGAGTTCAAACATGTTGCGCAGGACCTCTTTGATAGTCTTCCTCCCAACCTCAATTTTGAAATCCATTACTCGACCCTTCAACGAGAACCTATACATATTGGAGTGCTGAGGTCTCTTCCTTCTACGAGGACGCATAAGCACCCAAGATCCCTTGCTTATTTGTATCTTTGTCCATTTATTAGCAACATTGATTGAGTTGCAAATGAGGATTGAGAAAACAGAATACTTGAACTTGCTAAGAGTTGTACACGTACTATGGGTGGAGCTGAGAGTTGTGAAGCATCGTCTAGTACTATACGTATGAGGTTCATCCATAATAGAGAAAGATGAAGGAGAAAGGAGTAACTCTACTGATAGTCAAGTTGGAGATGGTAGAGATGAAGATCAAAATTTAGGAGGGCAGGAAGTGACTTCTTCAAAAGTAGGGATAAGTTTTCCTGCTAAGGAGAGAGCCCTATTGTCATCCGGGTCCCCAAAAATTTTTCAGTTTTCGAAAATGACAGGAATGTTAATGGTGGAAGGTGGATTTTGACTATGATTAAAAGGCCATTCTCACTGTCAAATGGCTTGTTTTGGCCCCAAATTTCATGGAAATAGGCATATTATAGCTCATTTTTAAAATTTTTGAACGTCTTGATTGAAGTGTTCTCATTAGATGCACATTTTTTTTCCACTTAATGGTCCTCCAAAATACCTCAAAAATATTCGAATGAGGGGAAGGACTGAAGGACAGCAAGGGCCACGTTCCCGAGGGAGGGGAAGGGGCTCGACTCTCAAGGGAGGTGTCTCTATGAGCTGATGCAGGACGGTGGCATCTGATGTCAAGCGTAGGGAGTGCCAGCCTCCAAGTCCATGCATCCTACAAGGATAGGTAGGGGTTTCTTTTTTATACTATGCACATAGAGAAGCGAGGCCGGGTATAAGCTGAGGCACAACTTTCCTAAACATTGGCGTCGCTGCCTTGAAGACCAAAGTAATATGTTTTTTTTGTAATAATCACCCTACCCTCATGAACCTTCCCCTCCTTGGTCTTTTTGTTGCAACAAGTTAGCGCGCTAATGTGGATTGGTTGTAGAAATCGACGAGGGAGGGGTAGGGTTATCTCTTATAAAAAAAACGGTTGAAATAGAAGAATAGGTAGGGGTAGGGTCATGTAGATAGGGTCATTTCCCCACACACAAAAAAAAGATGTCAAGCAGACCAAGGATCTGTTGTGGCATGCGGTGATACAGGCAAATAATTCAATTGTGTACTTCTTGGGAAAATGATGGCAAGGTGGCATGATGTTGAGGTGTTGATAGCGGGTGATGATAGTACAATGACACTTGCAATGTGATGGTGAGCAACGTGAGGGATTTGTTTATCCATGATTGAAGGGATTGGGGCATTGGATTGCAACCACAAATGTCAGTGTATGGAAGAAACAACTATGCTCCTCTGCTGGTTGCTCTTGTTTATGTGATGTTGCAAAGGATATTGGTAGGATTTGGAAGCTTTAAATTTCCATTATGTGAGCTTAGAAGCCAATGTTTCACAAGTTTCAATGGCACAGTGAGATGAGAACTTTTGGTAACTGTAAATTGGACCTTACCACAACCTTTTTATTGCCTCTTATCAAAATACCTTGTCGCTTTGCTTTTATATTGGACTCCTCCCTTGAAATATTGTCTAAGATCTCATGCATGTCAACACCTATGTTCACAAATCCAGAAGACAACAATCTGATCCATGAGAACTAGACATGTTAACCTCTCAATCAATTTAGCTAGCTTGTACAAGCACCTGTTAAATTCTCTAAAATGGTTTTCCGTTTTACTCAAATTTTCCACTATAGCTATGACTCGATCAATTTATTTCTCAAGAACACATATCCAATTTTCTTCACAAGTATTAACTTCTAAAGGAACATTGTCAATGTGATGCAACCATTTTGAAAAGAGTTGACAACCTTCTATGCTTCCTTGGTTGAATTTTCCCCTTTTCTGGTCTTGTCTATCCAAACAAGCCCCAATTTGCACTTGCAAGCTTCCATTAAAGAATGTCGTTGTCTGTGAATTTAGTTTGAGTAAAGGAGACTTTAGCAATCATCTTTTGTCACAACTAAGCTAAGAAACAACTAAACATTTATCTGTTTCACATGAGCCTCATAGACTGGGCCCTTCTTTTTGTTCTTAGCATATCTTAACATGGATTAACTATTAGTCAAGTCTGGTAAAAAGCATTAAAAAAATCATACCTCAAGAATCTTGTTGAGATGATCATGAGGCATTTGGGTATGCTTGAGCTTATCATGCATGCATTGGGCACATCACTTCATCATTGCCACTACATATGTCATCGACATAGTTGCAGTGTGTGCATCCACAACTTACTGCTCTGATTTCCCCCACCATTTTAGTGTGAAGCTGGCAAGAGGAAAAGGAGGGCTGCTAAAGGGTGTTGCATTATGAAACACACACACACACACACACACACACACACACACACACACACACACACACACACACACACACACACACACACACACACACACACACACACACAGAGAGAGAGAGAGAGAGAGAGAGAGAGAGTACACTTGTTCTTGCTTGATTTAGGCACATGTTTTTGCTTGCTCACAAAAGTGGATTTGTTTCATGCTTTATGAGGTTCTCCGATAGCATTGTAATCTTACGAGGTTTTGTGTTGACTTTTTTGCAAATATAGGTGCCAAATGTTTGGTGGGTTATTTTTGAGAGGAGGCTAGGTATGACACATGGAATTGATTCAAACAATACTTATATCGATTCAAACAATACCTTGAGAGATGTACCACAGGAGATCTATCGTACAAGGAAATATTGGAATTCCTTCTTATAAACGGCTTAAAAAATGACAAACTATTAAAAAAATCTACACTTGAAAGGATGTACCACCTTTGAGCAAGTCACTACAGAGTCTCTATATCTAGTTGACAATTATAAGGTCTATGAAGAGGTGACTAAAGATGGAGAAAATGCGACTATAGTGCCTCTTCTATAATGAGTAATCTATGATGAAAGGGAAAGATCAAAATCCTACCATTTTCAATGTTGATCAAGTGGTCAAAGAAGTGGTAAGGAGAATGAACCAAGGCGATAAATAGAACTTGAATGTACCACACCAATAAACTAGAAGATTGGCACTTATGGAGGGGATCATCCCACCCCATGGTGTAACATTCAGCCAAGACCGATGCTGTGCGGCTTTGCGGGCACGAGATGAAAAACCAAGTTTTCTTGTATTTTTGAACTTTAACAAATCTATGGTCTATGATAGGACTGCTTATGGCATCAGATTGACAAAAATGTATGCTTTATTTGGTATTTTAGACCAAAAGTACTTCAAATTGGGCTAAGTGGGATGGAAGGTTGAAGATGTCCAAAATGATGGTTTTTGATCAAGATTGTAGAGTTTGAAGTGTTGATGAAGCAAGTCTAGAAAGCTCCTCAAACAGAGTTGTAGAGTGCAAGATATGGCTATTTGAAGTTTTATAGGTGGCTGTGTGTGCACCCAATTGACCACATTGGAAGTTCTTTCATCTGGTGGATTTTTGGCCCTTGACAAGGTTTTAGAATGTAATGCACTTGATATGGAGCTGAGAAGAATTCAAGGCTTGTCAATTAGACTCTTGGGCAGCAAGATAGAGCGAGTCAAAGTTAAGGACCGATTTCAAGCAGATGGATGCATGTGTTTTCTATTTTATTTTCAAACACTTTGTTCAAGGGCACAGGGAAGCCAAAATGCGGCAAGGGAATTTGAGTTCTGAGTCGACACAATGGAGTTTTGGTCGATCTTTTTGGCTCAGGTTTTTTGATCTATGAGCAAGGAATGGCAGTATTTCAAAAGTGGTATAAGAGGTTTTTTTCTTTTTAAAGCATGGAGGAGAGCTTTGGAGCACCAAGGGGCTGGCTCACCACGGTGTGCCATGTGGCATGATACAAACCCACATGCATAGTGGGGAGCGATGAGGGTGCTCTGTATGAGTTGAAGCATGATGCTTCAATAGGTATACGAGAGAGAGAGAGAGAGAGAGAGAGAGAGAGAGAGAGAGAGAGAGAGAGAGAGAGAGAGAGAGAGAGAGAGAGAGAGAGAGAGAGAGAGAGAGAGAGAGAGAGAGAGAGAGAGAGAGAGAGAGAGAGAGAGAGAGAGAGAGAGAGAGAGAGAGAGAGAGAGAGATCTCACTCGACGGCTATGGAGTCTTGCACGTTGGGTGCTAGGGCGTTTCACGACGGCCCTGTGTGATGTGAGGAGGCAACTTCGGTGGTTATTGATAGCCACTAGGTGGTGCATCAATTGAGTGGCATTGTCCGTTGGTGCTAACATGGAAGTTCCCCATGGGGGTTGATTCACACGTTCGTAAGGGCTCCAAATATTTCAAAGAAGGAAGGGGAGAACCCCACTAGCTATATTGATGGTGCTCGAGGGTTCCCTTCGCGTGCTAATCAAGAAAAACAAGAGGGAGAGAGAGCTTGAGGCCGGCCAAGGGCACTTCACATGACCGGTGGGGTTTCACATACAGTGGAATAGGAGAATATGGCCGATTTGTTGGGCTCATGCAAAGGTTACTAAAATGATGATATCAAATGTGCACAATGCAAAAAAAATGCTAAAAGGATCAAGTCACACTCCACAAGCAAATATAAACCAAATGTTTTCATTTTTAAAGCTTTTGTAATCCTCTATAATAGGTAGTTCTCACAAATTTTTAATGGTTTTTTTTTTATTTGCAGCTTTTTGCACCGTTAAAATGGGTAGAACCCCATTGAGGAGTTGTCCAGTATTTTTTAGTTTTTCTCTTTGGAGCAATTTGTGAGTATCAAAGGAGGTCTAAAGAAGCACTAGGAGCACTAAAGAACTAGACGGCGGTGCAACTTTGGGGAGCATTCTGATCTACGGGTTGCGATTCAAAGGGCATACCAAAGCATGTGTATGCAATATAATTTTAAAAGAGTAATCAAAAATCTAAAGTTGTATCACCTGCCAATTGACAACATATCTTGTGACCGGATTCTATGTTTCTTTAATTACTACCTTAACAATTAATAGCGTTCTCATTTGCAGTCTTTCTCTTAAACTCTCTCTAATCACCCTATACTTGTATTAAGCCTTAACTAAGTCTATATGACCTCATTTATCCTAGTTTGAACATCTACTAAGCTCCTATCTATAGCCAAAAGATTGGTGCTTTCCCGATTTCCCCTGGAGTACCGTGCTCTTCGACACCACAACATAGGCTACTAGGGGAACAAGAATCATATGTGCCTAAACCTATTAGAGCTCATTATTCCATGAACGAGAACACCATAATGTTCATAGACAATCAAAAGTATGGATCAAAGGTCATTCTTGCCAGGCAAGAACAACCGTCTAATGATTGACCAACTATGCAATAAGTATGACCATGCCACAAGTGTGGAGGTGATCACTGAGCAAGGATTTGTCCACACAAGGGTGAACGTGAAGAGAAACTTGGATTTTGTGATCAATGTGTAATCACTCATGTTCTTTTGGACTCTATCAAAAATCATGATAACAAGGGAAAAGCAACAATTAAATTTGTATGAGTATTACCTTCTTCAAGCAAATTTTAGGTGGAACCCAAGGTTATTCCTATGAATGTAGTGACTAGAGCTCAAGTTCAAGAAGCTACCAACAATAAACCTTATGAGGAAGGAAAAAAGCTACCAATACAAACAATATTTGAGAGCATTTTAGTGAGGAAACATGAAAAGTTGGCGAAGCCAAACAAGATAAATTGAAATAAAAAAGGCTAAAAGGGAAAATCACCTTAAAAACCAAGCTACAACAAACTAGAGAACAATTAAAATAAGCAAAGGAAAACAAGGGATAAACAGAGATGGAAAAATCATCCAAGATATCATTGGAAGCTTTAGTCCTGGTTGACAAAGTCAAATAATCCTTAGAGGCTCCATGACAAGCTTATGAGGCTAAATTGATAACCAACCAAAACATGTAATAGAGGTGGTTAACATATCTGCATCTTGAAGTTGAGAAATAGAGATTTGAAATGTGCAAAAGTCTTATAGAGACAACTCAAGATCTAGTGAATCTAGAGAAACTAAACATCCATAAACTAGAGTGTTGATCCATAAAAGGGACAAGGAAATTGAGCAAAAAAGAAGCAAAAAAATGTTCAAATGAAGTCTGAGCCAGAAACACCATTGGACACAAGGATAGTGTCTAATACCCCAGATGACTCAAAGTTAGAAGTGATGATGTCAATTGTTGAAGTAAAAGAGACATGGTCATAAGAGTTCAAGGAAGAGATAAGGAATGAAAAAGATGAAAGTACAACTTTCAAGTATGCAACTATCACTAAAAACAATATGGATCATGAGTTCTACCCAGGGGACATACAATTGCTTTATGGTGATGAGGGGTCTATAGCATCGGAAGAGAGCAAACCACACTCTTTTTGGATTGTATTGTCTTTCATGGAAAGAAAAAACAAACAAAATTTAAGATTAAGGTAGTTCCTTCTCAGTGGAAGCCAACTCCAAATTTGATGGACACCAAAAGCCTTCATGAACTAATGTTGACTCCTATACAGTGCACGATAACTCTCTCAGTGTACTTGAAAATAAGACCACATATATAGGGAGAAGTGGGTAAAAATCTACAAAAGGTGGAATCAAATATTCCTCATCAAGTCATTTCCTTAGGTGAGTACATGAGTAAAACAACATTAAAAAAATAAAAGACCAAATCATTGCCTATAAGCAAGGTGAGTGATTATTGTGAAGTGGAAGAAGGAAACACCACCTTGCTAGTGAATCTCAAAGGATTCCAAATAATGGCTATACTTGATAGCAGGAATAGAGTAGCCATAGCCACCAAAGAAATATTGAAAAAGTGGGAAAAAATGGCTCTTAGAAAAACCAAAATTAAACTTCAACCCTGGGATGGTTATGTTGAGAGACTTGTAGCCATGTTGGAGCATATTATAATAACATCTTCTGACATAGAATATGACCATACCTTTGCTATTAGTGGATTTTGGAAAGAGAAACAATTTTGATATCATTTTGTGATGACCATTTATAATAAACCTAAAATGCTACACGATTGGGTCTACGATCACATCTACTTGAGCCACAAAGTGATTACTACTTGGATCATATAAAAGACCATAGCTATAGAGATGTCACAAAGCTCGTGGGGGTCACTATCCGTAAATTGTGTATATTGCATGCATTCATGAACTACTTTTAAAACTCCTTATATGTGAATTTTTTACAACCCTATTCAATCTGTAATTTCTTTTCTCAATTTTATTTTATGGTATCCTTCTATATGTAAAAATGTGAAACAAAATGAAAATAAATAACACCTTCTGTGGGCACTCACATGATAGTCACATAATTATTAAGTGACCCCCCCGAGGGCAGTCAAAGAGTCCTTGTTTTTATCTCCTATCAACCAATACATCAAGCCATCTCCGTCAAGTGAAGCTCATCATCTCGCTCCTTTGTACCCTTGGACTCCATGCTCCTCCCATAATAGAGTTTGCAGTTTTTTCGTGCGTGCGGATGGGCTTCAGCTGGAGCATGAATGGAGAGGGAGGTATTCTCTTTTGGATTTTTTTGGCACATTGTCCTTCTAAAAGATAGTTAGTTTGCTGATGAGGGAATTGATAAGGTTTTCTTTGTGTGCACATTCTAGATAGTAACCCCTTAAATTTCTCATGTGGGCTTTTGCCCTCCCTCCTCCTCCCATTCACAAGCTCACAGTTCACCTTGATAAGTTTTTTTTTTTCATGCACATTCTACGGAATAAGCCCTTCAATTTCTCAAGTGGGCCATTGCCATTCCTCCTCCTCCCACTCACCATCTCGCAGCTCCTTCGCACGTACGTGGACAAGCTGTGAGCTCCTGAGTGGGAGGAGGGAGGGAATCGTTTTTAGCATTTTCAAGACTTGTTGTCTACTTTATGTCTTCTAGATGACTTGCTAAGTTGTGGCTTTGTGAGAAAATATTTATGATTTTCTACTGATTACTAGCTGTTTTTGGTCAATTGTCGCTAGAACAATCAACAAGGATTTTTGATTTGTGGCCCTACTTAGAGTAGAGATTGCTGATTTGAGGCCCTAATTTGTCGTTTTGCGGCTTCGATCTACTATCCTATGTTTCTAATTGCCCTCCCTCCTCCTCCCATTCACAATCTTACAGCTCATTTGTGTGCACGCGGATGAGCTGCGAGCTCGTGAATGGGAGGTGGAGGGATGGCAATTAGGACACAAAATAGGATTAAGGGCCATTCATCTACAAAATATGAGGAGGGAGGGCAATGGAATCCCTTTTCGCTTTTATTTGATAAAAATGAATTGCTAACATTTCATTCTTCGAACCCCCAAAATGAGAGTATGGCTTATTGCATATGTTTGATGTCATGTCACCTCATTGTACATAATTGAAAATAATATACTATAAACTAAAATTAAGTGACAATAAACTAAGAGTCAGATTTCCAATGATTTGTTTGTATGGCTCTCTCTACCATCACTATCATTATTAGCCTGTAAGCTTAGTTATGAGGTGGGTTATGGATGTCTTGCTAAGGTGGTCTCTAGGTCTATACCTTCATTGTCTCCTCTGTTGAAGAAGTTTTTCACTACACTTTGTTTAGATGTCTTTGATAGAGGTGAAAAATGAGAAGATCTTGATATGTTTTGTTGAACCAAAGACGAGACACGAGACGAGAAGAGAGAGAGAGAGAGAGAGAGAGAGAGAGAGACAACACCATCATATGAAATCCCCAAAGTGAGTGGAGAGCACACACTGAGTACACATATATAGTGGGGACTCCTAGCTAGTTTGGGCTCTCTATATAGCTCCAACACCCCCACTCAAATAGGAGTCCCTAATTGTGGATGAAAAAACCCGTGGGGGTACAAGAGAAAAACCCACAACACCATATACATGCATTGTTGTATCAATAAATTTACAAATTTACAAAATATTTCACGAGGAGCTACATCACTCCATAATATACAACAAATGCCGCGAAGGCTCATAAAAATTCTAATGGAAACAAATTAAAAGTTTTAATTGCAAGGAGCTACATCACTCTTGTGCCACTGCAAATGTTTTGATAGAGCAGCTTTAGCGTTTTTGATCCCTTGTATATGCTGCTTAATGTGATTTTCATCCTATAATCAATACCAACTCAAGAAACATATCGAAATGTGAAGGTTAGAAATAATCACATCACACCTTAGAGACGGTTCGTGACGCCTCTCTGGAGACGACATATAAACAAACATAATGCCGATGCAATCACATGTGCAGACGACATAGAAACAAATGTAGTATCAATGTAATCACATGTGCACACATTTATACAAAGCCGAGATATAATGAACATATTGGGACCCCCAAGATCTCAACACCTGGCAGTTGTCATCATGATGGCTTTACGTACCATGGCATCACGGTATTCACCATGGCATAAGAGACGCTCATAAAAGCTTTGAAACACCAATCATCATGGTTTTATGTACCATGGCACCAGAGACTTTTTCTTCAAATCAAATAAAAAACGTACGTACCATGGCATCACGGTATTCACCATGGCATTAGAGACGCTCACAAAAACTTTGAAATAGCAATCATCATGGCTTTACATACCATGGCATCAGAGACATTTTCTTCAAATTAAATAAAAATTATAAAATAGTAATCACCATCATGGCTTTATGTACCATGGAATTATAGACGCTGCTTTTGTGAAAAATCTTCAAAACCTCAAGAGAATGACTAGTCAATGGATAACTAATTTGTAAAATCCCGTGAAATACTTTATGAAAATCATGACGAGATTAGTAGCATGTATCAAGAACCAAAGCCATGATCAATGGAGAAAATAAAAACACAACAAATAATATCACCTTGAACCATGGATGAAGATAATAAAGACGCATCATGTAACTTCACCCATGACATCATGGAGCTCGATTTGGGGAAGCTTGTCATTTTTACGTCAATGATGTACATGAAGACTGTGGACATCATCTCACGCTATACTAGGTTATGTGATTGAAGACAGAAGTAACCGACCACACTAGACTAGGTAGAAGCTTGCTACACATAGCATGACAAAATTGTCTCTATACTGATCCTCGACAATTCTACGTCAATTTGCTCTGCTTTTGGACGCTATAAAAAAAACATGAGTAAATAGACACTAGAGTCTCTTTTAGTATGCAAACACGCACAAGCACATCCATGTCAGTCATTAACACTGGTTACAATAACATGGTATTTGTTTTAAAAAAACATGCAAATTAAAATAGATCACGATAAAAATAGCATTCCTTGACCTGTTGTTGATTGGGACCGGTGGTCATAGCCCTTTCAAGGCACTTGTTAAGCCGGGACTGGTAGATCTTAGTGAAGGTCGTAGCCATCATGAGGCACTACCAAAGCTGCGAATGGTCGACAATGTCAAATTGCCTGGTCGATAGTGCGCTTTCTTGAGAGAGTTTGCATGCAGCAAACAGTACGCAACAAGCCAATCGTGGCATTTGTTGAGCTTATATGTGAAGCTACTCAATATATGGATTCTCTATATATGGCATCAAGGTCCCCTCTATATATACATCATTTCACACTTTGGGGTTCTATTTCTGTGCTCTCTCCTTCTCTCTCAACATGGTATCAGAGTAGAACGTTTTTGTTTTCGATTTTTCTTCTGATTGAAAACGATTTTACAAAAACTACCCGTCAAAGGCATCGAAATCGATGTGGTCTACAACTTTGCAGAAGAAAGTTTTTTCAAATTCTGCATTGATTTTGAGAATCATTCGCGGACAGCGTACATGTCTGAAAAACAGTTTTGCTTTTTGTTTTTTATTTTTCTCTCGATTGAAAATGCTTTTGTAGAAACTAATCACGAGACACACCAGAATCGATGTGGTCCACAGCTTTGCAGAAGAAAGTTTTTTCAAATTCTGCACCGATTTTTAGTTATCGTTTGCGGAATGTGTACATGCCTGAAAACCAACTTTGCTTTTTGTTTTTTATTTTTCTCCTGATTGTAAACGATTTTGCAGAAACTAGCCTAGTGGGAATCGATGTGGTCTACAACTTTGCAGAAGAAAGTTCAAATTCTGCACCAATTTTAAGTTATCATTCGCGGACTATTCTGATTGTTCTCCTAATTGAGAACGATTTTGCAGAAGAGTGCGCGAAGGCATTGAAATCGATGTGGTCAATAACTTTGTAGAGGAAAGTTTTTTCAAATTCTGTACTGATTTTGAAAACTATTCGCTTGAGCCATCGAAATCGATGTGGTGTACAACTTTGCAGAATAAAGTTTCTCTAAATTCTGCACTGATTTTGCGTTATCATTCTCGTACTACAAATATGTTTGAAAAGCAAAATTTTACTTTTTGCTTTTGATTTTTCTCATCATTGAAAACTTCTCAATTATATTTTCTCTTCATCAATCATATATTTGTTACTGACGTAACTTTGCTGCAGAAGCTAGTTACATATCGTTCCGATTCAGTTGAGCTGTTGATGATCGTCCAAATTCTATCAAGCTATTGTTGGTACATGACCTTTTGTTATATGATATACTTGTTCATTGCTTCTCGTATAATTATTTTTCTAGAGATATAGTTACGTTGTTTTGTTGATAATCTCTCGTTGATACCATAATGATTTTAATGGTACCATGATGATGTTTTGTTAGTACTTTGGTCATGGTGATTTTCGTTCATACCATGGTTATTCTCAGTGATGCCATGATGATATTCCATTGATTCCATGGTTATTCTTGGTGATACCATGATGTTGTTTCGTTGATACCATGGTTATTCTCGGTGATACCATCATGTTGTTTCGTTGATACCATGGTTATTCTCGGTGATACCATGATGTTGTTTCGATGATACAAAGATTATTCTCGGTGATATCATGATGTTTTTTCGTTGATACCATGGTTATTCTCGGTGATACCATGATGTTGTTTCGTTGATACTGTGGTTATTCTCAGTGATACCATGATGTTGTTTCGTTGATACAATGATTATTCTCGGTGATATCATGATGTTTTGTTGATACCATGGTTATTTTTGGTAATACCATGATGTTTTTTGTTGATACAATGATTATTCTATGATGCTTTGTGTTGATACCACGATGATTTACTCATTTTTATTGATACAATAATGATATTTTGTTAATACTTTGATGATACTCATTGATATCACTACATTGATAAATGTCGTTTTATGTAGTATATACACATGTCATTTGCATCACGTAATCACGCATCTTGTACTTTTACGTTCATACTTTATGTACCATATATTGTCGTGCATTTATATGTCGTCAAAAGAGTGGCGTCGCGAACCATCTCTTATGGCATTGTGAATGTAATTATTTCACTAACGATGCTAATAATTTTCATGACTATTGTTTTGGAGTCTATGATCTATGTAGGATTGATCAAAGAATTGATTTCATGAAGACAAACTTGGTGACAATAAAAGATTTATGAAGACATGTTTGGTGATTCCGTATTGATGACAACATGAAGACATGTTTGGTGGTGCGATATTGATGACAAGCTACACAACAGATTCACGGAGACACTTCTGATTACGAGCTAATCGATAGCCTTTATACCTCTTTATTGAACCTTTGTATCCATTATTGTATTTGATAAGATAGGAGTAATCTAACTCCTCATAAAACATTCATTGTAAAAGGAGTGATGTAGCTCCTCAAAAAATATTCATTGTAAAAGGAGTGATGTAGCTCCTCATGAACATTTGTATAATCAATGATTTTTATAATATAACGGTGGGTGTATATAGAGCTGTGGGTTTTTCCCTTGATCCCTCAAGGGTTTTTTCATCCACAGTTAGGGACCCTTATTTGAGCAGGGGTGTTGAGCTTATATGTGAAGCTACTCAATATATGGCTTCTCTATATACGGCACCAAGGTCCCCTCTATATATACATAATCTCATTTGTGTATTATACACACTTTGGGGTTCTATTTCTGTGCTCTCTCCTTCTCTCTCAATAGCATTCATGGGTAGTAGCCATAAGGCGTTAAATAAATCATGGTGTACTGTATGTGGCTCCTTGTTGCTGAAAACTCATCGTGTTGCCAACTAAAACTGACTTCATCAGCATGGGAGGTGGAAGAAAGACTTCGTCAGCATGGGAGCATTGAGAGAAAGAGACAGCATGCTTACGGGGTCAGCACAGAATAGCACGGAATCACCCTCGGTAGTTGTTATAAAGTAGACTAAAAAGAGCGTGATTGGATGCCCTGTGTAGCGCTAGGTGTCAAGGGTATACAATAGAATTATGAGCCAAAAGCATCTCACGCTATATTGAGCAGAAGAACTAACACTATTGTAGTGTTGAACGCTATTGTACGCAAGTATACTTAGCACAAGAAAACAAAAACACTAAAAAATAGGAAAGGAAAACACAAATATTATGGCGCAGTTGTGAGAACTTAGAGATTAACTTAAATGTGACTAATATCACTATTAATTAATATGCTAATGTCAAGACATAAGAGAGTGCAAGATAGAAATAGAGCAATGACAATAGATTGCACTGGAATGGAGAAAGCACACCTTGTTACAAATGAGGGCAGCTAATGGGATATATATACAAGTTGAGGGAGTGAGGATTATCCATCACATGTGAATTATAGGTTGGTGGGAATACACACATGTTGAGACTTACATAGGTGAAAGGGGTCCATGTGCGAATTAGGGAATAGAGGTAGGTGGAAAGAAGTCCACACTTAATAAAGTAATAAGTTACTTTTACATCCCCCTTAAGGGTGGGCTTCTTGTTGTAACGCATTGAGATTGATGAAAAAAAAGCTTTGTGAAGTAGCCATGTCATAGATACATGCTATCCCCCCTCAATGAGAAGTTCATCCAGTAGGGATTAAACTCAAATTACACGATGAGGCTGTTTGTTTAGTGGCGGGCATAGACTTGGTGAGAAAGTCTACCCAATTTTCTACAGATGGAACATACACTAGCTTGATGAAGCCATTTACGATTAATTCTTTCAAGAGATAAAAGCTTATCTTAATGTGTTTCAGCTTGGATGAGAAAGAAGGTGATTCTGTAAGTGCGATGGTAGACTCCTTATCACAAAAAAGAGTGCTTGGATCAGTAGAGATATTGAAGGGTAGATTCAATTTGTTGATCAATTTAGAGATCCAAAGAGCCTCACGGGAGGCAAGAGCAGCAGTAACGTATTCCACTTCAATAGAAGAACTTGCAATAGAAGATTGTCTTTTGGTTTGCCAAGAGATAGGACCACCAGCCAAAGTGAATACATAGCCCCGTGCTGGATCTCTTATGACTTCAATGCCGAGAAAATAAGTCATAGGTCCTTTGTTGGTTAGTGGGAATTCACGAGAGATGCAATCAATTGCTTGTAGAAACATGTACTCTGATGTGCCAAGAAGAGGAATGTCATCCACAAAGAGGCCTAAGATAGCCATGCCTTTAGAGGTCTGCCATACGTAGATATTGTAGTCTGCCATAAGACGTTCCCAGCCACATTTCAGCAAGTAGTGGTGCATGCGGATGTACCACTCTCATGCAGACTGTTTTTAGCCATAAATCGGCTTATGCAATTTACATACATAATCAAGGTGGTGAGGGTCTTCAAAATGAGGAGGTTGTATCATATAGATGAGCTCTTGGAGAAATCCATGTAAGAAGGTGGTTTTTATATCAAGATGATGTAAAAGAAGTTTAAACTTAGCAGCAAGTGCAATAAGAAGTTGAAATGCAGTCATACCCAGTATTGGCAAATAGGTGTCGAAGTAATCCACACCTTGTTGTTGAGTGAAGCCGCTAGCGACAAGGTGTGCCTTGTAGCGATCAACTGAGCCGTTGGGGTGGTATTTCTTTTTTAATAGCCATTTTCAAGAGACAATGTTATGATTCATAGGAGGTGGCACAAGTTCCTAAGTGTTAGCTTCTTTGAGGGCTTGGAATTCATCCAATATGGAGGCATGCCACTCCTTGCTCTCGCTAAAAGCGAGGACATCAAGAACAGAGAGGGGAAGGGCATCTTCAAGAGGCTCTGGTGGATGTGCAAGAATCATTTCATCATTGAGGATAGTAGAGAAATTGGTGACTTCATAGACCTCGCTAAGAGAGCGGGTGCGCCCATGCGAGCTAGAGGCGGCTTGGTCCAAGTGTATAGCCAAACTATGTTGCGATGGAGAGGTGGCAGAAGTAGAGCTATGGGGCTTGACTTTGTCGACATCTGCTGAGATGGGAGGAACTGGCAAGGCTTCATGGGAGTTGTGGAAAAAGATGGAAATTGTGAAGGTGAGATTGGTAACGAAGGTGATGGGAGCTCACGAGGTGGAGCACCAAGTGTCTGCGGTGTGATGGAAGTAGTGGTGGTCGGGACGGACGGTGTTGGTGATGTTGTCAACTGCGAGGAGATGGGTGCAAGAGGTGGTGCAGGAGTGTTACCGATTGGATGTGCATGAGAATGCGAGACACAAGGAGGTGGATGGGCGATGAGGAAAGGCCTTTGGATGGTGAAGGGAGGCTAAAGATTGTGCCTAGAAGGGTGGGAAATTTGCATGGGTGTGTGTGTGGGTGAGGTCTATAACAAAGATTGATGAAAAGATTGGACTGGTGATGAGAATGTAGGGTGCAATGGTGGAGAATATTTTCCTGAGATTATGAATTCTTCATCAAAGACGACGGTGCGGGCAAAGATAAACTTGTGATGGTCTGGGATATAGAGGAGGTATGCCTTGATGCCAAAGCAATCACCATAGCCGCCAAAAGTTGTGCGTTGAGCACATGGTGATAGTTTTGATAAAGGTTGCATCACAAGTGGGTATGCAATGCTTCCAAAGATGCAAAGGTGGACAAGATGAGGTGGGTGACCGTGCCAGAGGGTGTAGAGTGTAGTGGTAGGATTGTGGGTGGATGGAATGCGGTTTTGAATGTAGCACGTAGTGGCGGTAGCTTCTTCCCAATAGGTGTCTGGGAGGCTAGCTTAAAGAAGCATGGCACGAGCAGCTTCAAATAGTGTGCGATTCTTGCACTTGGCACTACCGTTTTGTTGTGGGATCTTTGAATTCATGAGAAGTGTATTCCCCACCATGATCTGTGCGGAGAGTTTTAAGGTGGCAGCCATGTTTAGTCTCAACTAATGCCTTGAATGTTCAAAAATGAGATAAGGTTAAGGATTTCTCGGCCATGTAGTAAGTAGTTGCGTATTTTGAGAAATCGTCTATAAAAGTAAGCATATCCTTATTGCCAGTGAGGGAGTTGATGGGCAATGGGCCACAAACATCAGAGTGGATGAGGTCGAGAGGTGCAGTGGCTCGTGATGATGAAGTGGGGAATGGGACATGATGTGCTTTAGCAAGAATGCAGCCCTCACAAAGTGTGATGTGAGTGAGGTGCTTGGGAAGACCTAGTGGAAGTTCGCAATGAGTGAGTTGGTGCAAAACATATTGAGAAATATGTCCTAGTCTATAATGCCATTTGAGTGTGTTTTCTTGTGTTTTTATGGATGATGTAGATGCATGTGCAGGCGATGAGTCACCCAATGGATAAAGACGCCCAGTTTTGGGGATCAAAAGTGTGACATACTGACCATCTTTGTTTAGTGCAGAAATGTGGCAGCTTTCTCGCATGAATTTGATGATGATGCCGTTGTCGATTAGCTCGCTGACAGAGATGAGATGTTTCTTGAGACCAGGGACATAATATACGTGAGAGATAGTAGTGTGTAGGCCATTAGGTAGGTTAATGACAGCATCTCCATAGGCTTTGGCGAGCTGGATGCTGTTATCACCGAGGCATACTTCTAGAGGGTGTTCTAGATAAGTGATGTTGGATAGCCAATGTAGGTGACATGTCATATGATGGGTGGCACCCATATCAAGTAGCCGGATATTGGGATATGAAGTAGCTATAGTGGTGGCATATAGTTGCAAAGGATAAGATGGGCTATCATAAGTAGATATGTCAGCATAATGAGCTTGACCATAAATAAAGGGAGATGGCTGGCCATGGCGTGTCCCCCCTTGAGGGTAAGAAGGATATAGATGAGGGTGAGAGATAGGACAATTACCTTGATTGCGTGTTTTCCGACAATCCTTTGTGAGGTGTCCAAAGCGATGAAAGTTGGTGCATTTCTTTGTTTGTGGGGGCTTTGAAATTGCGACTTTCTTCCAGAATTAATGTGTTGTCGAGGAGGGCCCGAATGTTGAGGCTTCTTGCCGTTGTAAGGGTGTGAGTTTCTTGTCATAGTGACAAGTGCTGTGGACTTCTATGAGCTGCTAGTGTGGTTGCGAAGCGTTTCCTCCTGATGGATCTTGGCTACAAGATTTTGTAGCTGCAAGTTAGCCATGGTGGCTTGTAGAGTGATAAAGGCTCTCCATGATGCAGGTAGAGAAGGCAATAAGAGAATACTTTGAATCTCTTCAGGGATGGCAAGCCCTGAGATAAGTACTTCATCTAGAAGTATTTTCCACGTCTCCAAAAACTTGGAGGATGACTGACCCTCTTGCATGGTAGTGTTTACCAATTTCTTGATCAGGGAAACTTGGTGGATGAGGTCAGTGTGCTTTTTCACCATTTGAACTTGTCGATCTTGGCAGTGGAGAATGAGCTCCATCTTGGCACTATTGTTTCTACTATGCCAAGTATTATAGGTGTCAATGAAGTATGTTGAATCTTTGTCTTTGGGGTCTTCGTGGTGGTCAGGTTGCTCTTCGACTCCTGACGTGACGTCCAAAGTTGTAGCTGCATAAGGTAGAGTTCCATCCAAATCTTCCACACTTGGTAGTTAGTGCCGTTAAGATTGTTGATAATATAGCGGGGCTTGTAGGTTGATGCAGAAGATGAAGAATCTAACGCGGCCATCTTTCGAGGTTCCGGATTCCTTGAAAATAATGGAGAGTGAGGCTTCGAGTGTGGGCTAGAGAGATGGAATACTCTTAGCGCTATTTAGAAAAACTAATCTTAAGTTCTAGAGCTCTGATACCATGTGAGAACTTAGAGATTAACTTAAATGTGATTAATATCACTATTAATTAATATGCTAATGTCAAGACATAAGAGAGTGCAAGATAAAAATAGAGCAATGACAATAGATTGCACTTGAATGGAGAAAGAACACCTTGTTACAAATGAGGGCAGCTAATGGGATTTATATACAAGTTGAGGGAGTGAGGATTATCCATCACATGTGAATTATAGATTGGTGGGAATAGACACATGTTGAGACTTACATAGGTGGAAGGGGTCCATGTGGGAATTAGGGAATAGAGGTAGGTGGAAAGAAGTCCACACTTAATAAAGTAATAAGTTACTTTTACAGCAGCAGTTCGTCTCTCTCTTCTGATTCTTTTTCTTCCACCACCATGTATCCAATCACAATGTTAGTCTTTTAACATCATCCCTCTCAACAGTCAAAACATGGAAGGATGCATGACCGAGCAAAGTGAACTGTAGCTCAAGTTTTCCTCTTTCCAAACTCTTAGCTTCTCTGGCTAGCAGAGCGACAATAGTATAGAAGCGACAGTATAGGTCCTGCAACAAACCCTGCTAGGAGTGTGTGTGTGTACATTCGCCGCCCTCATATAGGCCATGAGCAATAAGAAAACGTGATTAAAAGCTGTATGCTCAAGAAAGTAAGCAATTAAAGGTAAAAAAACAAAATCAAACCCTGCATGCTAAAGAGCATCATGAGAGATATTACAACAGAAATGTCAAAACGTGATTAAAAGTTGCAAGCACTTATCTTTTCTCTATTCCTCTATGAGACTTTGAGCACTTATCCTTGTACTATGCTCTGATACCATGTTGAACCAGAGATGAGACACGAGACGAGACGAGAGAGAGACGACACCATCATATGCAATCCCAGAGTGTGTGGAGAGCACACATGAGTACACGTATATAGTGGGGACTCCTAGCTATATATATCATAAATGTGGGCTCTCTATATAGCTCCAAATTCTTTTCCCTCATACATCATGGCATGATAGAGATGCACAAAACATCTCAAAAAAGAGAGTGATACCTTCTTCTTCCTGCATTGTAGTGTTCCTTTGTCTTTGTCTCTTGGTCAAAAATCTCAATGATGTTTCCATTGGACATGTGACATGATGTTTATCTCTTTTATGAGTGTAGACATGTGAAACTTTTTTATGGGAGTTTATCTTGCCTTTGAATGTGTTTGATGTACAAGAATATCATATTCAAACATATGTGTTGTTGTTTTCTATCACAAGCAAGCATTTTTCAACAAGCTTTCCTTAGCAGATGTTGTATCTCTTACTAGGTGCTTTGGTGCTACCTTAAACAACCCAAAAAGTTGCACCTTCCTCTACCTTTCTTTTATTTGTTGTGTATTTTCACTAGCTTTTATGGCACCCAAAAAATTGTTTATTTATTATGTAATTTTAGTAGCTTTTATGGCATCTAGAAAATTGTTTAGTTGTTATGTTCTTTTAGTAGCTTTTATGGTACCCAAGTATTCATCATGAGAAGGAAAGGGAGCCTCTTCAAGTGGAATGACTCTCAAGTTTGGTCTTCTACACACTAGGTGTTGGGGTAAGCCTTAACTTACACAACAAGAACACTCCCTAAAATCCAAGCATGCACCATTTAAGTGCATAGTCAAATTTTCCCTATGGAACATATGAAGCCTCACAGATATATGCTATTAATTCCCTATACACATGCTAAGCGCTTGATAGCCACAAGCTACATGTGGTAGCTCACATGACCCTTGCCATTTCCATTTGTGATGCATATCCATCAAGTCACTAATTGCACTTCTCCACATTGATCCTATAAATGGCCAATATCCAAATCTTGTAAATCTATCTCATTTCTAATAATCAAGAAAGTATTATTCTACATTGTGTATTGAGTCAATCCCGCATTCATCAAGAGTCATAGCCCCCTTTGGTGCCTGAAAATATGAAACGATGATCTTATGCCAACAAAACCAAACATAAAATTATACAAACCTCTATTGTTAAATGAGATGAAGACCATCAACCCAAACCTAGGTCAACTTTTTCATTGACATGAACAAGGATAGAAGTAGAAAAATCCACAAAGACTAATCTAGCAACTTATTGGGCTTCTTCACCCTTCAAGTGATATTCCCACTCATAAAAAAGTGGGTACTTCTTTGGAACATGTCTCATTTTTTTCTTTAATCCTTTTCCAAATAGGGTTCCATCCTCTATCAGCTCTTGTGCCACTACCATGTGTAAACGATGACTATACTTGAGTGGATGGGATGGTGGTTTGAGAAGGAGGAGAGCGTACTTAGCATATCTTTATGTACGTAAATAAAACAAAAAAATACATAAATACACTACACATATACCCATACAGTCATATAGTTTCTTGCATATACTTTGCATAGTTATAAGTACACATGAATACAAACATTGAGCCACACACATACACTAACAAATGTACACATACAGACACATATACAATGTGAGAGATACACATAAATATACACACACACATACATGCATAACTTAAAAAAGTATACATACATGTTTTTAGGTTGTTTTTCTCTTTTTCACAATTGGGTTTTAGCAACATTTATGGGTACGCATAAATATATATTGTGAGAGATTTACATAAATACATCAGTGTGAGAGATACTCATGAATATATAAATGCACATATGCCCAAAATTTTAAAAAGTAAACGTACGTGTTTTTAGTTTGTTTTTTTACTTTCCACAATTGACTTTTGGTAAAATTATGGATGAGAATGATCACATGCTTGACATATTTGTTGGGAGTGTTTTTTTTTTGCGAGCTTCCGATTTTGAGCTTTTGCAATCAAGACCAATTTTCTGAGATTTTTCACTTTAGATTCAGAGCCTTTTCTAACGTCACAAAAAAAGTTAGTTCAAAACAGAGACATTACTATACAATACACATTAGGAAACATGTATAGTAATGTTTGTCAATCACCATGCCTCACACATTTCAATGTGATGCATTTGGCTATCTCGAGTGACATGTTTTTTAGTGTGTTTATCCATACTTTGCTCCTAATGGAACAAGCATGAGTGCTCCCTCCCTATCATTACATTATGCATTTCTGCATTGTATATATCCCATATTGCCAGCCAATTAGCTCCATCTTTGTCAGACATGAGTCTAGCAAAGTCTAGTGGTTCATGCCCGCATCTCTCCATCACTGTGTTTATTTTTTTCCAAAAAAGTGTTTGTGTCTCTTCGTCTTCCTCTAGGTAGTGCCAATCTTTTTTGGAGGTCGAATTAAGTGGAATCAAAGGAGATTCTCACTTTATTTGAAGTGAAAAAAAGGAGAGTTGGCACGTGGGAGAATGAGAAACTAATAGGATTTTTTTTTGGACTACATAAGGAGTCCTTAGTGAAGCGCTGGTTTTTTGGTGCAATTGTGGACCATTAGATAAAGCTTGTCGAGTAGTGTCACATAGCAAAAATAAAAATAAAAAAAATTCTAGGTTTTTTGTGAAAGTTGTTGACATTTGTGTACCTCTCTCTTTAAAGAGGGTCATTCAAAATTGGGTCACACACAATCTTTATCCTCCTCTTTCACCTTTTTGGCATGCCCAAAGGCTAAGGCCATAGTGATGTGTTTCCTTTTTCCTAACGAAAAAGGAGAGGTTGTTTTAAAAAAATGTACTTTGTGGACTACTTAAGGAGTCCTTAGTGAAGGGTTGTTTTTTTGGTGCAATTGTGGACCATTGGATAAAACTTGCCGATTAGTGTCATATGGCCAAAAACTTACTTTCTTAATATTTTTTCTAAGTCTTTGTGAGAGGTGTTGACATTTGTGTACCTCTCTCTTTAAAGAGGGCCGTTGAATATTGAGTCACACAGAATCTTTCTGTTCTCTTTCACCTTTTATTTTCTTCAATTGCTACAATGCCTCCAACTTCCAAGTGGTTTTTTACAATTTTTTTGGAATATATTTTATTAAAAATAGTCTATTGTTACGTTTTTTTTTTCAAAAATCATAAAATTTAATTGTGATTACAAATGTTTTAAAAAGTTAGCTTCGCTTTCTTGTTTCCTTTCACAAAGAAACTTTTACTATTAAATTCTTCTCAAGGTCTTAACCTTATGTAGGACATAGTGAATTTTCACCTTGTATTTTATTCGTTGGATGCCACAGCAAACACTCATTATAAAGATTTATAAAGATAGAGCTTTCTAGACACTTATTTAAAGATGATTGGTCTCTAAAATTTTTGATTGGTTCCAGGTGATAGTGGGCATTGTGGAGTTTTTGTTTTCTGAAATCGATAAATTTCTGATTGGTGGATGAGGAAAGTGCCTATTCAATCGATGGAAGAGAAATGATAAAATGAACATTGTGTTAGTAGTGGGAGTGGCAAGTTTTGTCCACCTGATGATGGGTTTTTCAATGAGCTCCTTAGATTTTGATGAGCCAGTGACCTGCTGCCAGTCTCTCTCTACCGTGTCTCTAGTCTCATCTAGGCAGTGTGCACTCTTGAGCCACCAACATCCTTCCATTCTTTCCCCGCTCTGAGTGTCTTTGCCAGGGCCTGGGGAGCACTGTGCGGGAAGTGTTAAGGTCTAGCCACACCCCCTTGGTAGCAAGGAAGACCTCTCGGTCTGCTGCTCTGCAACAACGGTCCTCTCTGCTCGCTGATTTGGTGTTGCCACTACACTAGGTCCCTGCTTCAATTGCTTCCACATTACAGACCACGAAATGCAGATCCGCAAGGTCTTAACAGTGAGCCTTTGAAGTGCTCTGAGTTTGGTGCTCGGGGTTAGCATTGGTCATCCTACACAAAACCGCAAGCAGCAACATCACCGCAGACTCATCATCCAATATTGCATCCACGACCCCAAGTCTAATTCAACAACTGGTGCAGCATTATCTTTACGATCTGTGCAAGTTTTCACCACGTCTGTGTTGGAGAAGGGAGAAGCGACTGGCTCAGAGCTGGTTGCAAAAGAGGTACACTTGTCTAGCGGCAAAAGGGGTCCTTATTTTTGGCCTGCTTGAAGAACCCTCTTCAAACACAGTATAGCAGAGCTTCACCAGGGAGAGTGCAATGAGTGCCACCCCCTTTGTGGCACACCTTCCTTGCACAACTTGTCCCCTCCTTGCATTGAAAAGTTCGATAATGTGCAGGATGTAGCCATCACTCGAAGACACCATGCACATATTCACAAGCATCACCATGCCTACAAGCTCCCTTGCAAAAATCTGGGCAAGGGACACAACTGTAGTGGAACCTCCTTGGATCCCTCCTCCTCGCATTCTCTCTAGGATGTGCAAAGGGACACTCTATCCAATCATGAAAGTATGCCCTTGAACATGAGCCCCAAGGAGAGTGCAATGAGTGCCACCCCCTTTGTGGGCAGTCCCGTACCACAACACTACTTGGGCTATTGCACTGATGATATGAAAGCAGCCTCTTCGCCTCATCTTCCTCTTCTCTCTCTCTCTCTCTCTCACACACACACACAGTTAGAATGCAACAAGTCTCACTAGACAAGCCTTCCACATTGATAACACCCACGATTGTGATACAAACATGCATATGCCTTTGGTACCACGTAACGTATATAGCATTTGATTGTTCTTCTCAAGATTGCATGTGTGGTGGGTGCGTGTGATCGTGAGGTGAAGGAGGGTCTAGATGCCCAAATGGAAACAAGGAGAACGTGTTTTTCAGAGAGTGTGTATGTGTGTGTTTTGTGTGATAGAGCATCGTTCTATCGATCAAACGAAAGGGAGAGAAAGGGAATAGGAGAAGAGTTGTTGCTACACGCAACAACTAGATCCTCAAGGTGTTGCATCCCTACATTGGGCACACACCCATAAGCATACATTGCATGCACACACGAGAATACGCACACAAGCATGGACAAGGTTGATGGATATGGAGAATCTAAATCTCTTTAGGTTTCATATTCATTGGTAGAGTGGACCATCATGATGGCTAGGAATATTTGCAGAGCAAAATGATAAGGTGGCAAGGAGAGAGAAATGGATAAAGTTGTCTGAGAGGCAACAACTCAATCTACCAACAAGAGTGTTTCCATAAGCAGAGGGAAGTTCTATACCCTAGCTCTCTAGTTTGGTCACTCCCCATAAAGTTCAAGATATGATGGATGTGGATGCTATCAAAAGTCAAGCCTTCTTGGCGCACACAGCCTATAGGCCCAAATCAATTCATCATCGACGTGCCCATGTTTAGCAATGAGCATATTACCTTTTATGATTGACATTCCAAGGACCTATGGCCATCATCCACTATAATGCCAGTCTAATTTGAGGCATTATAAGTTCTATCATATGATCAATCCTATTTGGCAGGCCTCGTGATTTTATTGCTTGTTTTTTCTCAATTTGCTACAATGCTTCCAAGTGGTTTTCCAAACATTATTTTTATGTTTTTGGAATATATTGTAGTCTAAGTAGTTTATTGATTCAGGTTTATATAAAAAAGATAATATTATATTGTGATAACAAATGTTTAAAATAACCAGTGTCGTTTTCTTGTTTTCTCTCACAAAAAAGCTTTTATTATTAAATTCTTCTTATAGCCTTATGTAGGCCATAGTGAACTTTCACCTTGTTTGAATATAGAACCAACATAATAGGGGGTAGCGAGTGAAGTTTTATTCATAAAATAAAGACCTGTTTTTTTGTTTTGGAGCACGAACCGGCATTGACAACCCACCTTGCCCTTCTTTCTTTCTCTTTGACGCCTGACAACAATGTTTCTCTCTCTCTCTCTCTCTCTCTCTCTCTCTCTCTCTCTTTTACTGCAAAAATGAGAATCAAGAGAGGGGAGGTGCAAGGGCAGTGTTGGCATCGAGAGGAAGGTAGAGATGTTGGTCATTGCCAGTTTCAATGTATGCTTTGACACGAGTGCAAGGCCGCGGTAGATGGAGTTCCATGGTCATGAAGTGAAGAGACATAGAGAATTGTATGCGCAGGGAGTAGCAAAGCGTAGCAAGGGCAAGCAGGTAGTGATTGCATGTGCAGTTAATTCACTCTGCCTACAACGGGATTGCGACAAAGGGACGAGGACTGGGCAGGGAAGGTGCAAGGCAGGGGGCTATTCTTTGCTTGTTTGGGATGGTAGGCCAATTGCAAAGGCTAAGCAATAGTGGGAGCACGCTTGCGCATACGAGAGAGTGTGGGACTAGGGATATGGAGACATGGGGGAATGATAGCGATAGGGCATACTGGTTTGCTTCTAATTTTAAAGATTCCTTGTGCATCCAAAGCACTAATTAATTGAATGTTAGAAAGGGTCTCCCCAATCTCCCCAAACATCTTAAGTGCATAAGTGAAGGGAGAGTTTTGGAAATGAAAAGGCCAAGTGGAAAGTCAAAAGACTTTTTGTGCCGATATAAAGAAGAGATGCAAAAGACTTTTTGTGCCGATATAAAGAAGAGATGGTCAAGTGCACATTCATACACTATTGGTTTTGTTTTTCTTATTTTCCTTTAGAGTTTTCTTCTTTTTAGAGTGTCCTATAGGTGGTGGATATATATATATATTTTAGGTATAGCTTCTAATTAGGAGAGAAAGAAGACCAATAATTGATAATGGGAAAAATCCAAGATTGGGTAATTTCTCGTTAAGACCTCTTGGCTACGCATTCTTTTACAATTGGATGGTACCCTCATATTGAATTAACCTCCTCCTCTAGCTATTATAAAGGCATTCACCACAAAAAGGAAGGCATTCTATGAGGGAAAACAGGACTATGCTAATGGATTTTGATATCATTGTTCTTTATTTTGTACATATATATGAATCTACACAAGTGTATCGATAAAGAGGGAATGCCATTACGACACAAGTTCATCTGTAAAGGAGATCATTTGTTCGCATTGTCTCTTGGCAAAAAGAGAGGGTGTACGTTGAGGGAGTTTTAAACCCTACGCTCCAGAGTCTCTCTCTCTCTCTCTCTCTCTCTCTCTCTCTCCAGCCTCCAATGAAAGACAATGCTACCGTTTAATGTGTTGTGGTAGGTGTGCCAATTCCATTTGATTGAAGACGTTGTTGCACGCATTTTGAGAACCCCGTTTTTAGTAAATTTGTACAGAAGGACAAATGCAAGGAAATGAGAATCTTGAATATCCAAGTCACATGGCTGATGCTTGTAATGTATGTTCTAATGAAGAGAAGTATGTTTGTGATACAAATGTAACTCTTGGGAGTTCTCTTTGTGTAGATGAAGTAGTCAAAGATGACATGATGGAGGTCAAGGAAGTTAGCAATGGGAAAGATGGTGATGTGTATGATGAGGGTTTTCAAGTATATTCTTTGGGTGATTGTATGCAAAAGGGTGATAAAGAAACTAAGTATACTACTTGTGCTGCTGATGAGGACCCTATCAATGAGAAGCTTCATGGCGTACATGATGGTGTGGGTGATCCTGCCTTAATTGATGAAGAGAATATTGAGGTTTTAGAAGATATGAAAAATGATGGAGATTCTCTTGTTACGCCTCATGTGAATATGGTTGATGCTACCTTGTTCGATCCTCTTGTTAAGGAGCCTAAAGCGTATATGGAAGATGGCTTATCTATCAAGCATGATATGGTTGAATTGGATAGAGGCTTAATGAAGAGTGGGGAGAATGAAATGGATATGAAAGAGGATATGAAAATGGTTGAGTTAAAAGTTGAAGACTTTTTGGATGAGATGTTAAAGGCTTCCTTGCATCCTATAATAATGAAAGGGTCTTTCTCTGTTGTATTTATTGAGAGTCCTTTATGCCTAAACAAGATTTGGATCCTACACATGGTTTGTGCTTTCATATTAGGAGTGGGAAAATTGATGTGGTTGGTGTTTCTTCATGGATTTTGTGCTTATGTTGTATGACCTTTTGATCCAGGTGGACGACATGTTTATGCTACTGCTGAGTATGAATGCTCTAGCAGACTAGGGGGTTGGCAAACTATGTTGCACGCATTTTGAGAACCCCATTTTTGGTAAATTTGTACATACGAACATGACACCCGATGTCAAAATGGTGTGTTCACTTTCTTTTTGTGGGGTTTCTAGCTTACTTTAGCAAGCATATGTGCATGCACTGCAAGTCGCTAGTCTAGTGACAGCTGTCGGTCTATTGTAAGTGCCCATGGGTGAGTTTCTTGAAGTGAGACTTGTATATAACTTAAAATCATGTAAAAACTTAAAAAAGGTCAGAAAAACTCCAGGATTTTTCAGGTTTGAGATCATTGTGCCTCCTTGATGGTTTCTGTTGCAGTTTTTGCCCCCGCCTTGCCTACTCTACACGTAGTCGTGTTGGGACAGCTCTCTGTTCGCATCAATTTTGCATGTAGTGACGTGTAGATTCAAATTTGTTCATCTTCAGCTTTCTTTCCAGTCATTTTTCAATCTTTCTCTCAAGCTTTAAAGTGCCCCAATTGGCGTTGTGCTCTTTAGGTTACGACTAGTTCTTTGCAAGGTTATGGCTATGGTAGCGTAGTGGCAAATTGTGTGCAGACAGATTGGGAGGGCATGTATCTATGAATTATGAAATTGATGTTGAAGTTGTGGGTTTTTGGTGTTCAATGGTGGAAGGGGAGGCCCTTGTCTTCATATGCATTGGTGGCCATGTGCTGTAAATCCGTGCTTTAACTGGGATTTGCTCCTATGTGACATAGTCTCTTGGGTGGGCGACGGCCAGTAAATTCCTAAGGGGACTAATCTTGTTGGATTTGTGGTGTTCCAAGGGGGTTTCCCAAAGATTTTGGTGTTCTTGTAGTGCTCTTTCAATGCTCTTGGGTGACATCGCTCTAGAGGTGTTTCAATTAGCTTGTTTCCCAACAACGTATTTTAGAAGTCCTCTAAAAGTAAATGATAAAAAGGGGAGTTGAAATGTGAAAGATCTTCAAACTTGATTTTTCTCATGTACGGGGAAGTCTTTTACCCAAAACGTCATGGAAAAATCTTTTTCCCAAAACGACACGATTTCCTCCCATAAATATGCAAACCGGAATTACTAATAGAATTTTGCAACTTTGTATTGTTTTTGTAGTAATTTATTGTATTTTTTGGATTTTTCTTCCTTTTACCTTGGTCTGAAATTACTAATCTGGATTTTCAACAGGCCCTAAGCGAACTTTTCTTAACACTGATTATGATTCTTTGAGTAGGCTCAGAGAAAGGAACCTATTTTTGTTGAAATAGAGCAAGTAGGCCCTGTCAATTTTGCTTTCGGGTAGATTTGACAGAATCTTAAGAGATGCTAGTGTGGCTTTGAGTTCAAGAGGAAAAAGGTCAAGAATTCAAAGGCAAAAGGAAATCTCTCTCTTCTTTCTCTCCACACGTGTCTATGTATCTATCATTTTTGTGAGCTTGCACATATTTTGAGATGCTAGCACAAATGAAAGAATGCAGTGCAAGGTTGGGTGGCCAGGGAAGGAGATGGGGCTCAGTTTATTGTGATTCGTGGCAGGGAGATTTTTTTTTTTGTGCCAGAGTAGCGTCATGATCGTCTCTCCTCTCTGCAGTCTCTCTCTGTCTTTCTCTGCTCTCCATCGCAGGCGAATGGAGGACTGTGTTGAAGCCGAGTTGGGGCACCTGTTGGTGCAGATGGGATGCTTCTATTTCCTCTGCACATCTGGATAGATGCACCTCATGTGCATAGGATGGTAGCAACGATGGTGACCAAGGGGGGATTGCATACATGGCATCCCTCTTTTACCTTTGCATTCATATATTCCTATGGAATCTTCAAGGCACAGAGAGCGTGAGACAAGGAGGATGCAAAAGGTGCTCTGTCATAAAAGACTTCAAATGGTGGGTCTTGGGGTTAAGCCTTCGATGTCTCTGTTGAAGATGATGACGATGACATGGCAGTGTCTTTGAGTCGAAATTGGTGGATTCCAAGGGAAATTGATTGAGATTCTATTTCCTCCAGTTTGTGGATCCAAGGAAGCCGCACCTTGGCTCTCTCTCTCTCTCGCTCTCTCTCTCTCTCTCTCTCTCTCTCTCTCTCTCTCTCTGCAGTTTACAAGAATCTACACAAAAAAAGCGGGCAAGTGCCGCGTGTACAAGAATCTACACAGAAAAAGCAGGTAGGTTCCAGGTGCACAAGATCTCCGCGGAGAGAGAGAGAGAGAGAGAGAGAGAGAGAGAGAGAGAGAGAGAGAGAGAGAGAGAGAGAGAGAGAGAGAGAGAGAGAGAGAGAGAGAGAGAGAGAGAGAGAGAGGTTCATAGCTCTGTCGTTGAAGACTCGTTAGCGCATGTTGGTGCAAAGTAAGGGAGTGAAATGAGCTTCATGATGCAGAGGAGGGTTGAGGGCTGTACGATCACGACGCGAGTGGGTGGCTGCATGCAAGTTATGTGCATGCAATGACTTTCTCTTAGAATCGCTAGATTTTGAAGGAATCTCCAAATCTAATTAATTGAAATTTCAAGGCCGAGTATATAGGAGCGAGTATCTATGTTCAATTTTGGAAGGATTTATTTAGGTGGAACCTCGTCAGATGCTTTGAGGGGGAAAGTAGAGGATAATTTTGAAGGGGAGAGAAAAGATTTTTACTAGAGGACTATGTGTGTGTGTGTGTGTGTGTGTGTGTGTGAGTGTGTGTGTGTTGACACATGTTGCTCTCTCTCTCTCTCTCTCTCTCTCTCTCTCTCTCTCTCTCTCTCTGAAAGGCCATAGGGAGATTGACATGCCAATAACCACCCAACCATACCTATATATAGGCCCTTGGCCCTCTCGCTCTTAGCTATATATAGCCCCTGTACCGCATGTGTATCCGTCGGCCCTTGGCCAGGGCCGTGCCCTCCTATAGTCCTACCCTTTGCATGACATTACTCCCCCCTTGGAGAAGCGTTTTTGTCCGCAAAAACAAAAGTGGTAGGATTGCCATAAGAACACTAATGTTTTCCACAGTGGTATTTCTCATGGATCCAGCTATTTGTTTGACTGAAACATGGTGCATTAGGAGGTTTAATGAACTCAAGAATAAGATCTTGATTTTGCACATTGCTGTCCATTTGCAACCATCTAGTGTGTAGAATCCATTTAAACACACATGAGCATACGAGTTATCACAAAAAAGATGTACCTGAAAGAGTACTGCTTTTCACTTTCCGTGAAAGTAACTTACTGACCTAACTCATCAACCAAGTGTAAGTTCTAGACTTGTTCTTAAATTTCATCAGTAAACAACCCCACCATAACTAGTGTTCAAGGTTGAGACTCTGACTTATACATGAAGAGACTAATCCTAGTCGCAAACATGCTTTAGCTTATGGTAAGCAAACTCCAAGTAGAGCAATAAATTATAATTATTTGGATTGCTTGGTGCTAATATACGCACTTTGCATATCCTTTACCACAAGATTACACATTGTAATCCGCAAATCCCCTTGGATAACTGACAGTACTGCGGTGTGTTTCCCCCACGACTTACAGACTGTCTTTCCAGATGGCTGGTAAATGGGGATCACAATATCGTACAACATCGCTGAGGAATCAACAATTGGCTGAATAACCATCATGGTTAACTTGAAAGATCCACAAGCACCCAGACCAAGCCATGACCTCTATTGGTGATTGGTATACCAAAAAGTAAACTCAGCGAGATACTGCACATGGAGTGCAAAATGCTTCATAAGAAACTAATGTTATGAATATGCATACCGCTCCAAATCAGCCTTTGCTAAACACTAGGGCCCATAACACCTAGTGTGCATGCATTTAGAAAAAAACAAATCCGAAGCTGTATATCCATGATCATCCTTGCCAATACTTATGGCGAATGTGATGTGCATAGCACACAGTAAAGAGGAGTGTAAATAGTTCCGAAAAGAAACTAAATACTTTCAGTGGAAATCATTTTCAAGCCTTGCTGAAATGTTTAAACCATAACAGAAGATGAAACATTGATCACTTCTAGGGGCCAATGAAACTTTTTCATGAACAACTCAGAGCCTTGCTATATGTATAAAAAACCATGTGTAATCTTGTTCAGTTATACTTGTACCTGAACAAGTCATTATAAGTATCCGATAATTTTTGGCCACCAAAATTGCTCCTGATACGTCGTGCTGAAAATGATCTAGAAAATAGATGTGACCAGCACCTAGGGACTTTGTCATGACACATATTTAAAATAATGGGTGCCAGTGTCAGTCCCAGAGACTCATATTCGCCACAAATGGAATATGTCTCAACTAAGGATGTCTAAAAAAAGAACATCCTACAAGTACAAGATGTACTTGTGTGTGGAGGTAACTGCAAACACTCTACGACAGGAGTGAGAGAAAGAGATAACATACTGGGTTGAGGAAGGTTTCTTAACCTATTGTAGTGCCTACCCAATCCATGTGATCGTCTGCATCTTATGCTTGGGTTGCAGCTTATTCTATAAGCGTACAACAATCTATTTGTATGACGCTCTCATCCAGAGATGCAACAAAAAACACAAGTTAAATATTGACCCATCTACATTGTATGGGGTTGTGACTGTACAAGGATGACTTGAATAGGGCACTTTGCTTGTGAATCAAGTCCAAGTTTTAGGCTCTTTTTAGTGTTGTTGTGCGTTGACAGCAACCAAAAATCATGTCAAACAATCAAGAACTTATGTTGTCCTTGACAGAGTGTCTGGTGGTATAGCGGAAGCGTAAACCAAAAAGTGATGGAGTGCATTTCACCTGGCTAGCATGGCTTGCATGCAGAGTGGTAAGCCCTTGGCGAGAGTGATGGCCTCAAAGGTGAGAGCCCAAAACCATAAGTGCCTTGCATCCGCTAGATTGGTAGGGATTTTGTGAGGTGACATGCCTATTATGCCAGTTCCTTCAACTTGTGTGCCAATGCCCTTGATTCCAAGTGAATGGGCAGTATCTTGGCACAAGGGATAAGCCTTGCTTTGTGTAAATCTGCCAAAATACTTTGCTTTACATAGTAACAATAATTTCCAAGTAAAAGTGGAAACATGAAACAACAAGAAAAATTGGAATCTAACATAACCCGTTGCCTAGAAATTTTGAAGATAAACTCGTTTGAATCTGGCTCCTAGCCAATTCTGCTACATGAGAGAGAGTGGTCACGTGTATCATATACACCCCCTGAAAAACCTTGCAAACATATGGAGAAATTCCCCAAGGTCGTGCTCATAGCATACGCCAATCGTGGGAAGGTTCCATACAATATGCTGGAACTGAAGCCGTGCTTCACATAAATACGTCTGGCCTCAATGCCAATAAATGCTATTGTCAACAGATGTCATAGCAAAGAGAGTCAACCTTGTCGGTCATTCACAAATAATGGACCTTGTCTACTTGTACATCATATTGCGAAGCAGAAAAATACTTGCAAGGTATGAATGTGTACCTGCTTAGCTTGATTACAGTTGTCCTTGACTAGATATGACCATCTTAATTGATTGAAGCTCTAATTAGAGATACATTTGTTGGTTCTGCAAAGTGTCACCCATGCCAAGCAAAGGCAGGCGAGAAGAAATGTGGATGACAAGTCATAGGCCTTGCCTTGACTTGTCGTACTATAGTTGGTACTTGTCCAATACATAACAGCAGTACCATGGAATGGTTATCCCATACAGTGGTAAATAGTCCCCAACTCAAGATGCTCATAGCATACGCCTAGCTATGGGTAGATATTATCCCCTGAGAAAAGAAAGCCGTGCTTCTTACAATTCGCTTGTCATTGTGCACATGCCATATATGCATGGGAAGAAATCTCAAATTCCAACTCTGGAGTGTTGTACATATAACAACACTTTTGTATGCAGTTAATGAGCCTTGCTCAATGATCAAAATGTCACCGTGGAGACCAAGTGAGCCGTGCTCCAACATAATCATTGACAACTGCATAAGGAGAACTAAGTAAAAAAATGCAACAAATATTCATACCTTGTCTTGGAAGGCTTTAGACAAATATTATGCATGTGCTTATCGTCGCACTTGCTTAGACTCCAGTTGCCAATCAGAAATTTTTGAAACGGAAAACATGTTGCTGTGTTGTTTGTAGGCTTCCCAGAAACGAAAACTTGCCAAGCACAGGATAAGGAATCTCATATGCGATGATGCTTGGTACTTCAAGAGGGTAGAGGGGAGTTGCCTACTGTGGGCACGCTCCCTTCCTCCTTTTTTTTATTTTTAAAAAAAACACAAATAGGGTTTTATGGAAAGAAAAATACCCTGTTCTGCTGCTCCCGATGATGGCCGACGGTGGTGAGGAAGGTTCATGCTCATAGATCTCTCTAAGGGGCTCAAAGAGCCGCAACACAAAACCGAGAAATGCTGGTCTTTGCAACGCAATCCGAACAAGCCGGGGCTCGCTGGATTTGATGAAGGTCAACGAGCTCCTTCCTCAGCCAAGCCAATGTGCAGACGTCGTGGTTGTTTTGATCTCCCCACCTAGCAAGAGAGTCGGCACACGCCATGACCGGGACCACCTGCTTAGCTTCCTTGCACACCATGGTTGCATGTTCGTGCGAGACATGCACGTCTTGTTCCTCATGACGTTGGAAAGAGAGAAGAATCCAAAGAGGTGGAGGCCATGCTCCATGCTGAGGTCGAGAGAGAGAGAGAGAGAGAGAGAGAGAGAGAGAGAGAGAGAGAGAGAGAGAGAGAGTCCTGCCCCCTCCTCCATAGCTCTCCCCTCCTCCATAGCTCTGATACCATTGAAAGGCCATACGAAGATTGACATGCCAATAACCACCCAACCATACCTATATATAGGCCCTTGGCCCTCTGGATCTTAGCTATATATAGCCCCTGTATCGCATGTGTATCCGTCGGCCCTTGGCTAGGGCCGTGCCCTCCTATAGTCCTACCCTTGGCATGACACTCGCCGTGTAGAGTCAACATGCGGTGTATCTCTCTTTCTACCTCCATCTCCCTCACTCTACCATGTTTACATGCGTCCCATGCATCAATCCTCTCTTGTTGTCTCATAGGAGAGTGCAAATAGCTAAGAGCGTATCTGGGTAGTGACTTTCTTGATGGCCTCTCCTCTCTCAACTTGTCGTATAGGCGAGTGTTGGCGCTTGCAATCGTAGCTCAGCAAGGAGTTTCTTGATGCTGTGGGATCTGTAAAATCAAAGTAGCCAGGTACATCGGGGAAACTCTAGAGTGTATGATGGTTGGGTCAACGGGGTGGGCTCAGAGGGTGCAAGAGAGGTAGAGACCTAAGGAACATCTCAGCACATGTATAAATGGAATATGGGTAATAACATGGATTGTAGTGGAATTAAAGAAACAATAGTGAGCATTTCTTGAAGAGGATTCTTAATGAACATAAGGATAGTACTTGATTGAAGGTAGCAAAATAAACATTATACCTAGCTAGCTTGGTATGAAAAATACTTGCAAAAGAGAGAGAGAATTAGAGAAATTGACAATAGTTGAGAACTGGATTTACTTGGAGCCGGTCTCCCCTCCAAAAGGCTTTTGTATTATATATTCTCCCTTGAAGAGAGACTTCATATGTAATACATGCTTTGTGCTCCTTGAGACCTTGTTGATGCCATGAAAATGGTAAGATTCATACACCAATATTATGCTCATAACTAACTTGCAAAAACATTAACTTGGCCCCAGTCTCAATCCGAAGACCTCAAAGACCTTCAAAGGTGGAGAGAGCTAGCAGAGAGTGAGGAAGATGAAGAGAAGAAGATGTTTCTATACGAGAAAGAAGTGGTTTCCTCACATATAGTCACTCTTAGAGCATATCTTAGCATAGTGATAATGAAGATGGAGAGATTGATAAGCATTGATTTGAGCATAACTCTTGGTTGGATTTGCATTCCGTATCCAAGGGGTGTTGGTGTAGGCTCTCCACTTCTCAATCTTGGAGAAGGAGATGACTTGTGTGCACAACACACAATGGGGGAGTGTGTGTGTGGCTTGTGGAGTATATGTGCGAGAGAGAGAGAGAGAGAGAGAGAGAGAGAGAGAGAGAGAGAGAGAGAGAGAGAGAGAGAGAGAGAGAGAGAGAGAGAGAGAGAGAGAGAGAGAGAGAGAGAGAGAGAGAGAGAGAGAGAGAGAGAGAGAGAGAGAGAGAGAGAGAGAATTCAATTTTTCTACTTTACTCTTGCTAGAAGCCTATTGGCTCAAGCTTTGGGCTAGCCAATGAATGGCTCTAGTCATAACAAGCAAGGGGTGTAGGATTTGGATAAGTGTCCACCTTTCCCTCTTTGAGAGAAAGTTTTTAATTATTAAATTGTAGCATTTCCGAGACAAGTGTCATCATTTATCCTTTTAAGAGAAAGATATTAATTATTTAATTGAATCTAAATTTTCATTGAACCTTCCTATAGGTCATCCAATAGGATTCTGACACGTTATGAGGGACATATGTCTAGGGGCCTGACATGTGGCCTTAATGCCTCTCGAGTCTTGGGCTTGCCTTGAGTGTGTGTGAGTGTTCTCTCTCATGCCCCTACCTTTAGGGATCATCATTGACTTGAACACCTCAAGAAAATTGGTCATCAAGCACGACAAGCACCTCAAGCACCTTAGTCATTAAGCACGACAAGAACCTCAAGCATATGTCTAGCTTGCCTAAGGTCTAAAGTACCTAAAGATCCTAGGTCTAACGACTTTTAACACTAACCTCTGGAGGTATTTAATGAAGCTAACCCTAAGGTATTTTAAGCTCCATTATCTACTCATTGACCTTTGGTAGACCATCTCCTTTTTGGACCCTCAATGAGATGTAGCTTTCTCTCCCTTTAGTCTTGTGCTGAGATAAGTCTAAAAGCACATATCTATATTCTAGCTCTTGTTCCCATTATTTTTTCACATTAAATGATAAGTTCAATATGAGAAAATCATTTGAGATAGGTAGATATTAGATTTAATGACATCATCTGCACACAGCATGAGAGTAGATTGGATTTCGAAAGGCACTCAAGCAAGGGGGCCACTCTAAGCTCGAGCTGTAGGGCATGGGACAGTGAAATGTGTGTTGGTCTCTCTCTCTCTCTCTCTCTCTCTCTCTTTGTGTGTGTGTGTGTGTGTGTGTGCCTTTGCCAGTGCAGGTGGAGGACAGTGAAATGTGTGTTGGTCTCTCTCTCTCTCTCTCTCTCTCTCTCTCTCTCTCTCTCTCTGTCTCTCTCTCTCTCTCAGTACAGATGTGTGTGTATGTGTTTATACGTGTGTTTGTTTTCCCCATGCAAGCAAAATATGAGACAAAAATGATCCAAGGGGCAAAGATCAGAGCAACCACAAGTAGAGACAAAGTCGCAAAAAGCAAGGCAGTGAACTATAGACAAGTGGCGAGACTGCACTGATGTGTGAGGCAATGGATGGGTGTTAGAACAGAGAGGGGGGGGGGTCCTTGTCAGGGTCGAGGATCACTTTGCTTAGGAAGGGAGAATCTTGAAAAGATTTTCCTTAATAAGATAGTATAGAGCCAGGGTGTGGTGCCTTAACTGTTAGGGCTCCCCAATCTCAAAAAAAAAAAGTCTTTCAAAACATCTTAAGTGAGTAAGTGAAGGGTCAATCTAGGAAATGAAAAGACCTACGAAGGTGGAAAGTCAAAAGACTAGTTTAGAAAACAAGGTGAGAGATCAGGAGGGCCTGCCAATGGAGGGATTTGTGAAGGTGCTTTTAGGAAGTAGGAAGAGGGGGGCATTGGAATGTGTTTTTGGAGTTTAGTGGAATCAGTAAGTAAATAATGGAGTGGTCTCACCAAAAAGAGAAATTAGTGCCTATTGTTATGTCAATGAAGGAATTCGTAGACCAAATGTGGTCCAAAATTGAATCGTAAGTTGTTGTGATGTGGGTTATGTAGTGTCATGTTGTGTGTGGAGAGAAGGTTAGAAATAGCAAGGTATTCAGGGTTTTGGTAGTCAGCATTGATGTTGAAGTCATCGAGTAAAATGGTAGCAATGTGCTGGAGGTGAGTTGTGAGTAGTGTTGTCAATGTTTGTAGGAGCAAGGGAAGTGGAGCTGAGGGTCTGAGGTACAATGCTATCAGGGTTATTGGTGGACTATGTGGTGGACTGAGGAGTGCTGCAATGCATTCTATTTCATTCATGGAAATGATGTTGTAGTGTTGTAGATGTATGTTATTGTTTGATGTGAAGAGGGATACACCAATGGGGCCAGTTGTTTGAGTGTGTGTAACCGTGTATGGCCACTGTATTAGGATGTTGTAGCTTTGTTTCTTGGAGACAAAGACTGTGGGAGGCCATTAATTTATTATTGTATACATGAAAAAATGACTTTTCTCGAACACTGCTATTATTATAGCTTGTGTATGACGGCGGTGTCGAAGGTGACGCCGTGCTGCATGCGTTGAGAAGTAGGGCTCAAATTTCAAGTCGTGACACAGACTCGCAGAGGAGAGGAGTTTTCTCACGCCACGACCAATGTTCGGGGAAAATGTGTCTCAAGCTTAATATCGTGTCGTTTTCAATGTAACAAATGCCGGTTTAGGTCAAGGAAGAAAGGAGAGATTCCGCCCAAAAATAGTGTAAAAACCTAGAAAATAAATATACTTTTCTAAAATTTCCTCTTGCCAAATTGAATAAACGGAATTTTGTACGTTTGACAGATTGATTTTTCCCAAACACTAATGGTGACTGCCATGATCTCTCTCTCTCTCTCTCTCTCTCTCTCTCTCTCTCTCACACACACACACACACACACACACATGCAATCGACTCATCCGACTGCGTCACCAACCCTTGCGGAGCGACGTGTAGCTGCCACCAGTTACTGTACGAACGGTACTCGTAGAGAAATAGCTCGAGGATCTCATGCTCAAGCTTTGTAGCCGTAGTGATGTCGATAATCTCGCTGGTTTGCTCAAGGCATGCTCAAGCTCTGCAGCCATAGTGATGCCGACAACCTCGTTGGCTAGCTCGCGGACCTCATGCTCAAGCTCTATAGCCGTAATGATGCCGACAACCTCACAAAGACCAGCTCCCTCACCCTTCACAACCTCGCAAAGACCAGCTCCGTCCACACTTCTCCATCGACTATCGAGCCTGAGTTGGATGCAGTTGCCGAGTACAACTGCAGTAGTCGACTTGCACACGCACACGACTCTAGTCTCTAAGCCTCTAAGGCTCTATAGAACTCCTCATGCAATTCTGAGAAAAATTGTGCATGCCTTTATGTCTTCCTTCCTGTTGTGCAAATTTGCTGGCCATCGACGTAGATGCCGTCGGTAGAAGTATGCCCAAGCAAGCCCAACACTAAGGCCTTTGCTTAGCAAACCAATAAAAAGACCTAAGAAGCTCTAAAGTCAAAAGGAGTTTTGTCTCCATATAAAGAGATGGTCTACTTCACATTGGTGTATTTGTCTTTTTTTTCTCCTTTATTTTCCCTTTAATGTTTCTTATCTTTAAAGTGTCTTTGTACTATGTACTTGCACTATATATGTAGTGAATATTTTTGGCCTGCTAAAGGCCTTAATATCCATATGGGTGAAGGTCGTTCATCTCTAGTTGTTGGACATGAGTCCCTCAAAAGAACCTTAAAAATCTTGCAAGAAAAGAAATCATGTCCTTTCAAATGGTGTTTCCAAAGCTGCATATAATTTCTTTTGGAGGGGTGCAACAAATGATTAAAAGTTTGGAGGGATCTCAAGATGTGAAGTATTGTCTCATTCAATGTTTTTTAATTCTAATTTAGAAAAAAAGTCCTTTCATTATATTTTATGCTTATTAGGCCTATTTATTTTTATGAGAGCGTCATTTTTATTTAATTTTGTTTCAGTATGTCAATGTGGATATTTTACTTTGTTGTTTAAGTGAGGTCCTTTGTAACATATAAGGTATTTGCAATAATGTGTGTCTAAGGGACAACATGATTTTATATTAAAACACAAAAATTGACATGTACTCCCTTAACTTAAATACGCCTATAGTGAGTCCTTACCTTGTTTTTGAAGCCATTAGGAATATCTTACATTAATATCTTAAGAGTATCATTTTTTATTTTTGTATTATGGTATACTATATATAATGGAACTTAAAATCATCAAGAAAGGAGAGACCCTCCACGTGTCACACTCTGTTTCATTTGAACTAGTATGTGACCTGCACATTGCTATGGCCAAGAAAAGCATGGTTATTGGATCTCTCTCTCTCTCTCTCTCTCTCACACACACACACACACACACACACACACACACACACACACACACTCACTCACACACACACACACACACACATCAATGTCCCTTTTTGGATTGTTCATATGTTGTTTAAAACTATGTTCTCTCTCTCTCACATGCATGCAGACAGCACACGACAGTGGCTCCTAGAAGCTAAAAACAACACTGCTAGCCATAGAAGAAGCCCAAATGCATCCAATGCTAAGATGGTCTACATGCTTGCATCCCCAATTAAGGTTTTTTCGTAGTCACCATTGCAAGAAAAAGACCCATTTTAACTTTCTTCTTCAATTACTACATTACCATCATAACCTACAGATAAATATCTCTCAGTACATTAGCACCCGCATTGCTCCAATGTACAGGGAAGTGCCATTGCTGTTGATGGGGGGTGAGAGAGAGCATGGAGAAGAATGCATCCCCTAAGTTTGGACAATGGAATGGGCTCCTACATCTCTCTCTCTCTCTCTCTCTCTCTCTCTCTCACACACACACACACACACACACACACACACACACACACACACACACACACACACACACACAGAGTATGTCCGAGTTGTGGCTACAACTGCTCCCACCTAAGTTTACTGTCTGGCTACCAGACCAAACTCTTAGTGTCTGAAGAAAACCCATGCACACCTATTGTCTTGAGCACCCATCTTCTACTACCAAGCACTCCCCACCAATGGCTAGTACTTGTCCCTTGTTCACCTCTACATGATCATTAGTAGCTATCCTCAACAAGGTCTTGGTCTTGGTCCCAATGACCCACCTCTCTCTCTCTCTCTCTCTCTCTCTCTCTCTCTCACACACACACACACACACACACACACACACACACACACACACACACACACACACACACACACACATAGGCTGACAATAATTTGCCAGGTGTAAAATTTTGACTATTGCAGGTCATTGAAAAAGGATGGAATTGCATAGAATCTAAACTACTTCACTCAATTTTTGAAGGCTCTTTAATGTGTCTATGGTAAGGAGGATGACCAAACAGGGGCACAACAACTCCAATTTTGGTGTTGGTCCAATAGGCCATGCAAATCAATTGAAAAACAACGCACGGGGACCCTCTCCTTCCTCTAATTTTTCAAAATCCATTACAAAGAGTATAGATAGTGGACTATTGATTGAGTAATAGCAAAAATCTGTTGTGTACCTTGGTGCTTAAGAAAAACCTAGGTTTAGTATAATCCCACCTACAAATTTTCTCAACTATATCTAATACACTTTGGAGGCCCTTGCCACGTGACCTAAGAAAAGGGATTGAAAGGGGAGTAGGAAAGGGGGGGGGGGGGGGGGGGGGAGAGAGAGAGAGAGAGAGAGAGAGAGAGAGAGAGAGAGAGACCAAGGAAAATAAAGAAAGAAAGTCGGAGATTGAGTGCAAAGAAAAGGGTCTCTCCCTCTCTCTCTTTCTCTCTCTCTCTCTCTCTCCATCCATAGGATGGGCCACACACTCGTAAGATTTAATTTGAATGTTAGGACACGCACAACAATTGGAGAAAAAAAATCTCTAATTGCGAATGGCTTTTATCAAGCAGGAGGAAGCGGCTTGCCGAGAAGAAGAAGATAGGTCCTTGATAGAAATATAGTGTACTTGCAAAAATATTCGGGTATGTTTTGGGTCACAGTGTGCATATGTTGTATCGGTTGGAGATACCTATGCAAAGGATATGCCAAGGTTTCCATGTATTCCTTTTTAGTTAATTCAAATCAAGCTCTTAAGAGCATTACAAAAAAAAGAACTACAAAAAAAAGAAACTACAAAGGTTAGAGAACATAATATTTAGAGAATCTATAAAGTGCACAAAAGTTTAGTGCAAAAACCTCAAATATAGTAAATTTGCCTCTAAAATGTTTGAAACAAAGTATGGTATAGTCAAATTCTTAAAAAATCCTCAATTTAGCGTAATCCCATTGCAAAATTTGAAATTTATCTTTAAATTATGGATTTGAAGGTGAGTGTAAAAACCTTCAAATATAATGAAGTTGCCCCTAAAATTTCTCATACGCAAGTTTTCTAAGTTTTTAGGAGAAAGCACTATACCTCAACTCGATTTAGTGTAACCTCCCTTACAAAAATTTGAGATTTGCCTCAAAATTTCTAATTTGCCTTTAAACACTGGAAAAAACCTATATAATTGCAATCCCGCTTACAAATTCCTGTCAGGAAGAAGATAAAGCCAGATCAGATGGCACGCTTGTTTATGAGCAATATTTTCAAGTATCATGGCATGCCACAGTCGATTGTTAGCGACCGTGATCCACGCATGACAAGTTTGTTCTGGAGAGGTTTGTTTGAGAATATGGGCACCACGCTCAAATTCTCTTCGTCATTTCATCCTCAAACAGATGGGCAGTCAGAAGAGGCAAATTCTACTGTCCTAGATCTGCTGAAGTGCTATGTGTCAGAGCATAAAGGAAAGTGGGAGCAGTATTTGCCATTGGTGGAGTATGCATACAATAATACAGTGTATTCATCAACTGGCAAGGCACCCTTTGAGATAGTTGAAGGTGGCAAGAAAGTTCCTCCCATACTGCATACAAAGGATTCATTACCATGAAACCGGCGTGTTCAATCCAAAAAGGGCGGTAGACTTTACTTCAAACCTTGATTTAGCTTTCACCCATTATTAGTCGTCTATTATACCTGCGCTATAGTGACACAAGAGAGGGGAATGGGATACAGATGCTAGAATGCACCTGTATGAGAAGATTTGGCCCCTAACTTAGGCGCCCCTTTCGGTATTTCTTTATTCTTTAAAAGAGGGAATAAATGCTGTGGATCCCTACAAGCTGCCCCGCACAAACTCGGCTGAACTTCCACTGTTCCAACCCGATTTCGGCAGCATAACTGTACTAGAACCCTTCACAGTCAGTATTCCCACCCATTGAATGACCTTCCCGACGCATACGGGCACTTTACAGAACCTGGCGAGAATCTGCAGCACGCTGAATTCTCTGTTTTCAGCCCCGAAAATGCGCCAGATCACCTGTATAGCGGTCCCCTTGCGTCCCCGAACCTCCTGGGGGTATTAGGGTCCGTTTAGGGCCAAAACCCTAAACCTGCAAAAATACACAGCAGGCTGTAATTCACTGTTTCGGGCTCCGTTTCGCGTGCCGGTCGCATCCGTAGCAAGTCCGCGAGCTCCCGCACCTGTAGGGCTACTTGCCCTTTGAATAAGGAGATTTCTGGCGTGAAACCTCTCTGAATTCACCTGTACCTGCGGGTGGATTAGCCGCTAGCTAATCCAGTACCTACGCAAGAGGCTCTTGCCTCGGCAATCGCGCATGAACCCACACAACTGTACATTGGTCAAATGAAGAGCCCACTAGAGGGGCATAACATACTGCCAAAGGGGAGAGAGAGGGCAGTGCGTAACGTGCAGGGCATCACTCCTGGCACCGCACTGTACATAGGAGGGAAAGCAAGCACTCCATAGCTCTTAACCTGTGACCAATCTGAAAATGAGGCTCTCCCCCTCCTAAATTCAGCGCCACTTCTTGTTGCATGAGGCAAGTGCACCAGAATGTGCCACTTGGCACATTTACAAGCATTTTCCCGTTTCGGGGTTGCCGCCTAAAAATCTCTCAACCGGTTGCCCAGTTGACTTCACGGCAGAGTAAGAAAATGTTCCCCTTGTCATTCCGGAGGTAATGATGTCAACACATTTTCAGGTCCCAAAATAGCAGTTCCCTAAATTTTAGGAGATGCTGCCATTGTATCTTTCTGGGTCATCCGACCCTCTTTGTACACTGCGGCCACATCCAGAACTGAAATGTAGCCTCTGTAGCAAAGGATTCCACTTTGGCTAGTCAATGACCCCACTTTGGCTAACCATAGTCTTTGTCCAACCTTAGTGTTCTCTTGCCCTCAGGCCTGGACTCCCTCTGGACAGTTCCACACTAGCTATGCAATGCAGGGCAGTTAGATTTCCCGAGGGGTGTTTCCAAAAAGTGAAAGTAAGAAGATAATAAGAAAGAAATCAACAAAAAGGATAGATAGTAGTCACACACTGGTGACATACCCCCCTCTTGAAATCTCAAACGTCCTCGTTTGCATCTATGTCGTGCATGCTTACAGCCAGCACTGATGCATTCAACACCTGTCGACACATGTACGACACATACATGCTCATTGTCAACCGTGGTGTATTCAACACCTTGTCGACTCATGTATTGCCTGTGTGTGAACCCTGTCCCAATGACATAGTGGTAGCTTCGCACTCTGCCATTGCTTTGAGTCACTAACTTTCCAATGACAAAATGGTAGCTTCACATTTTGCCACTGTCTTATAGTACACGTTGGATCCCCTAACACTTTCGAGCATACCCAAACCGACAGTTTAAGAATGCAGTTACACATGTACTCTTCAATAGAAGCAATCACTGTATCCTTGACAAACTGACAAGAAATAGTCACTTCTATAGCACTAACCAAACTTTTGGACATTCCATAAGAGCAATTGCCAAACTGACAATCTGTACAGCTCTAACATTCATGTAACAGGTATTCATTTGAGCTCACTTTAAATACCATGTACATCATTTGTTTCAGAAGCCATTGTCACACTGACAATGCATGTAGTTTTGAAACTCAAGGGGTCAAGGTAGGTTGCAAATCGAAGGCTTCCAGGTAAAGTGATAACACAGTTGGTGACTCTGCAAGTTCACCTTCTTCCATCCACTTAGCATCCATTTGTGGATAGTTTCTGAACTTTACCAAGTAACGCCTAGCAACCTTGCCTTTCACTTTCCTTTCTTTGTGTGCCAAAATCTGTTCAGGGACCAAGATCTCGTCAAGTTCCTCGACTTCCGGTTGATCTTCAGCTGGCATATCTTCTGGCACATCACCCACATAGGGTCTGAGAAGACTCACATGAAACGCATTGTGAATCTTCCAACTATCAGGCAATTTCAGCCTATATGCAACATCACTGATTATGTCGCATACTTGAAAAGGCCCATAGTAACGCATGCTGAGCTTTGGAAACAGTCTTTCCTTGCCCTTCATATTCTTTAACCTTGCCTTTTCAAAGCGTAAAAGCACCCAATCACCAAGTGAATATACCACTTCACGACGGTGACGATCAGCTGCTTTCTTTTGCTTTGCTTGAGTCCTTTCTAAGGCCACTTTAACCTTCTTGTACATTTCATCCATGTCCTGAACATACTTATCTGCTTCAAATATCTTGTCCTTTGTATGCAGTATGGGAGGAACTTTCTTGCCACCTTCAACTATCTCAAAGGTGCCTTGCCAGTTGATGAATGCACTGTATTATTGTATGCATACTCCACCAATGGAAAATACTGCTCCCACTTTCCTTTATGCTCTGACACATAGCACTTCAGCAGATCTAGGTCAGTAGAATTTGACTCTTCAGACTGCCCATCTGTTTGAGGATGAAATGACGAAGAGAATTTGAGCGTGGTGCCCATATTCTCAAACAAACCTCTCCAGAACAAACTTGTCATGCGTGGATCACGGTCGCTAACAATCGACTGTGGCATGCCATGATACTTGAAAATATTGCTCATAAACAAGCGTGCCATCTGATCTGGCTTTATCTTCTTCCTGACAGGAATAAAATGAGCCTGTTTGCTGAATCTGCAAATAATGGTCCAAATACCATCGTTTCCTGTCAGCGTTCTCGGAAGATCAAAGATAAAATCCATAGCAATACTTTCCCATGGTTTATCTGGAATAGGTAGTGGTTGCAATAAACCTGGTGCCTTTTGCCTGTCAAACTTGACCTTTTGGCATATTAGGCATTCTCGCACAAAGGCATCCACATCTCTTCTTAATGTAGGCCAGTAGAAGAATGTCTCAACCGCTTTAACTGTAGCATCATACTCAAAAGCCCATTAAGGCTCAAGCACAGGTGATTCATACCGCACAATCAATGGAAACACCTATACACTTGACGGAGAACATGCAGTCTACACAACCTATGCCTAAGGTGCAAGAACAGGTGGCTGAGATGCCAGTCTTTCAGGCTGTACCAGTTCAGCCCGCCACCTTTCAACAGCCTATAGCTGGTTCTAATGGGCAGGGAAGCAACCTACAGGCTATGCAACAGGTCTTCCCACCACCTTCAGTACACCCTGGCTATTTTGGAGGTGGATCCGTATTCCAGAGCATGGCTGGTCATGCACCTGGAAATCAGTTTTACACGCCAGGAACAGTGTTTGGGGGTGCTCAAACGATGATGCCTAACCCCATGTACAGTGTCATGGGTATGCAACCAGGGTTTCAGAGCACTCAGGGCCAATTTGGGATGCCACAGGCAAAGTTTGGTATGGCTGGAATTACAAATCAGCAGCCAAATATGGCATTTCCAGGTCAAGTTAATAGCGGCCAAGGAACACATATGAACCCTAATAGTGTTCCCATGTTTCAGTCACTTCCATATGACAATTTAACGCCGCTGGAGAGGCCAACTCCGTACAAAGAAGGTGGCAAAGGTGTGTCTTTCACGACCTTTACAGGGTTTGATGACAGGAAGAAGGCTCTCTCATTCCTCCAGCAGTTTGACAAGGCCTATGCAGGGGGAAACTTTACAGAGGCTTCAAAGGTCCGCAAGGCAGCCACTTTCTTGACAGGGAATGCGAGACAATGGTGGACAACTTTAATGCTTCAAGGGAAAGCTCCATCCACATGGATTTACTTCAAGCAGATTTTTGCAGCAGCATGGTTATTTGATGACTTTGAAGCAGATGTCATGACAGAATGGCACCAACTAAATGCTGCCACTTGCAGAAATCTGGATGATTACAATCAGAAGTTTTGGAAAGCTCTACTTCCAGTAACTTCCTATAGGTTTGTGCCATTGACAGAACAGATTGAAAAATACTGTTGTGGCCTACCTAAAGGATTGAGAAAGTACTGTACGAAGACAAAAGTCACTACTTTGACGCAGCTCATCGAGGTAGCAAACATTGGCAATGGTTTGCTGAAGGGAGAAGATTGTGAATTTAACACTGGCGTCAAGGCAGGATCAGGCAAGAAAAATTCAGCCAAGAAGCACGTTCCCAATGAGGCTCCTAAAGGGACTCAGGAGTCAGCCAACGCAGGGAAGGATAAAGCTACGGCTGAATCAGAAAAAGGACCAGCAAAGAAATGGAAAAGACGTTTTCCTCACAAGTCAGAAAAGCAAAAGAAGGTCCTGAGGACAGAGAACAAATGCTTTATATGTGAGCAGCCTGGCCACATTGCTTACAATTGTCCTACAAAGAAAAGGCCAGCTGATTCTGATGACAAGGAAGACAAGAAAGGAAAGAAGCCCATGGCTGGTCTAGTGCCAGATATGGTGGGCGACAAGCCAAATTAAGATGCAAGTGAGCTTTGCAGAGCATGGGGAAAGGTCAGGGATCAAACAGTTCTTATCTTCTTTGATCCAGGTGCCAAAGCCAACTTTATTTCCCCAGAATTGGCTTCAAAGTTGGGAATCAGACCTGAAGAGATGGGGTATACAGCAGAGGCAGGTTTGGCATGTCCTGGCCATACAGAGGCTGTGACACCCATCATTGGAAATTTGCGTCTACATATCCAGTCCTATGTAGATGCTGAAGAATTTTACATCATGCCACTGGATGGATGTGATGTGTTGTTAGGTATTCCTTGGTTGTTTCATGTACAGGGAATCATGGATGCCTACAACAAAAAGATCACTGTACAGAGCAGGGGAAAGATTCACATTCAGGATGTAAAGCTTAAAGGGGAGTCTATTCCTACTGTATCAGCTTCTGCTATTACTTCTGTAATGAAAAAGCATCTTTCTGCGTACTTGGTTTTTGCACGTGAAGTGTCAGATTGTGATGAATCAAATTTATCTCTGCTAGATAAAGAAAGGTCAATGTTTTTACAACAGTATAGTGACTGTTTTTCCGATTTATTACCGTCTCAATTACCGCCAGAGAGACCCGAGGACCATCCGATAGATTTGGTGCCAGGCAGTAGCCCACCAAATAAGCCTCCGTACAGGGTTAGTGCGGCTCAACAGAAAGAGATAATGGGCCAAGTACAGGAGCTGTTAGAAAAGGGGCTGATTCAGCCCAGTTCATCTCCATTCTGTTCTCCAGTGTTGTTGGTGCAGAAAAAGGATGGCTCATGGCGTATGTGCATCGACTACCGTGCACTGAACAAGAATACCATCAAGAATAGGTTCCCCATACCTAGAATTGATAATATTATGGACAAATTAGAAGGAGCAGCTATGTTTAGCAGGATAGATCTAAAGAGTGGGTACCATCAGATCCGCATTAGATCAGAGGATGTGCACAAGACTGCTTTTAGAACGACGTTTGGCCTTTACGAATTTTTAGTGATGCCATTTGGTCTCACAAATGCTCCTACTACGTTCAATAGGATGATGGACAGAATTTTCCGTCCACACCAGTAGTTTGTTGGTACATTCTTTGACGACATGATAGTCTATTCAAAGAATGAAGAGGAGCATAGGCATCACTTGGCCATTGTGTTCAAAGAGCTACGCAGTCATAGGTTGCTCATCAATGCAAAGAAAAGTGAGTTTTTTCTGGAAGAGATTCACTTTCTGGGACACATTGTCTCAAAGGATGGTGTCAGAATGGATCCTGCAAAAGTTGAAGCGATCAAGTCATGGCCAAATTTGAAGACGGTGCATGATGTCCTAAGCTTTTTGGGACTATGCTCCTATTACAGAAGGTTTATTCGAAATTTCGCTGAGATTGCTTCACCTTTACATGCTCTTCAAAAGAAGGCAGTCACCTTTAGATGGACACAAAAAGAGATTTCAGCTTTTAATCTCTTAAAGGAAAAGATGACTTCAGATCCAGTCATTGTGTTGCCAGATTTTAGGAAGTCATTTGTGGTCCAGTGTGATGCGTGCGGTAGTAGCATTGGTGCAGTGCTAATGCAAGATGGCAGGGTAGTAGCCTATGAGAGCAGAATTTTGCAAGGGCCAGAGATGACCATGCAGGTCTATGAGAAAGAGTTACTGGTTGTGATTCATGCGCTCTTAAGTTGGAAACACTACCTGCTAGGTGCAGATTTCGTTGTCCAAACGGATCATCAGACCTTGTGATACTTCTTGACACAGACAAAATTATCTGAGAAGCATATGCGATGGGCAAATATCTTGTCCATGTTCCATTTTCAGATTGTGCATGTGGAAGGCAAGAAGAACGTTGTGGCTGATGCCTTGTCAAGGAAGCCACAAATTTGAGCTGTGTCGATTCCTTATCATCATGAACTTGACATAACATAAAAATCCACTGCCTTCTTAATGCCAAAGGCCTCCACGAAAACATTTTTACAAATGCCTACACATCTAGCCTTGCTATTGTTTGCCATCTTGACTTTGATTTGTCTCATGGATGTGCATGCCTAGTCTTTTCGTGAGTCCCTCTGTCAACATGCCAATTTGTGCACGTCCATCCACTAGACCTTTCCTAACCAATCTTCCTTTAATGTAACAATCTAGCACAAGTGTAATATCCTCATTCATTTCAGCTTGTGCAATTTTTACAGCAGGCACACTCTCTTTTACCTTTCTTCTAGTGCTAACTACCTTTGTTAAATCCCTCTTAACTGTGGACATAATGCAAGAAACTGAGGCTATGAGATATCAGGACCCTTACCTCTCATGTTTTCCAACAAGTTGTATGGAGTCATATCATGTCCAAGAGGGAATTCTTGGAGGTTGATACGAAGTCTAGTCCTCTTTCCTTGGTCTTCTTTGCCTTTTTTTCTCGTCCATTGTCACTTTGTGACGTAACTCCTTTCTCCTTACCTTTTCCTCGGCCACGCTTAATGCCATTTTCTTCCATGTCTACCTCATTGGAATTTGTCACCTCTACCACATGCACATTTGGGTCTGGCAAAGGTGGAGCTCCTTTCACTCCTTGTTGAGGTGGTCTTGCCCCATTTGGTCTTTGTAGAAGTCGTGGTTCTTGACTAGTTCCTTCACCTGCATGCATCACTGGGTAATTCAAGCTAGGTCTCCGTGGCTCCCCACCATTAGGAAATTTCGGAGTTCATTTGGAGGGCCTTCTAAGAAAATGTATTTTTTGCACTCTCTCTCTAGAAAAAATGGCAAATAAAAGAGCTGGGTCTTTCATAGTAAAAGTTCAAAAAGTGTACTTTAAGTAGATTCCTTACTCTTCTGAACATTCGTTCGTAGTGATTGAGGGATAATCCTCTTTTCGGTTGCATTGAATGAAACTCGTCAATATGGAGGGAATGAGGCTAACATGGAGGGACGAAGGCGCAACCGCTATTCACTTTCCATTAAACCTGCACATTTGGCTAATGGCGCACTCCTCAAATGGCACAAATGTTACCCAGAAACGAGCCAAATATCACCTTCAAATTGATTTGGACAATGAGTACCAACCATTGATTAAGCGCAGTAAAACAAACACACATATACCTCCCGCTTCCATAGACACGCTCAGAGCTCAAGGAGCTAAACACATAGATATCTGGACGAGAGGCTCTCTCTACCCTAAGAATCCAATGACTAATGCGTCTCCACCGTTTGTCAATCCTACAAGCTTATTGACCTTTGCTGGTGATGGAGAAAAGGGCCTTCTGGGTTTTTGTAAATCTCTTACAAGAGAAGCTGAAACTTACAAGAGCATTCTCCAAGCTCAACAATGTGAGATTGTTCGCCTTTCACATTTACATTCTACAGATCAGGTTACCATTTTGCAACATAAAACAGAGGTACAAGAACTGAAAGGAAAGGTGCGAAGTTGTCAAATGAAGGACACCATCTTGGGTGGTCGTATCCGAAAGAAGAAATTGCGTAATCTTGAAACATTGCAGGTTGCATCAGGAGGTCTCAAGAAAAGAATCCGAGCATTAAGGTGATGCTTCTTGGTTGGCTACATTGTCTTAGTTAAGTAATCTTTTTGTTTTTTCTTGTTATGCATTGCTTTCATGTGCCTAAATAGTGTTAGTGAAGCAAATTTTCTGTTATTTACTTATGCATGTCTTCATGTAGAGATTCAATCTATCGTGACAAGGAAAACATTGACCCCAAAGCCAATGTAGGAAAGAGATTGAAGCCACTTATAAGTAGAAGCCTGGCAGCAGATATAGTACATGACAAGAAGTTTAAGGTCCTACAACGAAATGTAGTGGACCGCTTTATTTCAGAGAACTCAGTGCCTGCAAAAGAGATACAAGGCACACTTGATTCACTTGGTGTAAGCAAAAGAGGATATTCGGCTATCCAAAAGTCTGTCTCATCCATCTTTGTTAGGAAGGGTATAAAATCCAAACTTCTACCATCAGCCTTAAGTGTTTGGAAAGAGAGGCTTCAGCTTAACGAGGCACAGGGAGACTATCTTGGACAACCCTTTCATATTAAAGCAACTTACAGTGGCCATGGAGCAAACATGGCATATGATGAGTTCAACAATATTTTTATGGACTTGCGGATATTACAGAAGAGAATGGTGGAGTTTTACAACATCACATTTGAAGAGTCACGTGGGGTATTACATTTTGTGTTAAAACTGGATGAGTGTGAGCTTGTTAAAGAGAAAAAGCTAGAGTGTGTTACTATTACTTTAATGAATAGAGCCCTCTCAAAGTGTCCCAGTGATGATCCTTTATATTTTAGTGTTCAATCAGAATCTAACATATGGTGGCTTGGTGCGTTTGAGGTAAGCGAGATTCTCAGGTAAGCTCAAATGTTCACATCTACTTAAGTCTCATTTATTTTGTGTTGCAGGTAAAGAAAGAAGATCATGAGATTCTATATTGGGTGTTCCATCGAACTAATATTCCAGAGGTGATTGATCGACAGACTAACAAGGGAGAGGTACTACGTCTAGATGGAAGGGGAGACTTTCAAGTTCAGTGGCATCTTGTAGGTGACCTCAAAACATTAAAGTGCATGTATAATTGTGGAATGGGTGCAATGGCAAAGTCACCGTGTTTGTTCTGCATGGAGCCTGCAAAGGTCATGGACCCAAAGTGGTGGAGAAAAGCTCCAACACGTCACATTGAGGATCCTGCTTTTCGACCAGTTTTGAAAATACCACTTGTGAATGTCCACATTTGTACAATGCATGCCCTTTGTAGAATTGTGGAGAAATTGGTCTACTTATACATTGGGTTTGCTTGGAAGATTAAGAACTCCGCAGAACGACAAGTAGCCCTGCAGTGCTTAGAAATGGTACTGTCGGATATGGGGCTTCATGGTGGCAATGTGAAAATCCAGCGGGATGAAAAGAGATCAACTGCTGAGAAGGATGTCCCATGCAAACCATCCATCGGTGGGGTGAAGGCACGAAGGTTTTTATCTAAGCCCCAAGGTACAAGAGATCCAAAGCTAACAAAACATGGAAAAATATATAACACATCTTATGTTAGCAAGGTAGAGTATCAGAGCTTGAAAAAGCTACATATTGCAGTCAAAGACCACGAACCAACTACTCGTAACGCGAAGGCTGAGGTTTGGCGATCAATAGACATCCTATTTTTGATGTGCGACAAAGATGACTGGTCACAAGGTGATATGAACAAGTTCAAGGAAAATCTCAACCTTCTGAAAAAATCATTCAAGACAGCATGGACAGACACCCAGATTACTCACTACATGGTATTATCATGTATTTCTTTCTCTCTTATGTGCAAATATGTGACTGTAAAACATTCTAACTAATTTGTTTTCATATCCAGCACATCATCTTCAATCATTTACCATATTTTATACAAAAGTATGGGAACCCGGCAATATAGAATACCCAAGGGATGGAAAAGTCTCATTACATGGAGAGAAATTCTTATTTCAGGCACACACGACATGGTGGCTCTCGAATCAAGGCTAACAGTTTGAGAGAACTATTTGAATGGTTCTATCGTAGAATCATTCATCGAATGCAGGCAAAAGAAGTCTTGGCAAATTCAGCAATAGCACAAGCCATCAGACATTTACAACAACAAAAAGTTAAAAGATCAATGGCATACAACAACTCCGGAGCTCGTGAAAGTCAACGAAGGTGGAGAGAGACAATGGTGTATGTGAATCACAAGTGGAGAAAGATACTCTGAGTGGATGACATTGTACAAAATTTATGTAATACATGATCTTATAAAATTGCTACTTGAAGTGTATCAAGATTTTGAAGGTTCAATTTTTTTTTTTGGCACGTCACCCTTGTAACGAACCATGAGATGTTTGCCATACTCTAAAAGTTCATCTGGGTTTTGTCTACCAAGAGCTAGTGCCATTGCTGTGTAGGTGTAGTAATACGCTGCCCGACCACCTGTATAGCCTGGGCAGTAACCAAAACAATCTCTAGCAAACACTTTGTCCACAAGAATGACTTTATCTGCACTTTTGGGCAGCACCGGTCCACCCAAGAAGCGTGATAGTGTCTTGAATGTGTAAGTTGCTATTGAACCCTCTTGTGACATGGAATTGTGAAAAACTACTATCGGCGACTCGCAAAGCTTTGAAAGGTACTGCGCTAGGGCCGCATCCCTTCCTCGATACTCTCGAGTCCGGCGCCGAAGGAAGTCATCCTTGTCAGCAATCCAAGACTGCACATAACATGTCAGAAGTGACACAAGAGAGAGAGAGAGAGAGAGAGAGAGAGAGAGAGAGAGAGAGAGAGAGAGAGAGAGAGAGAGAGAGAGAGAGAGAGAGAGAGAGAGAGAGAGAGAGAGTTACCATGAAGCTCTCATCCTGCAGAAAGAGGTTTTCTTGCCACAGGTCTACAGATGTAGTTGACCCCTGACCTGAATGGTTAAACCAATCCTCCACTTCTTTGTTACTTGTTGATGGTCTTAGGCTTTGTCTTATTGCTTGGAAGGTGGCTTCATCAGGTAGTGTCTCCTTGTATTTTTCAGCTTTCTCAAAGCATCTTCGAAGGCATTCCATTGGATTGCTGGATGTTTCCATTGCCTCATCATCACTACTATCCTCTGAAACAAATCCACTCCTCTCCTCTTGGACTCTGGAAATAATAGCCAGGGAGAAATCCTCCCTTAAATAAAAGACACTTTGCACATCATGTAAGAAGATATAGGTCCTGTCTCCAATCCTGAAGTTAGGCACAGCAGGCAACATCATCTGAGCATGCTTCTCAGTGAAGTTACTGACATCCAATGGAAGTTTGATTTCTGTGGTTTTCACAGAGAGCATCTTACTTCTTTGTACTTCAATTGCCTCAACCTCAAGGTCGACTGTGTCTTCAACCTCCTCGACTTCTTGTATATGAGTTGTCTCCTCACATTCTTCATCTGGTGCTGCATCCTGCTCCTCTAACACCTCATCAGGATTCTGCATGAGGAATCCAAACAGGCTGTTCAGGCAAACATCCTCTTTGTCTTTACATTTAGTTGCACAGGGACTACTTTCTAGCACATCTGCATCATCTGAGAAGTCTATATTCCTCTTTCTTGTATTTTTCTTCAGAAGTACTGTACAGGGCACCACAGCCTTGTAGGGTGAGGGATCCTCTTGCCCTGATGACCTCTCTGATTGATATTCACCAATTGACTTTTCTTCAGATATGTCCTGACAAAAGTCAACAGTTCTTTTGGCAGATACATTAAGCAACTGAGCCTGCAAGGGTTGAAATCCTGGCACAAGGTCTGGATCTGGTTTCAGCCTCTTCTGCCTACTTGACCTTAATCCTATTCATAAGGAAACATGACAAGTCTCTCTCTCTCTCTCTCTCTCTCTCTCTCTCTCTCTCTCTCTCTCTCCAGATAGATATAAATATAAATATAAATATATATATATATATATATATATATCTGTCTCTCTCCAAAGCACAAACAAAAACACACATAGTCTCTCTCTCTCTCTCTCTCTCTCCAGATATATATATATATATATATATATCTGTCTCTCACCAAAGCACAAACAAAAACACACATAGTCTCTCTCTCTCTCTCTCTCTCTCTCTCTCTCTCTCTCTCTCTCTCTCTCTCTCTCTCTCTCTCTCTTTGTATGTGTCTATTTGTACTAAAGAGGCGCAAGGACGAAAACGTGCCTTTTGCAACTCTCTACGCGCGCCTTAAGTGCAATTGAGGGAAAGACGCGTAAAGATGTAAACGTGCCTTTTGAGAGAGTCAGAACTATACTATAGGCGCGCGGAGAGAGCTGGAGCCAATGTTTGGTTGGCTCTGCGCGCCGTTAGTAACGGGGACAGAGAGGGGAGGGAGAGAGAGAGAATGTGTATATCTCTGTGTGTGTGTCTGTGTGTATGTGTGTGTGTGTATCTGTCTATGGAAGTATGTGTTGAGGTGTGTGTGTTGAACAACAGTGTGGGTTTTTCTTTGTTTAGACACACACACACACACACACACACACAATTTGTACCAACTGTTGGAAATACAGAGATAAAGAGTGAGAGATCACCTTTTGTTGGTGGGGTTTGCAGGAACTCCAAGGGAGGTGTCTCCTCCATTGCTTTTTGTGTGTCAAACTGACTCTGTCTCTCTCCCTCCCTCTCTCTCTCTCTGAGAGTAAGGAGTCCCTCTCTCTATCTCTCTCTCAATCTGTGTCTCTCCCTCTCTCTATCTCTCTCACAATCTGTTCTCTCTTTCTCTCTCTCTATCTCTCTATCACTCTCTCTCTCTTTATCACTCTCTCTCTTTCTATGGCTCTCTCTCTCTCTCTCTCTCTCTCTCTCTCTCTCTCTCTCTCTCGCTCTCTCTCTCTCTCTATTGTTCTCTCTCTTTCTCTCTCTCAAAATCACACTTATAACGGATACACACGGCGGCGCCCCATGTGTCACTATAAATTAGAGTATATTTGCATGTTGTCACACGTGCGGTCATTATTGAGACCGTATACTTTTGTACGTCATATATAGAGGTCAAGAGAGAGAAAAACCACACCTCGTGAAAGAGAGAGAGAGAGAGAGAGAGAGAGAGAGAGAGAGCAAGAGACGTCGTCTGCGTCTCCGACAGCAAGCCGACCCATCGACATAACGAAGGTCTGCCTCTCCCTCTGCCTTTGCCTCTATCTCTCTATCTCTATTTCTGTCACAGTACCAAGCTCAGTCTTAACAAACAACCCACACAAACAATCACAAACACAACACACACACACACACTCACAAACACACACACACACATATAAAACATACACACACACACACACACAAATCACAAATCACAAACACACACACACACACACACACACACAAATACAGGCACACACACACACACACGCATACCCTCTCTCTCTCTCTCTCTCTCTATACCAAAGGCGCGCGTAGAGAGGCATAACCGGTGTGCATGTCTCTATGCGCGCCGTTAGTACTGTGCATTGACCAGTGTATGTCTGAGTGTTATAGAGAGAGAGAGAGAGTGTGTGTATTTCTTTTACCTTATACTAACGGCGCGCGGAGGTGTTTGTTGAGGTAAAAACGTGCTCCACGCACGCCTTTAGTAATGGGCTCTCTCACTCTCTCTCTCTCTCTCTCTATTTAAATATGCTAAGTTATAGAAAGGAGAGAGAGAGAGAGAGAGAGAGAGAGAGAGAGAGAGAGAGAGAGAGAGAAAGAGAGAGAGACTCTTCTTATTGTGTACAGTGAAATGGCTAGAACAAAAGTCACTACAAGGAAGGTAGGCAAGGGACCAAGATTAGCATCTAAAGCAAGTAGCAGATCTGCAACCCCAAAGAAAAGACCTGGAAAACCAAATAAAATTCTGAAAGGGCCAAGGATGAAGAAGTTACAAACCTGCATAGGACTTTTGAGAGAAATCAGAAAGGCACAGAAATGTGTAGATTTATGCATACCAAAGCTGCCCTTCCAGAGGATGGTGAGGTCCATATGTGATGAAGCTACCTGGGGCACCAAAAGGTGGAAGGTGGTGGCATTAATGGCTCTACAAGAAGCAGCAGAGGACTTCCTACTTGAGTACTTCAGTGACATGACCATTGTTGCAGCCCATGCCCAAAGGGTTACTATAATGGACAAAGATAGTGAGACACTGAAAAGAATAAGGTGGAGGTATGACAAACTACTAGTCCCCAATGTCTGCAAGGATAAGAAAATGAGGGAAATTTTGTTATACCCCCCGGAGCTAGTGCCACAACTCACATTTGTAGATGTCACACATGATGTGAATACAAGGGCAAGGGCAGAGACTATTGCTCACCAAAAAGAGGACATGAGGGAAGCAGAGCTTAAGGAGAAAGAAAAAGTAGCAGTGGAGTCCCAGAGGCAAACAGAATGCAATGTGACCCTGTCCATAGAGGCAAGAAATCAAGAAACTCTACTTTCAATGAAGGATGGTTTGCTTGCAGAGATACCATTTGTAGATGGAGCCAGAAAGCTAGCTCTGGAAAAAGTGGACATTAATTTATTGCAAAATCCAGATGCTCAGATTTCAGACACAATTATCTATGCTTGTCTTAAGTAAGTGTTACTATCTTGCTAGCTTTGAAAACTCAGATAATAGGTTTGCTAACTCAGGTAGAGTCTCTGCAGCCTGATCAAAAGTCAACTCCCACTACACACCCACACAGAGGTGTTTCTTCTTGATCCAAAAATGTCAGAGATTATTAGACAAAAGAACAGTCCATCTGGGACCTTTGAGAGTTGGTTTCTCCACTGTGCTATGCTGGAAGTTACTGTCATCATCTTTCCATATGAGAACAACCATCACTAGAGTCTCATATGCCTTGATGTTGACCAACCAGCAGTGTGGGTGTTCAATTCAATAAAAGGAACCCACCCTGAAATTAGGCTGTAAGTGTTTTGTATCAGAAAGTGTTTCTTATAGATATCCATGTAAATTTGAAGCCTCATTCTAACATCTTGAAATTGCTTTGTGCAGTTGTATAAAGAGGTTGTTGCTTGCCTATGGCAATCTATGTGGAAGGTATGAACTATACAAGGCCCCAATCAAAGATGTACCTGTCCCAAATCAAACCGATGGAAATTCTTGCGGCTGGAGATGTCTTCTCCATGCAGAATATGTCCTGCAAAGCTACTTTGCATTAAAACCTTTCATGACTAAGGTACCCATTTGGCAATGCATTCAGTTAGTTTTGGTTTAGTCTATAAAAGAATTCTCACCATGTGGTCTTTCAATTTTGCAGAGTGCTTTAAAAAACTACACATATGATTATTTGCAAAGATACCGGGTAAGTTTAATACAACACCTGCTTACTATGTATAGCCCCAGAGAGCTTGAATATAGCGGCTTGGATGACCGCACTATTGATCTAACAAAACATGGCGTGCCACCACAACAAACCCCTGCATCCGATACAGTGGAATCACAACGGGCCGAGGGGGTCATATCAGCAGAAGATGAAAGAGCCGAGGATGAGGAAAGGTCAAATGAGCATATGGAAGGTGCTAGTGTACAACCAGAGGAGACAATGAAAGAGCCAAGTCAACCAGTGGAGGAGCCAAAAGAGCCTATGGCTGAAACCCAAGATGAGGAAAGTAGGCCTATAGATTAGCAAAAGGATATGGATGAGGAAAGCAGGCCTAGGGATGAGCAAACTGATATGGATCAGGCAAGGATGTATGAGGCAAGCCGATCAATCGAGGGAGAGGAAAAGACCTTGGAGGAAACCTTGAATGAGGCAGAAAGAGCCATGGGGGAGACCCCTGATGAAGATGTGAATGATGACTATGAAGATAAAGCAGAGGAGAGCAACAACGACATGAACACTACAGAGACCCACTATGGACCCTTGCTACCTGTAGATATGGTTGTTTCGGTAATTTCTATTCAAGTATGGCAAAATATGTTCAGCTTCTAACTACTTATATTTACTTGTCAACTTTTATAGAGGTTGATTATCTTGGACGTCAATGGATTGCTGCTGATGCGGGTGCCTCTCGGTGATAGAGAACCCTTTGAGGATTTGCAAAGGTTTCGGATGGGAACTTGTCGAGTCGTGGTTCGTCCAGGAACCAAGGAATTTATTCAGTTTCTTCTTCTGCGCTTCAGAGTTTCCATATGGTCTTCAATGCAAAGGCAAAACTTGTCGCCACTAGTTGCAATAGTGTGCAGTGTATGCCACGCTCACACGTCAGATTTTGCCTTTTTGTATGATCAAAGAAAATGCGTTACCGTTGAGGGCCACTACCACCCTAAAAAACTACACTTACCTCTTTTGTACAAACCGTTTAGCCAAATCGGTGTACCCTTTGATGCAACTAATACACTACTGATTGATGATACTCCTGAAAAGGGAGAACTAAATCCGCCGGGAACAACTGTCTCACCACCTTCTTTCGAGGGGCATTCCTTCGATTTTTACCTTGAAGACATTCTGATTCCATACTTACAAAAATTGTATCTCAGTCCATTGTTCACGGACGAGTTTGTACTTTCTAATGAATTAAGATGACTCTTCTATCATGTCTTTGTCTTGTCTAACATTGAGAGAGAGAGAGAGAGAGAGAGAGAGAGAGAGAGAGAGATTTGACATGGTAAAGAAATGTATTTCAAGCACACTTTTTCACAGGGCACAATTGAAAAATGAGCTCAATAAACTTCATGTCTTGAAAGTCATTTGTATACACTTGGGTTCACAAGAATATCTGTTACATTGGCACTACTTCAACCCGACCATCCAACTCTTTGCACAAAATATCTTTTTCCCTTCGCCGCATCACCTTACGGCCAGCTAGGAAAAAGGAAAAATCTGATAGGTCCTTGTCCATTGACTCTTCAATTATGTCATGCCGCAAATGCTGAAGACTGCATAGCTCCCTTATTGTAACCACCAACAGTAGGCCACAGGCTCCCATTGCTCATAAGAAGAGGGATAAACATCTGCAATATATATAAGAAGAGTTAAACTAAGAGTATCAATAAGTACAAATGACAAATCTAATGTAATTGAGCTGTGAAGAATGGAGACATTGCTCGTAACAAGCGGGAGAAACATTGCAAAATATATAAGAAAAGTTATAATGAGAGTATCAGTAAGTTCACATGTCAAGAGTACTTACAATTGCAACGTGGTTGATGTATATCTAATACATTTCCACCGTCTGCTATCACCTCTGGATGGGTAAACACATGCTGAACAAGAACTTCCTTTACAGATCTTTTGCCGATTTCAACTTTGAAATCCAACACTCTGGCCTTCCATGCTGAGCGGTAAACGTTGATACCACTAGACCTCTTGGGTCTTCTTGGTTGCATGAGGACCCATGAAACTTTGTTTATCCTTTGTCCAACCCATTGGTTCTCTGCACTTATTGAAGCTGGTATTGTAATTGAGGATATGCTACTACTTGTCCTTCTAGGCAAAGTGCAGTTGTTGGTTGTTGGTGTGAGAGACAGTAAACACCTGGAGCCTCTTGGGTGAGAAGACGTGGACGCCATAGCTCTCAGAGAAAAGCTTTAGTGGAGGGAGATTCACTTTGAAAGCATTTTGATGGAGGGAAAGTGTTTTAGAATTCCAATATCTTGTGAGGGCTTAATGGTCACCCTCCAGTACGTTAATGACCATAAGAGAATATCAGAAGTGGGACCACATGCAAGCACCTAAAAGCTCGGTAAAAGGAAGGAAATTACGATGCTACAATCCTAGATTCGTGAAAGTTTTATGCTATTTTCCTATTTTTTGAGTCTTTCCACGTACTTTCCTACGTAACGTAGCCTTCGTGCTCATTGGACGCGCTCTATTATTCTCTCTCTTCATATGGCCCTCCAAATGACCTCTGAAATTTCCTAATGAGGCCAAGGACAATTATACATCCCATGTCCAGACTCTCCGTAATTCCAACATTGCAAGATGCTCCTAGGTCGTGGATCTTGCTCTTCAGACTTATTTGCTTGTCCCTTTGGACCTACAACTTGTGCAAGGTGAATTGACAGGCTGCTTAAAGATTCATTTAACATCTCAATCACTTCTGCGCTACCTCAAGAAGCTCCCTAGATGTCTATGATTGTGACTTACCTTTGGGTCTAAGACCTTCTATTGGAACCTCTCTCCTTAGGCACTTGAGTTTCCTATACTTCTTGGAAGCTCTAATTTCAGCTGCATCATAGGTGGCAGGTGCAGTCGCCTCCACCTTTACCTTAAGATTAGGAAAGAGTCCAGCTATGAACCACTCCTTCTTTAGAAATTCTACACCATCATTAGGGTTAACAACATTTCGTATCCATAGCGCCCAAAGACTTAGAAATTCTTGCTTGTACAAGTAGTAGTCATCTAAATTCTTTTGCTTATGAGAAACAATGACTTGCCATAGTTTTTGAGTGTTTTGGGGATCAAAGAAGTATCTCTTGAAATGATTCAAAACTTCCATGTAATTCCCCTTAACTTCCTCAGTCAAAGAGTCAAACCAAGTGCTAGCATCTTTCCTGAGGACCACCTCAAACATTTCTACACGTTTCGGATCAGTCACTATCCTCTTGATACGGCAAGACATCTTGAAATTTGCTAAAAATAATTCTGCATCCTCTCTAGGCTCTCCAAACAAAAGAGGATATCCAAACATTTAGTGTTGGCTTTCCATTGAACTGATTTCAAATTGATGCACATTTTCTTTGTTAAAAAGATTTACACAATAATGTTTTCTAAATTGCAATCTATTAAATATGCACATCAAATGATCTATGATAATCAACAAGAGGCAGGATGACAGGGTTTGGTGATGCAAGAATTTCTCCTACTCTTTGGGCACCAAACATGAACACCATACGTTGTTAAAAATGTATCTTTCTACTAATTACAACGTTTATTTTAATGTGTGGAGTGAAATGGAAGGGAAAAATCTCTATTCTTGGGCCATTATCCATGGTCTATGCATGACCTAATGCTTATAACAGAACAAAAATATAGACATCCAAACTAAGGTTGTACCTAATGAGAGGCAAAATAAAAGGATTTACTGAAGTGTTTATCTCAGCCAACCTAAGAGGGCCCAAAATTCTAAGAATTACTCGTTGAAATTGCAACCTAGTACTAACAATTATGTGAACCTTTTGCCTTGCAATGGGAATGAAAGGATCATACAAACTCTCGTGATTCATTCTAAAGGTTGATCCTACACAAAATCATACACAAGTTGATCCTCAGTGGAGGCACCAAAATTGAGGCGGTCCGGGGCGGGCAACAAGAGAGGCAACCTCTAAACACACCTCAAGGCTCCCGTGCTGCTCAATTCGGACTAGGGCAACCACAATCAAGAAACAATAACAACAAATCCACATCCAAACAAGTGAAGGGGCACCACCTGGTTATGGTATGAGAACTAGGATGCAAGAAGAAATATTTTGTCACACCCAAGAAGATGCGCCACAAAACACACACAAGCAATCTCACACCAAGACCCACACAGAATGGACTAGAGAGAGCTAGAGAAAAGTGAAGAGAGAGAGTAATGGAACTTGCATAATATCTTATTTGTCACTTGCAAATGGACATGGTTTGTTATGATGCTATCGTAGAGCTTGTACAAAACTAACTCAATGCTTAGTGAATGCTAAACATTGCCAACACATACACATTGTCTTAGGGTGTAGAGACCTCTCACCACAAAACCCTCTTGCAATGGACACAAAATTGGCAATGAAAACACACTAAAACACTTTCTAAAAGAAGATGAAACGATAAAAACATCAAAATACACGTCACCTTGAATTCACCAAACCGTATTGCACAAGTGGAAGGACGAAGATTTGAATCTCAATTACGCCTTTGATGCACCAAACCTCAATTTATTGATGATGGAGGAACACATACAATATTGGCTTTGAGATTTTTGAACTCACGCTCTCTTCCTTGCAATGTGTAGCTTGAAAGCTTCTCTCACACCAAAGTGAAGCTCACAAAGTGGTTGCTACGCCTAAGTCTCTCCTCACACATAGAGTGCTGGGGTGCTATGTGAGATATTGGAGGTTATTTAAAGAAGAAGAGGGGCTTATTTATAGGTTGGAAACCTCTCATTAAGATTATTGGAAATCCTACTTTACAAGCTAACAATCAGGATTATGATTTTTTTTTAATATCATAACATTGCGGACCTTCTTTGTATGGTTGAGTCATGGATGTGGGCTCAAACGAGAGAATTACTGATGGTAGATAAGGTGAAAGTAGAGCTTTAAGAAAAGAAGAGAGAGACAGAGAGAGAGAGAGAGAGTTACTATGCACATGTCTTGAGGTGAGGTGTCTTCTATGGTTAGGTCAATGGCTTTTTGTGCTACTATGTTAGTAGTTAGTGTTAGTAATCACTAGAAAGTTAATGATATATTTACAAGTGAGAAAATCCTTGTGCTGGGTGGTGAAGCTTGAAGAAGGACTTACTTCTGCAAGTTCTCAAAATGACTATTGATCCTCTTCATCTTCTTCTCTTCTTTATGCCATCACCATCAAGGTTGATTATCGCGATGAAAATAGCAATTCGGTTGATGAGATATCTCAATTTGTAGAGGTTAAGCATTGTTTACAAGCTGCATTTTATGTATATAGAGAAGGGGTAGGATGGAATTGTACTTTGAAAGTAATAGAGAGAGGCATAGAGATGGTGTATGTACATGTAGAGCTCATATGCGAGCTATGGAAGTAAGAGGGGAGGTTAATGGTGAAGAGGGTGAGAGAAACCATGGAAGGTGCATTTTTGAGTTAGGATTGAGAGGAATGAATGTGTGTGTGTGTGTGCGTAGAAGTATGGAAAGAGGTGAGAGAAGACTCTGGGCTACTTGTGAGAAAAGTGGGCAGACTGGGGTCCAATCAAAACATCATACCTCACCGGTGGTAGCTCCAAAAATTATGAAAATTTTTGAAGTGACTATTCAGCTCTTTGTCCACATTTTGTTTTTGAACCAAAACTTCAAATTTGGAGTGGAGAGGGCCATACAAAATCCCACCAAAAATGCCTATTTTTCTTTACAAAAAAGTATTCAGTAGCCCCCCTTTTGTTGAATTTGCATATGGCTCCAAAGGTGAGACCCTCCTTGCATTAGAGCATGACCTAATTGATTCTTAGGGGTTTGAAAATATGCATGGTTGTGGAATTATGAATAAATATAGTATATGGATATGATGGGAAAAAACAGGTTAGTATATAAAAACAATTTATGGAATCTAGAATAGTGTGAGTTATATATATATATATATATATATATATATATATATATATATATAATAAATATATAAAAATATAGGGAATCAAGTGAGGAGGGTCCTCATTTGTTTTTATTAATGTATATTTATTTACAATAGGTAAGAAAGAATACCTGTAGGAAACAGGATTTAGTGAAAGGCAATGACTGATAATAGAAGTATTTTTGAGGTTTTTCTTGGAGTGTATTCCCACCAAAAATAAGAGAATCTTTCATGAAAATATATCTACATGGAATAAAGAGTATGCAAAATGGTAAGATAAAATGTGATAATGGTGAGTCAATGTACATAGCATACATAGGCAAATAACGCACACCTTGGTATAAATATTTAAATAAATACCAAAATAATTATGAAAATTTCTTATATTTAGGTCTTATATAAAATGAAATATTTACATACAAATGGGCCATAATATTTCATTTTTTTTATTATTTTTATTTTTTTGGCTCAACTAGCCCAATGACTAGCTAGCTGAGGGTTTTAAGGAGATATGGGGAAAGTCCCCTAACTCACACACGCTTATATACAATGAGAAAGTAGGGATAGCCACAATGTTTAGGTGATTGTGGTAGGGTGAAGTACTATGGCAATTTTGGATAGCCAAAAAATGGTTACCAACGTTCGTCCGTTTCAGGGCTTGTTGGAGCCTGCATTCGGCGTCACTTCTTAATTTGGTGTCGCTTCTACGTTCTTTTGGTCCTATTCTTCTTTTTGTCGATAGTGTGGTGCTTGTTTTCTTTGCTTCTTTTACTTTTTGTGTGTGCGTAGGACGTGCGTGCAGTTGTGTATGTATGTGCATGTGCTCGTAAGTGCGTATGTGCATGTGTGGGTGTATGTAATGGTGTGAGGGTGTAGGTGCTAGTGTGTGTGCGTGTGTGTATATCGGGTTGTGTATGTGTGTGTAAGTGTGTGTGTGGGAACGAGAGAGAGAGGGTTATATTTATTAATTTATTATAACTTTTTTACGTGTTGCAGGCGTAGATTGTAGAGAAATGAGGGAGAGAGAGATGGCGTGAGTGAAGCGGGTGTGAGAGGGAGAGGAAGTGGGTGAGAGAGGGAGGGTATGTGTGTGTGTGTTGGTATTTGTGTGTGTGGAGAGAGAGAGAGAGAGAGAGAGAGAGAGAGAGAGAGAGAGAGAGAGAGAGAGAGAGAGACTATTGTGCACCCTTCACGGGCTAGCTGTGCCAACAGTACAGGAGAGAGGGAGGGCAAGTTCGAAAGTGGGATAGCGTGGGGGGAAGAGAGAGTGAGGGAGAGGGTGAGGGAGCTAAGAGTGGGTGTGAGTGTAGGTGTGTGTGGTGGGGGTTAAGAGAGAGAGAGAGAGTTTGATTGTCCTATGCCCTATGGGCTGCCGACACGGAACGTGAGAGGGAGAGAGAGTCAACGGTGGGAGTGCGATTGAGGTGCAGTGGGGGGGGGGATGAACGAGGGAGAGAGAGAGGGAGAATATGGAAGAGAGGGGAGATAGGGCTATAGTGGGCCAAGGAGAGAGGGAGAGTGGGTAAAGGAGAGGCTGAGGTGGCGGGAGTGTGTGTGGGTGTGAGTGGAGAGAAAGAAAACTACTTTGCATGGCGGCCCGCTTTAGTTGACAACAAAGGAGAGAGAGATATATTGTATATATTTTGTTTGTTTTCTTCCACGCGCCCTATGAGCTTAGCCTACACAGAGAGAGCTAAATAATAGAGGAGAGGGAGAGAGAAAGAGGGTGGCAAAGGGAGTGGTTGAGGGAGTGCTACCAAAGGGAGGCGCGGTGGACCTTTGCACGCGCGCGAGCAAGGGGAAGAAGGTTGGTGGCGACAATAATATTAAAAAAACACGTTTTTTTTGTTGGTTTTACCTCCTGCTCCCTGAATGGGGTTGATTCCCACGGCCTTGGTTTTGTAAACCAGCCAACTTCAGTTTCTCCAGCCCGACTAGAGGGCGGTGCGGCTAATCTGGTATCATTAGGACTCCCCCTACGTTAGGGCATTTGTGCCTCTAACTCATTTGTTCGATCATTGTCATGGGAGGTGGAGGTTGATGGTGTATCCTCATCAAGAATATCGATAGGTGGAGTTTGATCAAATTGTAGAAAATAAGGTTTAAGCCTCCAGCCAATGATTCTGGTTTTATGAAGCTTACCATCAGCTTCCATGAGCTGGTAACTCCCATTGGCATGTTTCTTTCTGATGATGAAAGGGCCTTCCCATCACAGTAGGGTCTTCTTATCCTTGCATGTGTCAAAGCAATTGTCATAGACAGTGTGTGAGAGATAAACACACAACTTGAAGGCTCAAAACCTGAAGCATTAGCATTGCCAAGTGCTTCCCTCCCTTTGTGGGTCATCTAACTTCAAGTCTAGATGAGCCCTTCCTTTCCTTTTTCTTGTGAAACACCTTTGGGCCACCTAGGGGGTGGTTTTAGTCCTCTTCTTCTTTGAAGGCTCTTTAAGAAAGAGAGGCTTGACTAATCTCTTCCCTCCCTGAATGTGAGAAAGATCGCTACTATGAATGTCAATGTAGAAGATCTCCACTTCAAGTCTGCTTGTTGCAGTTGTCTCACTCATTTTCAAAGAAAACTAAAGGTCTAGAAATCCCTCCTCATTGGGGGCACCATTTTAATGAGGTAGGAAAGTTGGTCTTACTAGCCTTTACACCAACATGGTGCCTAGGGGTCTCATCAATAGGGGTTGAAAATCTTGGGGGGAGGGGGAGCTTGGATGCATAGTAAGAGGTGAGCATGTAATACCCAAACACACAGGTGCTAGAATTCTTGCTATCATGCTCATTAAACAAAGTCAAAAAGGTGATACACGCCATCCACGTAACAACAGTGAAAATGTGAGACAAAGAGAGTGTGAGAGAGAGAAACACACACACACACACACACACACACACACACAGAAAGAGACCCTCAATAGTCACACCAAAATTCAAACCACAACTTGTAAGTCATAGAAAATTGAATGTGTGCATATAGATCACAAAGAGAAGGGAGCATATTTTACAGAAAATAAAGCTTTGTTGTCACTCATTCATTCACGTTGATGTGCCCATGAGGATGATTCATCCTTGGTGGATTTGAATGAGTGCCATATAGAAACACATGAGCTTGCATACTCCACACCACTTCATCAATGGTGCTAGCAAGCTATGCAACATATGGTGCCACTAGTGCTATTAAGATAGGTTTATGAGAAACCATAATATTGAGCTTATATGTAAAGATACTCAATATATGGCTTCTCTATATATGGCATCCAGGTCCCCTCTATATATACATCATCTCATGTGTGTATTTTATACACTTTGGGGTTCTATTTCTGTGCTCTCTCTTTCTCTCTCAACATGGTATCAGAGCATAACGTTTTTGTTTTCGATTAGTCTCCTTATTGAAAATGATTTTGCAGAAACAGCTCTTACCAAGCACCAAAATCGATGTGATCTACATCTTTGCAGAAGAAAGTTTTCTCAAATTCAGGACTGATTTTGAGTTATCATTCGTGGACTGTGTACATGCTTGAAAAGCAACTTTTGTTTTTTGTTTTTTTTTCTCCTAATTGAAAACGATTATCGTTCACGTACTGCAAACATGTTTGAAAAGAAAATTTTACCGTTTGCTTTTGATTTTTCTCATAATTGAAAACTTATCAATTATATTTTCTCTTCATCAATCATATATTTGTTACTGATGTAACTTTGCTACAAAAGACAGTTACAAATTGAATCAGTGTTATAGATATATGTTCTCAAAATTCTATACTATTTCAAGTTGTCTAATACGTTTTGAAACATTTACTGATGATTTTCTCTTGGATACCTATATTTCCAGATATCAAATATCTATAGATCTGTTCATGGATATCTACCATGAATATCGTTTCGATTCAGTCGAGCCGTTGATGATCGTCCAAATTCTGTCGAGCTACTGATGGTACATGATCTTTTGTTATATGATATATTCATTCATTGATTCTTGTATAATTATTCTTCTAGAGATATAGTTTACGTAGTTTTATTGATAATCTCTCGTTGATTCCATAGTGATTTTGATGGTACCATGATGATGTTTTGTTAATACTTTGGTCATGGTGATTTTCGTTGATACCATGGTTATTCTGTGTGATACCATGATGTTGTTTTGTTGATACCATGGTTATTATCGGTGATACCATGATGATATTTTGTTGATGCAATGGTTATTCTTGGTGATACCATGATGTTGTTTCGTTGATACCATGGTTATTCCTCGTGATACCATGATGTTGTTTCGTTGATACCATGATGTTGTTTCGTTGATACCATGGTTATTCTCGGTGATACCATGATGTTGTTGTGTTGATACAATGATTATTCTTGGTGATATCATGATGTTGTTTTGTTGATACCATGGTTATTCTCGGTGATACTATGATGTTGTTTCATTGATACAATGACTATTCGCGGTGATATCATGATGCTTTTTGTGGATACCATGATGATTTATTCATTTTTATTGATACAATGATAATGTTTTGTTAATACTTTGATGATATTCATTGATACCACTACATTGATAAATGTCGTTTTATGTAGTATATACACATGTCATTTGCATCACGTAATCACGCATCTTGTACTTTTACGTTCGTACTTTTACGTCCATACTTTATGTACCATATGTTGTCGTGCGTATATATGTTGTCAAAAGTGTGGCATCGTGAACCATATCTTATGGCATTGTGAGCGTAATTATTTCACTAAGGATGCTAATAATTTTCATGACTTTGTTTCTTGAGCCTATGATCTATGTAGGATTGATCAAAGAATTGATTTCATGAAGACAAACTTGGTGACAATAAAAGACCTATGAAGGCATGTTTGGTGATACCATATTGATGACAAGCTACACAGAAGATTCACGGAGACATTTCTAATCACAAACTAATCAATAGCCTTTACACCTCTTTATTGAATCTTTGTATTCATTATTGTATTTGATAGGATAGGAGTGATGTAACTTTTCATAAACATTCATTGTAAAAGGAGTGATGTGTTGGAGCTATATATGGCTCACTCTAATGAACTTGGTCTCACCTATATATTTGTATCTTGTCCTCAATATGAATCAGTCTTTGGGAGCGTATATGGTGTGTCTCTTGTCTCGTCTCTCTCTCTCTTTCTCTCTACATCTCAACATGGTATCAGAGCGGTAACGATCACGCGTCGATTCAATTCATGGTGACAATAGTATGTGTATGCGATTCGCATGTAAGATTCAAAATTGTTACAAATTTTATTTTTGAGCGTTGATTCTTGTTAACTGTGGTTGTTTTGTGCTAAGAAGAATATGATTAGTGTTTTATGTGGCGTTTATTTATAATCAATCTAATCGTTGATTACGTTTTCTTGTTAATGACACCTTGAACTTCATCTCAATTTTTCTTACTGTTCTGCTCAAAATTTGGAGAAACGGAGCTCTTCGATTTGAGTTCTAGGTTTGCGTCAATCGGAGTTCGCAGCAGAAAGTTATGCTGTTTTTACTGCAATAGAGCTTGACGCAGCTTTCTTCGTCCTACTTCTTCGTGAAGCGTCCGCGATCGTTTTTCTTATTTTGGCGTTAACTTTTTCGAGAAGATTTAGCTTTTTTCTATTCGTATTGTGGCCGTCAATCTTGCGTCTCATGCCACTCTATTTTGAGGACTCGTTTATTATTAACGTCTCCTTTACCCTGTCTTTTTTGGGTGACGTCTCTCACATCTTTGGACGTTCCTTGAGCATCCTTCTTACATTTATCGTTGACAGAACGCAGTACTCATATCTCTCTCATTCTCAATTGCGGCCTTCACCATATACGGTGTGCAGATTCTGCGATCTTATCTTATACGTCTTCTCGTAACAAGATATGGCTATGAATATTCTCGTCAACGGCTTTCCTTCTGGCCAACGTTCTGTTCCTCCTTTCCAAGGTCAAGGATTTCCAGGCTGGAAAGCAAAGATGTTGTTAATTCTTGAAGGCGATGAACTCTCCGATGTTGTTCTTGGAAATCGTGTTTGTCCGCCTCAGCCTGTTGATACGGATAATGATAACGTGCTTATCACTAAAGGACCTATATTTGAAGATTGGAATGTTGCCTATACGGATTGGCAATGACGTGATAAAGTAGCTCGTCGGTATATTCTTTCTGCTCTTACTGATTCCCTTTTGCTTGATATGTATGAACCGCCTACTTCCCATGACGTATGGAAGTACCTTATTGCAAACTTTCCGAAGAAATCTGTTACAGAAATACTTTATTTGAGAGGGTTGCTTAACAAGTTACAATATGAAGTTGGTACTGCCATGACGGGACATATTGAGTCTTTCAAATCTATTATTAATCAACTTGCTACTGCCGGTGATCCTGTTCCACAAAAGCAACTGATTTCACTTCTCCTTGATACGGTGAAGGACTCTTCTTATGATAACATTGTTACTATTCTCTCTAATAAAGATGGTCTTGATTTCGACCAAGCTTGCATGTCTTTAATTGAATACTCTCAACGTCAAGAACGTCGGAATGCTGGTCATGATACAGCTATGATTTCACAAGAGGAGACTGAGTCACAATAGATGGAACGTGCTTTTTATGCTCGAAGGCGTCCAATTCAACGAGGAAACCGCAGAGGTGGCCGTCGCGGTAATATTTTCTCTCATCTCAAATTTCCTAATAAGCAATGTTCTTACTGCAACAGAAATGGCCATACTGAAGATGATTGTTGGGCACGTCAATATGATGAAGAACACAGTATTACCACAAAACAACCACATTTATCTAGAGACTCTTCTTCTTCTTCTTGTGAGTATTGTGGACAATCTGATCATCCCACTCATATGTGCTATAAGCGTCGATTCGACACAGATCGGAATAGAGCATATGCTACTGAACATCGAAACAACATTGTGCCAGAAACAAGCTGCGTCCTATGTTCAGTTGCTCCAGACAGAATACTTCATGTACGTGATGGATCACTTTTTATTGTCGATTCTGGTGCTACAGGAAATATGACATATCAGTCTAAGTGGCTCCATAACTATCATCCACTGCCAGTTCAACGTGTTGTTTATCTTGCTGATGATACTACTTGTCAAGTAAAGGGTATTGGAGACTTATATCTTGGTACCTTATCTTCTTCCACTCGAATTTTGCGAGGAGTATTACATGTACCAGATCTTCAACGTAATCTTCTTTCAGTTGCTAGACTTGTTGATCTTGGTCTGTTTGTTGGATTTGATTATACCAAATGTCGAATTGAGAAAGATGGACAGACTATAGCCACTGCTCCTCGAAACGGTAATTTGTTTGAACTCTCTCTCAACGATGCTGTAGCAAATATTGTCACTGCTCCAGGTGATCATGATTGCAAAGTATGGCATCACCGTTTTGTTCATGCTGATTTCTCAAAACTCCTTGATCTTCAACGTCGTGATCTTGTTCATGGCATGGATCTTAAAGCCCATCCCCGTATGGGAATTTGTGAATTTTGTGCTCTTGGGAAACACAATCGTAAACCCTTTCCTCTTTCAAATACAACTCATTCTCATGACATCTTGGATCTTGTTCATACTGATATATGTGGACCTCTACCTTCTTCGAGATCACAATATCGTTACTTCATTACTTTCATTGATGATTTCTCAAGGTATACGACTGTATTTCTACTTAGACAAAAATCTGAAGCCTTATCTGTTTTCAAACAATTCCACAAGGCTGCGGAACTTCAAACTGGTCGTCGCCTTAAGAAGCTTCGTAGTGACAATGGAGGCGAATATGTTTCTCGAGAGTTTGTGAGTTACTGTGCTGACAGTGGAATTCATCATGAACACACTATTCCATATTCGCCTCAACAGAATGGTGTTGTTGAACGAAAGAATCGCACTATTCTCAATGTTGTAAGATGTATGCTGATTCATTCTGGCTTATCTCGTGTTTTCTGGGCTGAAGCTACTTTGACAGCAACATTTATTCAGAATCATCTTCCTACTACTGCACCCTCTGGTAAGATACCCATCACAGCATGGACAGGTGACATTCCTTCAGTATCTCATTTTCGAACCTTTGGATGTATTGCTTATATTCATGTTCCCAAAGAAACACAAACAAAGCTTGATGCTCCTGGTCTTAAAGTTATTTTTATTGGATATTTTGACACTTCCAAAGGCTACAAATTCTATGACCCTTCCTCCGAGAAAGTAATTGTGAACCGTGATGCTACTTTTAACGAACAGCTTATGGGAGGCTCATGGTCCATGGATGATTCTGATGATACTAAATCATTGCTTCAGGCTTTTCCATTTCTTTCAGAAGATGAAACTCTTCCTATAGATAAACTTTCCTCCTCACAACCATCCATTCCAAATATTGCCAATGATGATATTGATATTTTTGTTGATCTACCTATTGATTTTGAACATGGCTCATGTCATGTTTATGATGACGATTTCAAGAGGCTATGGAAGCAGAGTACGACTCTCTTATCTCTAAAGGTACATGGATACTAACTGAATTACCTCCTGGTCGTACAGCTATTAAATGTAAGTGGGTGTATAAAACAAAAGTAAAATCAGATGGATCTTTTGACAAGTTCAAGGCGCGTTTAGTTGCAAAAGGTTACTCCCAAGTAGCTGGTGTTGATTATCAAGAGACTTTTTCACCAGTTGTTCGCATTACAAGTGTTCGAGTTTTATTGGCATTTGCTGTTCAATTTGATTTAGAAGCTCATCAAATGGATGTGCGAACTACTTTTCTTAATGGTGACTTGGAAGAGGAAATTTATATGGAACAACCAGAAGGGTTTGTTATTCCAGGTAAAGAAGACCTTGTTGCTCAACTCCATAAGGCACTATATGGTCTCAAACAAGCTTCGCGAGCCTGGTATACAAAATTTGATCTTTTTCTCACCTCTAAAGGATTCATCTCTTGCTCGTCAGACCCCAACTTATACATAAAACGCCAAGGTAGCAGTTTTGTGATTCTTGCTCTTTATGTGGATGATACCATCCTTGTTTCCAATGATTTGGGATTTCTTCAGCAAGTGAAAAAGTTATTGTCTTCTGCATTCGATATGGTGGATCTTGGAGAGATTCACTCTTGTCTTGGCATTCAAATCCAACGGAACCGTACAAAAGATATTTTATTCCTTCGACAGTCAAAGTTTATTGCAGATACTATTCAAAAATTTGGTATGGAATCTGCACATTCAGCCAACACACCTTGTCTTGGGAGCTCTACAAAGAATACTTCTGACAATGGCGGTCAACTTGTCACAAATCAACCTTATGCTAACTTGATTGGATGTCTTCAGTTTGTTGGCATGAACACTCGTCCTGATATTCTGTTTGCTGCTAACTATCTTGGACAACATCTTGCATGTCCTTCTCTTAAGCATTGGTCTGCTGCAAAGCGTGTATTGAAATACTTGAAAGGCACTACAGATTTTGGTTTAGTCTATCGACGACAACTCACATCGGATTCTATGCAATCTCTTTCTCTTTTGGGTTACACAGATGCAGACTGGGCAAGCTCACATTTATCTATGCGATCTACTAGTGGAAATTGCTTCTTTATAAATGGTTGTCTTGTTTCTTGGACCAGCAAGAAACAACGTTGTGTTGCAGTTTCTACGATAGAGTCAGAATATGTTGCGGCATCACTTGCAGCTCGTGAGTTGATTTGGCTTCGACAAATGCTGGTTGATATTGGTCACTCTCCTCTTTCTAGCACACCCTTGCGGTGTGACAACCAAAGTGCTATTAGTCTTGCAAAAGACTATGTTCAACATAATAAGTCAAAGCACATTGCTGTCCATTATCATTATGTCAGGTATGAAGTACGCAAGGGAACCATTATGGTTGAACACTGTCCAAGTGACCAGATGATTGCAGACATTTTGACCAAAGGCCTCAATGAGTCACGTTTCATCCTCTTGCACTCAGAGCTTGGAGTTGCTTCGGCCTCACTCTTTCTAGATTAGCTTCTTTTCTATTGTAATAGCTTTGTACATATGACATTGTAATCTTTTAGGTACCATGCACTATGCACACTCCACATTTGCACCTTGTGATATCTAATTCACTTGAATATTTGTACATAGATGCACAATTCACTTTCACATCATCACCGCTGGTTCATATTTCACATTGTATAGGGGCTTGGGTTTTTCCCTTGAACTCCCCAAGGGTTTTTTCATCCAAAGCTAGAGACCTTTGTTTGAGTGGGGGTGTTGGAGCTATATATGGCTCACTCTACTGAACTTGGTCTCACCTATATATTTGTATCTTGTCCTCAATATGAATCAGTCTTTGGGAGCGTATATGGTGTGTCTCTTGTCTCGTCTCTCTCTCTCTTTCTCTCTACATCTCAACATGATGTAGCTCCTCATAAAACATTCATTGTAAAAAGAGTAATGTAGCTCCTCATGAATATTTGTACACTCAATGATTTTTATAATATAACGGTGGGTGTATATAGAGCTGTGGGTTTTTTCCTTGATCCCCCAAGGGTTTTTTCATCCACAGTTAGGGACCCTTATTTGAGCGGGGGTATTGAGCTTATATGTGAATCTACTCAATAAATGGCTTCTCTATATGTCCCCTCTATATATACATCATCTCATGTGTGTATTCTATACACTTTGGGGTTCTATTTCTGTGCTCACTCTTTCTCTCTCAATACATAATAGGGAGTCAAATAGCGTGTGTTAATTATTGTTTGTACTAAGCATTCAAGTTGAGATGTTAACAGAGAGATCCATTCTCAAGGGTTGTGCATAGTGGGTGCCTAATGCTGATGATAATCAATGTGATGGTAGCTATCATGTTATCCCTCTATTGTGATGGTGAAACCTCCTTATATAGAGAAGAAGGGTGGTATTTCCTAGATTTATTATTGAGAGTGGCCTACACCATGTGACTATGGGTCAACTATGCCTATTGCATAATGCATGTCATAGAGGTCCATATATATATATATATATATATATATATGTATATATATATATATATATATATATATATATATATATATGTATATATATATATATATATATATATATATATATATATATATATATATATATAGAGAGAGAGAGAGAGAGAGAGAGAGTGAGTAGGATAAAGGGATGGGGTTTTTACAAGGCGTGCTAGTCACGACTAGCTTATTGAGAGTAAGTAGAGATTTCACTTACATGATCACGACCACATGATTACGCCAAGAACATAAGTGATCACCAATGAATAAGATGTGATTACGTTAATTATTAACATGACTCTCATGGTAACCTGCAAAAATGAGCAATGTCGGTAGCCCTGTTAGAAACTACTCGAATGAGGGGCCGGAATCGATGTGGTCTACAACTTTGCAGAGGAAAGTTTTTTCAAATTCTGCACCGATTTTGAATTATCGTTCACGGACTGCGTACATGTCCGAAAAGCAAGTTTCATTTTATGTTTTGACGTTTCTGTTAATCAAAAATGATTTTGCAAATACTACCTGCGCTAGGGACCGGAAATCGATGTGCTCTCCAACTTTGCAGAAGGAAGTTTTTTTAAATTCTGCACCGATTTTGAGTCATGATTCGCGGACTGCGTACATGTCCGAAAAGAAAGATCGTTTTATGGGTTTGATTTTTCTGCTAATTGAAAACGATTTTGCAGAAACTACCCACGTAAGGGATCAGAATCGATGTGGTCTACAACTTTGCAGATAAACTAGCCGCTGCAGGCATCGAAACTACCCGCGTAAGGGATCAGAATCGATGTGGTCTACAACTTTGCAGATAAACTAGCCGCTACAGGCATCGGAATCGATGAGAAACTATTCGCTTGAGCCATCTGAATCGATGTGGTCTATAACCTGGCAGAAGAAAGTTTCTCTAAATTCTGCACCGATTTTGGGTTATCGTCTCGGACTGCGAATATGTTTGAAAATCAAAATTTTACTTTTTGATTTTGATTTTTGTCATAATTGAAAACTTCTCAATTATATTTTTTCTTCATCAATCATATATTTGTTACTGACCTAACTTTGCTGCAGAAGCCAGTTACATATCGTTCCGATTCAGTCGAGCCGTTGATGATCGTCCAAATTCTATCGAGCTACTGTTGGTACATGATCTTTTGTTATATGATATACTCGTTCATTGATTCTCGTATAATTATTCTTTTAGAGATATAGTTTACGTCATTTTATTGATAATTTCTCATTGATACCATAGTGATTTTGATGGTACCATGATGATGTTTTGTTAATACTTTGGTCATGGTGATTTTCGTTGATACCATGATGATATTTCATTGATACCATGGTTATTCTCGGTGATGCCATGATGATATTTTGTTGATACCATGGTTATTCTCAATGATGCCATGATGATATTTCGTTGATACCATGGTTATTCTCGGTGATTCCATGATGATATTTCGTTGATTCCATGGTGATTTTTGTTAATACCATGATGATGTTTTGTTGATACCATGGTTATTCTCGGTGATACCATGATGATGTTTTGTTGATACCATGGTTATTCTCGGTGATACCATGATGTTGTTTCGTTGATACCATGGTTATTCTCGGTGATGCCATGATGTTGTTTTGTTGATACAATGATTATTCTCGGTGATATCATGATGCTTTTCGTTGATACCATGATGATTTATTCATTTTTATTGATACAATGATGATATTTTGTTAATACTTTGATGGTATTCATTGATCACTACGTTGATAAATGTTGTTTTATGTAGTATATACACATATCATTTGCATCACGTAATCATAAATTTTGTACTTTTACGTTCATACTTTATGTACCATATGTTGTCGTGCGTATATATGTCCTCAAAAGAGTGGCGTCGCGAACCATCTTTTATGGCATTGTGAACGTAATTATTTCATTAACGATGCTAATAATTTTCATGAATATTTTTTTTTTTTAGTCTATGATCTATGTAGGATTGATCAAAGAATTGATTTTATGAAGACAAACTTGGTGACAATAAAAGATTTATGAAGATATGTTTGGTGATGCCATATTGATGACAACATGAAGACATGTTTGGTGATGCGATATTGATGACAAGCTACACAGCAGATTCACGGAGACACTTTTGATTACAAGCTAATCAATAGCTTTTACACCTCTTTATTGAACCTTTGTATTCATTATTGTATTTGATAGGATAGGAGTAATGTAACTCCTCATAAAACATTCATTGTAAAAGGAGTGATGTAGCTCCTCATAAAATATTCATTGTAAAAGGAGTGATGTAGCTCCTCGTGAAGATTTGTATATTCAATGATTTTTATAATATAACGGTGGGTGTATATAGAGCTGTGGGTTTTTCCCTTGATCCCCCAAGGGTTTTTTCATCCATAGTTAGGGACCCTTATTTTTGCGGGGGTGTTGAACTTATATGTGAAGCTACTCAATATATGGCTTCTCTATATATGGCACCCAGGTCCCCTCTATATATACATCATCTCATGTGTGTATTCTACACACTTTGGGCTTCTATTTCTGTGCTCTCTCCTTCTCTCTCGACAAGTCAGAGGCCCGACGCTTTCCTAGGCGCACTACGCACTTCTTGGCACATTTTTGGTGAACCTGACGTGAAGTAGGCTAGTGTAAGGGTTCAAAAGGTTCATTGAAGGTCTCAAAACAAAGGTTTAAGCTATGGATCAACAAGAGAAACAGGGAGTTTGGTATGATCCAGCCACAATGCAAATGTTTCAAGCTTTTTCAGTGTTTATGCAGCAGCAGCAAGCTACAGAAAGGAGGGAGCTTTACTCAACCAAAGCGCTTCAATTTGTGGTGAATAAAATGGACCAATTTAAAGGTAAAGTTGTAACAAAGTATCTTTGTGGATATGTAAAGGAAATGGAGCTTTATCGAGTGCCCGAAGCAGAGATGGTGCAAAGTTTTGAGCTTGTGGCGGTTCCCTAGATCAGAGATCATGTGAGGGGAATTAGAAATGAGCATGGGGCAACCTGGGAAGCATTCAAATTAGCCTTGAAAGAAGATTGGAGAGCTATGGCCATGCGCTATAGAGTCTGCTATGAAGGGTAAAATGACTACAAAGGTTTTACATGAAGCTCGAGATTGCATTCGGCTTGAAACAGATTGGAATTACCATGTGGACTCTTTGTCAGTGCATGCATACATTTCCAAATGTCAAGAGAATGAGGCCATTGTTGAAGAGAAACATAGGCGCAAGAATGGAGATGAAGGGCCTTCAAAGCGGGCGACGAGGAGTGGAGGTAGAAATGACACAGTGCCTCCTAGATCACCTTCCCTGCAATAGATGCCTGCCCTCGAAGTGCCCATGCAAGAAGCCTCTAAAGAAAATAAGAAGGATGCAACAAAATCCAAAGCAAAGGGTCCTGCCTACGAACTCCAATCCGATATAGAGGAAACAACGAACCTCAAAAAGGTTTTGGAAGAGAGGATTCTAAACGGTAAGGTGAAATTTACCTTGGGTGAGGTCCTTGGTATAGCAAAGCACAAATTCCATGAATAAATAATTGATATCATAAAGAGGAAGCGGCAGTCTCTTACTGAATCTATCCATGTACAGGGTGAAGGAGAGACTTTAAATGCACAGGGTGTACAGGTCTATGGCGAGCAAGGTGAAGAAACTATTGTTGGATGCTACAAGTCTAGGGGAGGAGTAAAACACTTTTGCTTCTTGGATGATGAAGATGAAGTGGAGACCACTGACAAGAGCTACTACTTCAAGAGTCATTGAGCAAGAGCAACTACTGAGACCCTGGTAAAAGTGCGAGACTTAGAAGAGCCATACATTGTGTTGATAGATCATGGGTCGGAAATTAACCTCATGTCAAAGAGTCTTTATCAAAAAGGAAAATGGCCAATCAATATAAATATGGATGGATGATTCGTGCAGCAAACAACTCATCAGGGGAGCTGTACAGAGATTGTCCAAATGTAAAGGTGACTATAGGAGATGTGAAAGATGACCAAAATTTCTTTGTATAGGAGATGTCTACATACCCTCTTATCCTTGGGAAGCCGTACATCACTGCTACTTGCATGTAAAACAAGGTGATGGATGATGGGCGAGCTTATGCAAGAATAAGGAGCAGGGATGGGAAGCGTGTAGTACAATTTCTTACTGTTTTTGTGGACCATGAAAGAAACTGTGAAAGTCTTAGAGAGCAACCCTTGCCAAAGAAAAACAAAGAATTCAAGGACTACAGGGATATGAGGCGTTTTGGCGAAGGATTGTAGTGGTACAAGAAGAGAAAGGTTCTCCCATGATATGCAAAGGAAACATTTTCTATAGGTTTTGTAGGATTATCAGACTATGGATCTATTGCTTTTACAAAGTGTGAGGACTTAAAGTGGGGTGAACGACAACATGTAAATAGTGTACAAAGAGGTTTGAAGATGAATGGTTTGCTAGAAGATGATGAATGCATTAGAGGTGTGTTTGATGAGTGTTCGTTTGTGGATACTATGCAAGACTTGGAGTCTTTAGTGGATTGCAATTTGCATATGGAAAGTGATGTTGTGAAAGTTTGCTCAATAGGAATGTACAAAGTCATTGAGGATTTCAAAAATGCTCAAGGTGTCGATGTACGAGTGGAGACAAAGTATAAGTCACTTGCAAAGAAAGTGAAACTTGTGGCATTACCTCTACCAAAAGATTGCACAAACAAGATGGATCGAATTGCTTTGCAACCTAGCCTTCATGACCCAAGAAAGATTGGACACAAGTTCACACAGAATTCTCTAAAGGAGTTAGAGGTTAGTTGGGAGGACAGTTTGACAAAAGCTGAAAAGATATTCTTTGAAGACATGCTTGCCAAGTACAAAAAAACTTTTGCATTTGAGCCGCATGAGATAGTGTTGATTTATCCATTGTTGCTCCTATGGTGATCTTCACTATTCCTCGTGTACATGGAACTTGAAGCCTATTTCTGTTCCAAAAGCTCATTTGCCAAAACTCATTGAATTGCTTAATGAAAAGATGAAGATGGGTATTTTGGAGCCTTCTTGTGCTCCATATTCAAAGAGGTGGTTCCCAGTTTTGAAGAAAAACGATTCCTTACGCTTTATTTCGGATATTGTAAATAAGGTGATAATCAGAAATGCGGGTATAGGTCCAGTTGTCATGATTTTTTAATAGGACTAATTTTTGAAGTTCTTAAAGTCGAAAAGAATGTAGTAGGCCATATCTTTCGTTTAGCCCGATTCAAAAGATTGTTGAATAGTCTATTCGATAGAGCTTATATGAATGAATTTAAGATATTGAGAGAGAAAATATATTCTCTTCTTTTTAAATAATACACTAAAGACATATTTCATAAAGATTAATGAATAACAGATAGTCTATCTATGAACAACATAATCAAAACGTAGTTAAACTTGAGATTTTTATTAATATCAATGCTTTATGTTTATGTGTTTTATCTTAAAATGCATGGGTAGGCTTAAAATAAGTTGAAAAAGTAGTGGAGACCCAAAAAAAAGGGTTATTATGGGTCCCGACCTAAAAGCTGCGTTTTCAGTTAAAGAAACACGTTTTTCGCAATTCTGTATATAATGCCTTGTAGACCCAATATATTCCCGTCATTTTGAGTACCTAGAAATCTATGTTCTGAGTTCGTTTGACCAAGTTATGACAGAAACAAATTACCAGTAGCAACATGGTAACCTACAAGCTGCAAAAGGTTAGCTTACAAACAGATATACATAGGTGATATCTCTTTTGATTTGATCCAATCAAGAAGTGATCATGCTCTTTTATGATCATACAAAATGATGTTATTCATTTAATTATCATGTTGATTCGGTTGCACGAGTATGTTCTTTTGGCTATTTTGTAGACAATGCAGAAACCAATGTGTGAAATAGGATCTGTGCAAGTTGTCATGATATTGGGATTGTGATCGTGTTGCGATTTCGATTATGATTGTTGTTGCCATCAAGAGATTGAGATTGAGAGTGTGATTGTGATTGAGATTGAGAGTGAGAGTGTGATTGAGATTGAGATTGTGCACAAGATTGAGATTAAGATTGTGATTAAGATAGCTCGAGGGTGGTCGGGAGGTTATGAAACGAGCTATGCTCTTCTTGTAATGATTACCTTGTATGCATATTGACTCTTTATTTCATCTATTTACTCTGCGTACTCTGTATTTTTCATTATCAATGTATTTGCCTCTCCCCTGTCGCGTCACAAGTGGTATTAGAGCAGTTTTGATACTGCGACATTGACGAAAGAATACGAGAATCGAGTGAAGAGAGACGAAGATGAAAGTGGAATTAAATGATCAAAGGAGAAGAAGAAAAAAAAGAATCGGCATTGATGATGAGGACGTCGATGTAGTAGAAGCGACAACCAAATAACTCTTCAAGAAGGCTAAGCTCAATGAGTTTGATGGCATAAGGAATACATGCAAAGATTTCAAAGCGTGGATTGAAGAAATCAAAGCTTTTGGATTATGCATTCAATATGGAGAACAAGAAAACGAGACTTTCAAATGCTCGAGCAAAGTGATCGATAAGGCAACTTTACGTATGAAGATGGATCAATTGGAGACTATTGGCAGTGCAGATGATAAAGGTAAGTCAGCTAGCCCTTCTCTGTGATGCTTTATGCCTTTGGTACGTCATTGAAAGCCTTTGTGATCAAATTTATGCATAAAATGAGAAACTTAAAATTGAATTTCTTAATTGATTCCGGTAGTACACTTTACTTCTTGTCATTTGAATTGATTGAGAAATTAAATCCGAACATAAGCAGAGAACTTAAAAGACTTGTGGATTTATTTAGTGATAATAAACGTTTCACAAAAAAAATTAATTGAAAATTTGTCTTTTTCTTTGAATAGTGATAATCATAAGGGTGATTTTTATATCATACACATAGGTGCATGATCTAATTATTGATATGGATTGGGTAACTGAAAAATCGTATTTTGATTGATTGTGAAGAAAGAAAAAAAAAACTTCTAATGGCGATAGTCATACTATTCATAGAGAAAAAAAGGGATTCTAAGTCTATTCTAATTTTCGTCATGAATTTGATAAGGAGACTTGGACAAGGGTGTGAGACCTTCATAATTTTTGCAAATAAATTAAAAGATGAACCTAAAAAGGGGAAGGAAGAAAATCTAGAGTATGTGGACAAGCTTTTTGATGAGTTCAAGGAAGTTTTTCATGATGACATGCCCAATATGCCTCCTCCTAGATCATTAAACCATGGGATTGACCTATATTTAGGATCTGGATTGTACTCTACGACCCCTTATAGATTCAACATAGGTGAGCTTAAGGAACTAAAACTCCAACTAAATGACTTTTTGAAAAAAGGGTTAATCAGACCTAATGTGTCTCTTTGGGGTTAGAATATATCTGCACTCGTCCATTACTAAATAATGGGTAGAAGTGTTGGCTTCAACTATTATGTAAGTACAATTTTGATTTGAAATATTTGATTGGAAAAGAGACAAGGTCACCAATGTCTTGAGTCCAAGACTTATATATAATATCATTTATGTGGTTCATAGTGATTTGATTGATTAAGTTTGATATGAAGTAAATAATTAGTTTCTACTTTAGCATTATATCTCTTATCTAAATTCTCATGTGGGAGGGATGTTTTGAGAGGAAATTTTGTTCACATAAGGGTAACTTGTATTATCATGATTGCTTATGTGTGTCTGTAAATTTCTCTTTGAAATATCAAATTTTGTGAGAATGCCAACAAAATATAATTTTTTAAATAATCTTATTCTAAAGAAAAATGAAGGCAGAACTAGAAATCAGTCTGATTATAGAGTTACACAGCTTAGAAGTAGGATTCTTCTTGAAGTTTTCGTTAAGTGAGATGTATCATGTAAAAGATGTCTCTTAGATTGCATTTGATGTTTTGTACGTTGAAAATTTCTCTTTCCATGCAACTTTGAGAACATAGATAATTTTGCTAAGGGGAGAATGTAATAAGACTAATTTCAGAACTTCTTAAAGTCGAAAAGAATGTAGTAGGCCATATCTTTCGTTTAGTACAATTTAAAAGATTGTTGAATAGTCTATTAGATAGAGCTTATATGAATGAATTTAAGATATTGAGAGAGAAAATATATTCTCTTCTTTTTAAATAATACACTAAAGACATATTTCATAAAGATTAATGAATAACAGATAGTTTGTCTATGAACAACATAATCAAAACGTAGTTAAACTTGAGATTTTTATTAATATCAATGCTTTATATTTATGTGTTTTATCTTAAAATGCATGGGTAGGCTTAAAATAAGTTGAAAAATTAGTGGAGACCCAAAAACTGGGTTATTATGGGTCGTGACCTAAAAGCTGCGTTTTCAGTTAAAGAAACACGTTTTTTTCAATTCTGTCTATGTTGCCTTGTAGACCAAATATATTCCCGTTGTTTTGAGTACCTAGAAATCTATGTTCTGAGTTCGTTTGACCAAGTTATGACATAAACAAATTACCAGCAGCAACACGGTAACCTACAAGCTGCAACAGGTTAGCTTACAAAGAGATATACATAGGTAATATCTCTGTAGTTTGATCCAATCAAGAAGTGATTATAATCTTTTATGATCGTACAAAATGATGTTTTTAATTTAATTATCATGTTGATTTGGTTGCACGAGTATGTTCTTTTGGCTATTTTGTAGACGATGCAGAAACCAATGTGTGAAACAGGATCTGTGCAAGGTGTCTTGATATTGGGATTGTGATCGTGTTGCGATTTTGATTATGATCATTGTTGCCATCAAGAGATTGAGATTGAGAGTGTGATTGTGATTGTGATTGAGACTGAGAGTGAGAGTGTGATTGAGATTGAGATTGTGCACAAGATTGAGATTGAGATTGAGAGTGAGATTGTGATTGAGATAGATCGGGGGTGGTCGGGAGGTATGCTCTTCTTGTAATGATTACCTTGTATGCATATTGACTCTTTATTTCATCTATTTACTCTGCGTACTCTGTATTTTTCATTATCAATGTATTTGCCTCTCCCTTGTCGCGTCACAAGTTTGCAGAGGCATTTGCAGGAAGGGTAATAAGATTTGTACTCAAATGATGACCAGTTTTAACTAGCAATGGAAAGCAGGGACCTGGCTACCAACAGGAGGACACCCTTGGGTTTAGTAAGGATGTGCACCTTACCTCAGGGGTCAATTAATTCAATTGCACATATGATGAGTGGTATGAACAAAGTCCTATGTAAGTTCATACTGCAAACTACAATGCCTTTCCTTGATGATGTGCCAATCAAAGGATGTGATGTAAGTAATGTATATGTGGCTCTAGACTCGAGGGGGTGCCTCAAGTATGTGCCAAACCATATGAATGATTGTGATGAGATCTTGTCAAAATTGGAAGAAGTGAGCCTTACCTTGTCTGGGCAAAAGTCAGTGTTTGGTGTGAGCAAAGTTGTTATTGTGGGGCATATGTGTGGGCCATATGGTAGAAGGCCTTGTCCTACAAAGATTGATGTAATTCAAAGAATTAAAGAGACGTGTATTGATGTAACTGAGGTTCGAAGGTTCTTGGGTGCATGTGTGTTCTATGTTATCTGGATTCCACATTATGCGCACGTGGCAGAACCTTTGTATCAACTTGTGATAAAGAAACAAAAGTTTCAATAGGAAGAAATGTATACACATGCCATGAGAAAATTAAAGAAGTTGTTGCTTATGTCTCCAACTTTGAGGAAAGCAAACTATGAATGTGGAAGATATGTAATTGTGACAGTGGATACTAACTCCATAGGAATTGGATGGTTGATTGGGCAAGATAACAATGATGGCAAGCAACATGTAGTGAGATTTGAAGCAAAAGTCCTAAGTGCTCGTCAATGCAACTATGCAGAGGTAAAAAGAGAGTTATGGGGAGTAGTCACATCCTTGAAATGTGACAAAGAGTATTTGATAGGAGAAAATGTAGGAGTGGAGACTGATTCTCTACCCTTTCTTGGAATGATCAAAAGTTGCTCAACTCCCGACATTGCTATGTTGAGATGGATTGCCTACATAAAGTCCTTGAATCCAGAATTCAAGGCATAATGCAGGGAAAGATAATCCAGTTGCGGATATGCATTCAAGAGCAAGGTATGAAAATGAAGAAGACATGGTTGTCGAGGGCGATGATGTAGGCACACAGTTCTATAGTATCTCTCATGCCAAGCGAGATCATGTTTGTCTGTCAAATGCACTTGAGTCATTTACAGAGGACCTATTTCAAGGTGATTGGTTGCTCATTGGGTGTTATCTGAGCACTTTGACAAGGCAAGAAGGCTGGACTGACCAAGAGCTCAAAAGAATACGGAGAAAGGCCTATGGATACTTTTTGAAAGATGGGTACTTATGGAAGCGTCCGAAACAAAGAAATGGAATGCCGTTGAGAGTCATGAATGATAAGGACGCTAAAAATGAGATTATGAAAAAGTTTCATGAGAGTCTTTATGCTGGACATAGAGGTGTATGGGCCACCTTTACTAAAATGAAAGAGAGGTATTGGTGGAAAGGTATGTATAAAGATGTATCTCACTTTTACTAGTCTTGTGAAACCTGTCAAATGTATTCAAATGTACGTCATCGTGATGGGTTGCACCCTACTTACCCATTGGCCTTATACTATAAGTGGGTAGTAGATCTTGTTACAATGCCACTGGGCTTATGGAAAATGAGATACATAGTGCTTGCATGGGAAGATTTAACCAACCACGTTGAAGGTTGTGCTCTAAGAACAAAACACACAGAAGGGATATGTAAGTTCCTCTTGGTTGATGTAATTAGCGCTTATGACTGTTGGGAAAATAATAGCAGACAGGGGTGAGTTGGGTGCTGACAAAGCAAGGGAGTTTTTCTCTAGGTTGGGCATTAAATTTGCTCTCACTACTGCATATAATCCTGAGGAAAATGGTAAATCAAACCTTGGGCATCCTCCTATCATTAAAGCTTGGGCTAAGGGTTGCAAAGGTAAAATGGGAGAGTGGCCTAGGTAATTGCCTTATGCTTTATGGGCTGATCGTATAACTCATAGCTCAAATACTGGTTATATACCTTTTGAGTTGATGTATGGTCAAAAACCTATAATGCCAATTGAGGATGTAATTCCCACATAATATGTATTACCTTGGGAAGTTGGAATGAGCAGGGAAAACCTTCTTGATTTGCGCATACAACAGTTAGAAAGAAGGCCCCAAGATATTGAGATTGCAATAGCACGATTGAAAGATGAAAGGTTAAAGAACAAGGACAGATTTGATAAGAGGCATAGGCTTAGACCTAAAGCTATTGAGGAAGGTGATTGGGTGTTGGTGTATGAGAGTCGTCTTGAAAAACAACATTCAAGAAATATTTCAAAGAGATGGTTTGGTCCTTATGTGGTTCAACATGTACATGGGAATGTAGCTTACACCTTGCATGAATTAGATGAGACAAAAATGAAGATTCCCATCGCAAAGGAAAGAATCAAGTTATTCAAAAGAAGAGGTGATACAAATCCCTTCGATTTAGAGGAAAGTTAGAATGAAGGTTGTGATGAAAATGGTATGGATGTGGATGAAGAACAAGAGGATAATGCGTTAGATTTCATTGAAAGCAATGATGAAATCGACATGTATGTGGACTTAAATGAAGACTGAACCTACAAAAGATATCTGTGGCACATGCCGGAGGATGTGCAGGTTTAGAGGGGGTGGATGTCATACCGTGGCATGTTCATAATGTGAAAAGAAAATATAACTACCTCACTCTCAATGCTTCTGTCATGTGGACCAAATGCTATAATGTACATAGTGTGATATATGTGAAAATAGATGCCATGACCGCAGCCATGTACATACCTTGCCGGGCAGGTGAGGTGCTAGACATGGCACTATGGCATGCTTTTTTACATAAATATATGCTTATTTTTCTTCAAAAATGTACAAATGTCTAGTGTAACAAAGTGGCACGCTCGTTTTGCCTAGAAAGTTCAATGCAGGTAATCTCGGCCAAAATTAGCAGGTTTTGTGTGTTGGCATAAAAGACGTATCCAAAGTGCTTACCAAGTGGAAAAATGAGTTTCAACATGAAATTTGAGCCGAATGGGATTTTTCCAAAATTTTAGGGATTTCTCCAAGCTTGTTTGGGCTTTTTACGACAACAAGGGGCGTTTTTAGGCTAAAAATGGCTAAAAATGGTAAAAAATAACCTACAAATAGCTCAAAATGCCACATCAATGATGGTTCCATCATTTCTCAATTTGCGTGGAAAGTTTAAGAGCCAAGAATGAGCTCATTTGGGTATATGAGCAAAGAGATACAAGCATTCCTTTATAGGGTGCTAGTGTAGTCCCATGCTGCTTCCACTTCATGGTTGAGGCTGTGAGGCCTCCATTTAGGGTTTCCCCTCCTCAAATAACTACTTGGGCTTCTCCAATAAAGTACTGAATCTTCCATGAAATTTTCACGTCGAGGAATCAAAGCGTCATTTTAGGGTTTTTAACACATCAAATGCGCACTGCATCTATGCAATTGGGAGCAAGGCTACACCTAATCTTCACACAAACAAGAGTTTTGAGTTATTATTGTTTCTTTTTCAAAGTGGAGCTTTGATGGCTGGAGTCTTGTTCCTTTTTAGTGTGTTTTTGGCTTCAAATGGTCTACGCCTTGCTTGATTTTGCTACGAATCCTCACAGTCAAAGGCCTGGCGCTTTCCTAGTCGCGTTGTGCACTTCTTGATAATGCTATTGGAGCCTAGCTATGGCGGGTGAAGGCAAGCCATAATGAGAGAGATGGTGTGCAAAGATGAACAACAACTGAGAGAGAGACTTGACACTATATAAAACTCACTTGATGATTAAACAGGATATATAATATAAGGATTTTCCATGCGAGCCATGCAAACTATCCTATTGCACTGAAGTGCTACTGCATGCTAAAAAGGAAGTTCCCACTATGGGCTTGACGCGCTGAACCTGGGCATGAATCTCAAAAATCCCCCCCTCAAGCGTAAACCATTGACAATGGAATCTAGACAGACCATGGCAAAGTTCAATCATCCAAAACTATGAGTAGAAATCCCCCCCTTGACATAACATAGGTATGTGTCTGCACTTCTCTCAAACAACCATTAGTGTGAGACAAACCAGAACTTAGAACCAAACATAAAAGGGTGGTATTACCATTGATGTGTGGCAGTGTCCATAGCCCGTACATTTTATTGACATAAAAGGAAACATAAACAAAATGAAAACTACAAGACATCACTATCTACTAGAAGTATCGGTGCTTCACCATCTTCATCACTTTCAACCATGTTGATATGTCATTTATTCTTCTTAAAACATTTATCCAAAGGATAATTGGTCTTTCCACAATGGATGCAAGGATTTTTGCTAAAATAATCCTTGGTTTGATGATTGTTGCGGCCACATAATGCACAAGGTCTAGTGCTAGTAGTAGACATAGTTGAAGTTGCAATCCTGGTTGAATCTGCAATCAAAGTACAACCACGAGCTACATGTGCAGTAGGTATAGCATAACTAATACGTGGTACTCATTTCTCTTCTTCATGCGACAAATTAACAATACCATCCAAAGAAGGCAACGGACCCTTCTCCTTTAAAATAGTTACAATTTGACGAAATTCTGCAGGTAAGACCATATTAGGTAAAGTGGGAAAATCCCAATTCCCAGGTTGGACAACTTTCAATATATCATGTATAAAATATAGAGATTTTGTCAAAAATTTGAGTTTTCTTAAGGTCTCATTCCACTTTATGCACATACAATACACAATGAAAACAACTAAAATATCATGGTTTCAATCAATTGGATTATTAGGAGAGGAGTATATTGCATCCATTATCGTTGTCTATGTTCTACTGTCCTACCTACAACTTATCTCAACATGGAGAGCTTGGTTTCTAGGTCCACCACTTGTCCAAGTTAATGTAAAAGTGACTCAAGGTTCACAACTTGTGAAAGCAAGGATCCATTGAGGAATACAATCCACTTGGCTATTTTTCCTTAATTTATTGCATGTGACATTTAAGCAAGGTCCACTTCTAATCTATAACTTCTTAATTTGAGGCATGGGGCATACATAAAATATGTAGCATATGCTCTATTGCCTCATAGGAAGGTTGGTTTCAAGGTGCACTTATCCATGCTAGCCTATCTTGGAGAAATGATGGAGCTTGCTTCTCTCCTTGTTTCAATGGAGACTAGCTTGGACAAGTGGTGGACCTTTGCTTCTCTCTATGTTTCAATAGAGTTAGCTTGGACAAGTGGTGATCTTGGAACAAAACCCCCATGTAAAACATATCATGGGTATTCCAAGTGATTAGAAAGATTACCATTTAAGATATAACCTTATAGGTTGGACAACTAGATCTTGGCTTGGATAAATGGTGGACCTTTGATTCTCTCCATGTTTCAATGGAGTCTATCTTGGAGAAATGGTGGAGCTTGCTTCTGTCCATGTTTCAATGGAGCCTAGCTTGAACAGTTGGTGGACCTTTGCTTCTCTCTATGTTTCAATAGAGTTAGCTTAGACACATGGTGGATCTTCAAAATATACCAACTACTATCAATGTTGCCTAGCTTGGACAAGTGGTGGAGTGTTTCTCTACTCCATGTTTCAATGGATCTTAGCTTGGACAAGTGTTGGACCTTAAAACAAAAACCCCATGTACAACATAGAATGGATTTTCTAGATTTCAATGGAGTCTAGCTTTAACAAATGGTGGAGCTTGTCTTCATCCATGTTTCAATGAAACTAGCTTGGACAAGTGGTGGACCTTGTAACAAACCCTCCCATGTACAACATATCATTGGTTTTCTAAGTGATGGGAAGGAATACCATTCAAGATATAAACTTATAGCTTGGATAAGTAGTTGACTTTAAAACCAAATTCATCATAATACAATGAAATACAGGTCAGCCAATTCCTAAATCTTGAGACCAAACCTCCCATGCTATTAGAGATAATATATTGGATAAGTGGTGGACCTTCTATTATTTTCCCATGCCTAGTTTAGACAACTGGTACACTTCGCAGCTATAAAGGTTGTACGAGTTGTGGAGCCTTGTTTCTATCCATGTTTTAATGGATCCTAGCTTGGACAAGTGGTGGACCTTGGAAAAAAGCTTCCATGTACAACATATATGAGGTTTTCCATGTTTTAATGGAACCTATCTTGGACAAATGGTGAAGCTTTCTTCTCTCCATGTTGATTTTGGAACTACCTTAGACAAGTGGTGGAGCTTTTCTTTTCTACTCTTCATAATACAATGAAGTATATGTTGGTTACATGGTGAATCTTAAGGCCAAACCTCCCATTTTACTAGAGATGATAGGTTGGACAAGTGGATCAACCTTCTATCATTTCTCCATGACTATATTGGACAATTAGTAGACATAACATCTCTCTATGTTGTCTAGAGATGAGCTTGGACAAGTGATGGACCCTGCTTCTCTCTTCCCTTGGTTTACTAGTTTGAAGACTCAGTATATATACTTTCTTAGATCTAGCTTGAACAAGTGGTGGACCTTGCATCCACAATCTTAATTCAGTATAAAAAAGTATATGAAAAAATAACATAGGAATCTTGGTTTGAAGGTCAAGCAATTAGGTTCCAAATGCACATAATAATATATTTTCCACCCATATTAAAAGAAAGTTAAATATGCACATAATAATATATTTTCCAAATGCACATAATAATATATTTTCCACCCATATTAAAAGAAAGTTAAATATGTTATTACCAAATTGACAAAGGTAACGTCAAAGAATTATATCTTTCCATCTTATCAGATCTAAATCTTCATCAAGGCGACATGCATGTATACATCAACTTTCAAGCCATTCAAGAATACATGCACTTAGATTCCATAGTTTTGTTTTCAAAGTCTTTTAGGTTCTAAAACTCTTTCACATAAAGTATGTAATGACAAAATTCTTGAAGCAAACATTTGTGCCCAAGAAAAAGATCCCTCTTACATATTTAAAGTCCATGAATTCTGTGATCCACACTTACAAGTTTTATTTTGACATCAAACATCAATTCTTTCATAGTTCCAAATAAATGCAACCTCGATATGAATTGACAAAAAATGAATTTCTTTTACTATATGACCCAACATAGGCCCCAATCAAATAAAAAATGAGTCCCCAAAAATTTGGGTGCACTCTAGCAATACATCAGTGTCCCCTTACAATAGGATGCACTCCAATAGTACATTGAAGTCCCCTTAGAGTAGGGTGCACTCCATTCAAGTGTTCATAAAATTGACACACCTTTTATTTAAAAAAAAAAGACTATATCAAATTATACAAATGTTGAAAGATACACACTAGAATAAAAAAAGCATCTTATAGCCATATTTATTCAATGCTTTCGTGTTGACAAGTACACACCAAGGACATAATTTGTCTCAGAATCACTATACTGATTTACAATTGTGTTGTATGTATAGACTCTCTTATCTCTTGCATACAACCATCCTACCAACCATGGAATTATGGTTCTCTGCAAGAAGTTTTGAAGTTGCTCGGAAGTTTGCCTCCACATCTTTGGAAATATAAGATATGTCCCTGGCATGTTCCACATCACCCTATATGGAGTGTCATCAAAAATTAAGGTATTGTTTGCATCCAAATCCTCAAATATCTTCCAAATATCACTCAGATTTTTGTGATAAACCCTTGTAAATCCTAACATGATATTTGGATTTTGGCAATTTTTGTTACTCATAAACACCTTGAACTTGGTATACTGCTCAGGAAAACACTTTTGTGTGATGCGTTGCACCCTTGTTAAGTTATAGCAACTCCATATCCATAGCTCAAAGTATTCAGCACAAAAATCCAAAAAACTTTGTGCGTCTGGTCGCACCACATGATAAACTTCATCTTTGTCCTCCACAAGTCGCATGTGTTGAGCCCAAGATGGCATAGAATCTCCATGTTTCATTTCAACTGTCTTGAGAAGTAACCCCTCTAGATCCAAGATAAGTACTCTTTTGATGTCCTTGAAAGCAAGTGGTAGGTGATAAGGAGGTGATTCATTCCTTGGACAAGGTCTTGGAGGAGGTTGGATGGGTAATTCAATAGTTTTCTTCAATTTATGCCAGCATATAGCCAATCCATTTTTCTGTAATGGTTCTGAAATTAAAGAACAAGAACACTTAATGCAAACACAACAATAGACATGATTTTTACATTGTCTACCCTAAGGTTTTATTAGATACCAAAATCCATCTATGATCTACTCATTAATAGAAAGAAAGTCAAATTAAAATCCTGACTCTTTTTTATGCTACACTCTCTCTTAGTTTCAATACCATGGAGTTCAACTAGACTTAAGTCAACTAATAACTACTACTTGTTGTTAAAGGTATGCTTGAAGTGCATAAGGCTTAACCAATGCTCTAGTGTAGAATGGGTATTTAGGTCTCAAGGTCTACCACTTATCCAAGCAAAGATCCATTTAGATATGGAAACCCAATTTTTCTTAATATAATGATATAGAGTGGACAAGTGGTGAATCCTGAGACCAAGCCACTCATGCTACTAGGGATAATAGGTTGGACAAGTGGTGGACCTTGAATGTAAACCCCCCATGTACAAAGTATCAGGGGTTTTGGGTATTTCAATGGACTCTAGCATCTTGGAAACATGGTGGAGCTTACTTCTCTCCATGTTTCAATGGAGTCTATCTTGGATAAATGGTGGAGCATCATTCTCTCCATGTTTCAATGGAGCCTACCTTGGACAAGTGGTGCATGTTTGTTTCTCTCTATGTTTGAACAGATTTAGCTTGGACAAGTGGTGGACCTTGGAACAAAATCCCCATGTAAAACATATCATGGACATTACAAGTGGTGAGAAAAAATACCATTCAATATATAACCTTATAGGTTGGAAAAGTGGTGGACCTTAACACCCAATTATTATTAATATAATGACATAGAGTGGACAAGTGGTGAATCTTGCGACCAAACCTACTAGGAAAAGTACGTTGGACAAGTGGTGGACCTTGAATGCAAACCCCCCATGTACAAAATATTACTCATGCTACTAGGAATAATTTGGTATTAAGGTCCATGTTTCAATGGAGCCTAGCTTGGAAAAGTGGTGGACCTTTGTTTCTCTCTATGTTTCAATAGAATTTGCTTGGACAAGTGGTGAACCTTGGAACAAAACCCCCATGTAAAGCATGTCATGGGCATTACAAGTGGTGAGAAAAAATACCATTCAAGGTATAACCTTATAGGCTGGACAAGTGGTGGACCTTAGCACCCAATTCCTCTTATTATAATGACATATAGTGGAAAAGTGGTGAATTGTGAGACCAAACCTACTAGGGATAATAGGTTGGAGAAATGGTTGACCTTGAATGTAAATCACCCATGTACAAAATATCATGGGTTTTGCGTATTTCAATGGAGCCTAGCATCTTGGAACATGGTGGAACTTACTTCTCTCCATGTTTTAATGGAGCCTATCTAGGAGAAATGGTGGAGGTTCCTTCTCTCCATGTTTCAATGGAGCCTAGCTTGGACAAGTCGTGGACCTTTGTTTCTCTCTATGTTTGAATATGGTTAGCTTGGACAAGTGGTGGATCTTGGAATGAAACTCCCATGTAAAACATATCATGGGCATTTCAAGTGGCGAGAAAGGATACCATTTAAGATATAACCTTATAGGTTGGACAAGTGGTGGACCTTAACACAATATAATGACATAGAGTGTACAAGTGGTGAATCTTGAAACCAAACCACTCATGCTACTAGGGATAATAGGTTAAACAAGTGGTGGGCCTTGAAATAAAACCCCCTAGAGTGTTTCAATGGATCCTAGCTTGGAAACATGGTAAAGCTTGCTTCTCTCCATGTTTCAATGCAGCCTATCTTGGATAAATGGTGCAACATCATTCTCTCCATGTTTCAATGGAGCCTAGCTTGGACAAGTGGTGGACCTTTGTTTCTCTCTATGTTTAAATAGAGTTATCTTGGAAAAGTGGTGGACCTTGGAACAAAAACCCCATGTAAAACATATCATGGGCATTACAAGTGGTGAGAAAAAATACCATTCAATATATAACCTTATAGGTTGGACAAGTGGTGGACCTTAACACCCAATTATTCTTAATATAATGACATAGAGTGGATAAGTGGTGAAATTGGGACCAAACCTACTAGGGAAATAGGTTGGACAAGTGGTGGACCTTGAATGTAAACGCCCCATGTACAAAATATCACTCATGCTACTAGAAATAATTTGGTATTAAGGTCCATGTTTCAATGCAGCCTAGCTTGGAAAAGTGGTGGACCTTTGTTTCTCTCTATGTTTCAATAGATTTATCTTGGATAAGTGGTGTACCTTGGAACAAAACCCCCATGTAAATCATGTCATGGGCATTACAAGTGGTGAGAAAAAATACCATTCAAGCTATAACATTATAGGTTGGACAAGTGGTGGACCTTAACACCTAATTCCTCTTAATATAATGACATAGAGTGGACAAGTGGTGAATCATGAGACCAAACCTACTAGGGATAATAGGTTGGACAAGTGGTGAACCTTGAATGTAAACCCCCCATGTACAAAAAATTATGGGTATTGGGTATTTCAATGGAGCCTAGCAACTTGGAGACATGGTGGAGCTTATTTCTCTCCATGTTTCAATGGAGCCTATCTAGGAGAAACAGTGGAGGTTCCTTCTCTCCATGTTTCAATGAGCCTAGCTTGGACAAGTGGTGGACCTTTCTTTCTCTATATGTTTTAATAGAGTTAGCTTGGACAAGTGGTGGACCTTGGAATGAAACCCCCATGTAAAACATATCATGGGCATTTCAAGTGGTGAGAAAGGATACTATTTAAAATATAACCTTATAGGCTGGACAAGTGGTGGACTTTAACACATATTTCTTCTTAATATAATGACATAGAGTGTACAAGTGGTGAATCTTGAGACCAAACCACTCTTGCTACTAGGGATAATAGGTTGGACAAGTGGTGGACCTTGAATGTAAACCCCTCATGTACAAAATTATGGGTTTAGGGTATTTCAATGGAGCCTAGCTTGGAGACATGGTGGAGATTGCTTCTCTCAATGTTTCAATGGAACCTATCTTGGAGAAATGGTGGATCATCCTTCTCTCCATGTTTCAATGGAGCCTATCTTGGACAAGTGGTGGACCTTTGCTTCTCTCTATGTTTTAATGGAGTTAGCTTGGACAAGTGGTGGGTCTTGGAACAAAACCCCTTTGTAAAACATAGCATGGACATTACAAGTGATGAGGAAAAATATCATTCAAGATATAACCTTATAGGTTGGAAAAGTGGTGATGGACCTTGACAAGTGGTGAAGGATACCATTTAAGATATACCCTTATAGGTTGGACAAGTGGTGGACCTTAACACCCAGTTATTCTTAATATAATGACATAGAGTGGATAAGTGGTGAATCTTAAGACCAAATCACTCATGCTACTAGGTATAATACGTTAGAGAAGTGGTAGACCTTGAATGTAAACACCCCATGTACAAAATATCATGGTTTTAGGGTGTTTCAATGGAGCCTAGAATCTCGGAGACATGGTAGATCTTGATTCTTTCCATGTTTGAATGGCACCTATCTTGGAAAAATGATGGAGGTTACTTCTCTCCATACTTCAACGGAGCCTAGCTTTGACAAGTGGTGAACCTTTGCTTCTCTCTATGTTTGAATAGAGTTAGCTTGGACAAGTGGTGGACCTTTGCTTCTCTCTATGTTTGAATAGAGTTAGCTTGGACAAGTGGTGGACCTTGGAATGAAACCCCCGTGTAAAACATATCATGGGCATTTCAAGTGGTGAGAAAGGATACCATTTAAGATATAACCTTATAGGTTGGACAAGTGGTGGACCTTAATACATAGTTCTTCTTAATATAATGACATAGAGTGTACAAGTGGTGTATCTTGAGACCAAACCACTCGTGCTACTAGGGATCCTAGCTTGGACAAGTGGTGGACCTTGGAAAAAAGTCCCCCTGTACAACATAGATGAGTTTTTTCATGTTTTAATGGAAGAGAGATTCGACAAATGGTGGAGCTTGCTTATCTCCATGTGGATTTTAGAACTAGCTTGGACAAGTGGTGGAGCTTTGCTTTTTTACTCTTCATAATACAATGATGTATAGGTTGGTTACATGGTGAATCTTAAGGCCAAACCTCCCATCTTACTAGAGATGATAGGTTGGACAAGTGGTCAACCTTCTATCATTTCTCCATGCCTATAATTAGACAATTAGTAGAACTAGCATCTTTCTATGTTGTCTAGAGCTGAGCTTGGACAAGTAGTGGACCTTGCTACTCTCTTCCCTTGGATTATTAGTTTGAAGACTCATTATATATACTTGCTTAGATCTATATAATTACTCATTAGTTAGGTTACAAGTGGGTATGTAATTTGTTAGCCTCAAGGGACTTTGAATATTGAATAGTAAGACCAAGTGCTGGTTTGAAGATCTTTTGCTTATCTAAACTAGACTCTAACTCAATAATAAGTTTCATAAGTTCCACGAATTGTCCTATCTAGGCTCCAAAAGAGTCTTAATTGGTTTGTGCTAGATTATAACTTCCTTGATGGGGTAGAATCCTAGAAAAATGAGGCACTATAAGTTTTACCTTAGCTCAAATGGATTTTTCACTTAAACTCGACTGCAATTTGGCTATCTAGTCTTTGTCTCGATGGAGTTTAACACTAGATACATAGTAGTGATATTTAAGCTTCATGTCTCTTCACTTGATCGAGATATGAGACCATACTTTCAAGGTCACCACTTGTCTTACCTAAAGACCAATGTGAGACATGGGAGCAAGAAAGCCATCCGATATTGTTTTAAGGACTATTACATAGGCAATCAATAACTTAAGTAAAGCAAAAAGACTTGGATCTTTCACAATTAATAACTTAAGTAAAGCCAAAAAGACTTGGATCTTTGACAGTTTTTTTCAAACTAAAAAAGCACAATCTCATGCTAACAAAACTATAAATCACAATTGAAAGGTTTGAACAAGAAAAAGATCAACAATCTTAATAAGAAGGATACTTTTCATTTCATTTGATGATTACAAACTAAAATAAAGTCTCTCAAGAAATTGATAAACAAAAAATGTAGGTGACTGCTTCATTATTTTGAGCAAAAATATCAAAATCTCTATTGATTGAGCTCCATCTAGTAGTATCCTTTGTAAGATCCTGCAAGAAGGAATAAAAAGAAAGATTTGTTAGATACCATGCACATGAGTGTTCAAGCATGTGTATCAAGAATATATGACATGTCACTAGTACCTTAGGGTTGCTTTCTATCCAGCCTTAGAAGATTGTTCTCAGCTTTCACCTTATTTATATAAGCCTTTGCTGTGGTTGCCTTCAAAACTCCTTTTGTGTTACAACCCAATTGCCTAGCTAAAGTGGTCAATTGTGACGCCTTCATGCTTTCAATGGGTGTACGCTCCTTTGCCAAGATCTCTTGTATTTGGGCTCTTCTCATTTCATTGCGGTGGCTTGTGTCACTTGCATCTTCAATGATAGTTTCATCTCTGTCACCTTTTGCAGGTGGTATTCTTCTTGTAAAGAACACCTTAGCTGACCAAACATCATTTTTCTGCTTCCAATACTCCATGATTTGTTTGTATTCACTATCATTTGTCACTATAGGTTGTCCATAACGATTAGAAGCAATTAAATCACGCACATCCCTTCTCTCATCAAGCTGAATCAAGTATGGCAGTAGCTCCTCCAAGAGCATATTGTCAACCATCTTCTCAGCATCAAATTGTGGTGGAAAAATGCAATTGTTTGCTGGTGAAATACATCCCTTGTAAGGAGAGTCATCAATAAGCACTGTTCTTTGTGGATCACATTCAAACCCCATGGCAATTTTGGCTAGAGGCTTGAACATTGCCTCAACGTTTGGATTGTCGGGTCTAAACAATTTTTGAGTTTGAGCGGTGTAGCAAACATCTTGCGACCAAATTGCAAAGAAAGGCAATGTATCCTCAGCTAAGTTGTTTAGTGCTGCAAGGATTTGATACACATTATTCCTAGTAGCTGTCGACCAAATTGCAACATTAAACCTTTGTAAAATAGTCTTCAAGAATTGGATGCAACCTGGCCTGAGTATAATATATCTTTTTGAATCCATTTGCACTGAGTTGTGGTGTGAGGATGGTTGAGGGGAACGTTTCAACAATAGACCATTTAAATCCAATATAATTGTAAGCATGGATTTCTCAACATCTACGCTACATGACGTAGTACCAATTGGCAATAGCTCGTGAGTGGACTTTTCAGTCTCTTTTGATGTATGTTGCATTTTTGAAGCATCGATTTCTTGGTTCTCATTATTGGAAGCTTGCTCAAGTTGCACAACACTAGACTCTAGTATAGAAATATCATCCATCTTGGGCACTTTAGAAACCATAGAATCTATGGATTCTATAGTTGTTGACTGAACCATAGGAGCATTATCCATCCCAGTTTGTGAATCTAAGAAAACACACACACAAATGGTATCTCAAAACCACTAGAATTTTATTCACCATATTTATATGTAGAACTCCTAGTAAGAAATTTATTTAAGGTAAAGTCGTTGTTAGAATCCTTGCAACCATTTTCAGCATTCGTACACCAAACACCACTTGTCTAAAATACAATCTACTAACTCAACATTTTCCATCCTACACTTTATTAAAGATGAGTACTTAAAGTGAAAACTAAAAGCCACCCTTGTTGAGGAAACATGGATACAAGGTCCACCAAATGTCCAACCTAGACTACAAGAAAATAATTAGAGATTTGGCTTAGATTTGGATTCAAAGGCCACCACTTATTCAAGTAAGATAACTCCACTTGTTTAAGACAGTAATGTTTGAAGCCCCACCACTTGTCCAACCTAGACATTGATTAAATTTTGGTAAGATTTATCACAAATCTAGAGTAGAATCAAGATTCTATGGCCAAGGTAGTCAAATATGTTAGACAACACACAAAGCATAAGAGCACTCTAGATTCTCGTTGAGCATAAACTAAACAATAATCAAATGTTATATTCACTTGAGATTTCATCCATGAAAAATGAAAATGATGCATGTACTTGAGATTTCCATCCATGTACAATACTTTACAATGTCAAGTAAAGTTATAGTCAGCAAACAACTCTTCTCCTGCTTCAACTTGACAAATAGTCTCAATGCATACATGGCCATATTCTTCTGACTTGATGTGTGAAGAGGTGCATTTATGCCAAGGTGGCAAATTTGGATCAAATGTATAGCGTACGTTGGGACAGACATTTGTACTGTGAGAACTATTTATATAGCCCGACACGTTTCCTTCTTCTACACAACCAATAATGTATGATTGATCTTCCTCTTCTTCTATGTTTGGATCCTCTAGAAGAGAATATTTATAAGCTCTTGGAAATATTTTGCATATCTTTTTCCAGTCTTGAAATCTATACTTATGCCCTCCATAGTTTAGAATAGTCAAACCACTTTCCAGGGTAGTATGCACAAATAGCCCATAACCAGCTCCTTCAATACATGAAAGTCGCACTTCAAAATCCACACCGTTAATATGGAAAATTACATCTTTGGGAATAGGAAAAGTTGGTGTCCCAAAAGGATCTTCATGCCAATCATAGTGTGAAATACATCTAGTTTTTATATCACTTAACTCCTTTGTGTCTGCAAAAAGAAGAAAATATTATGCATAAAATAATGACAATATCAAAGAAAGATATCATTATTTTATAGTCCAATAGGTCCATTGTATGGAAGACTTAGAGTGCCTCTTACATGGTGCCTCCAAGGTTTCCAAAAAATAAAATCATTGGAAAAAAAAGGCCACTGTGTCTCCAATCTATTGCCCATTTGAAGCATAGAGAGAACCAAGGTCCACCACTTGTCCAAGCTAGACATGGAGCATTGACACAAGATCCAACACTTATCCAAGAACCCTATAGTATATGTGGTAACATGGGATGCATTGATGCAACAAAAGTAGTCTAGCCTCCTCATCCATCTCTTTTTTCTTGTAGCCTAGAGGGATTAGTTTCAAGGTCTATCACTAGTCAAAAACTACACATAGAACATTGATACAAGGTTCCACCACATGTGAAACCTATCATCTCTAGTAGCATGGATGGTTTGATATCAAGGTTCATCGCGTGTCCTACCTATACTCTATTGTAGCATATAGATTCTGGTTTGGTGGTACTACACTTGTCCAAACTTGGCTTGTTGTTGATATCTGGAGGTAATCAAGGGTCCTCCACTTGTCCAAGTTAGGCATATAAAACAATTGCAAGGTCCACCATGTGTACAACATATGATTGATTATAGCATGCATGGTCTTATTTCATGGGCAACCATCTTCTCTCCAACATGTGTCCAACCTCGGCTCCATTGAAGCATGGAGAGAAGCAAGGTCCACCACTTATCAAAGCTATTATTTTCTCCCAGTGCTTTCAAAACCCATAATACGTTGTACATGGGGGGGGGGGGGATTCTTGTTTCAAGGTCCACCCCTTGGCTAAGATTGGATCCATTGAAACATAAAGAGAAGCAAGCTCTACCATTTGTCCAAGCTAGGAGCCATTGAAACATGAAAACCCCATAATATGTTGTATACGAGGGGTGTTTTTCAAGGTCTACCACTTGTCTAAGCTATGGTCCATTGGAACATGGAGAGAAGCAAAGCTCCACCACTTTTCTAAGCTAGGATCCATTGAAACATGGAGAGAAGCAAGCTCCATTGTTTGTCTAAGCTAGGCTCCATTGGAACAAGGAGAAAACAAGCTCCACCACTTGCCTATTATTGCATAGAGATTCTGGTTTGAAGGTCCACCACTTGTCCAACCTTGCCTTCATGTATGGAGATAATCAAGAGTGCAATGCTTCTCTAAGCTAGGGACATAAAAGAGTTTCAAGGTCCACTACATATACGATCTATGATGGGTTGTAGCATGGGAGGTTTCATTTTAAGGTTGACCACTTCTCCAGCTCCGCTTGTCCAACCTCAGATCCATTGAAGAATGGAGAATAAAGGTGTACCAACTCTCCAAAATAGGCAGGACAATCTCTATAAAACCCATGAATTGTTAATATATGCTATGCTGTGGAGTTTTGTTTGAAGTTCCACTCCTTATCCAAGCTACAATCCATTGAAGCATGGAACTAAGTAAGATATATCTCTAGTCCAAGATAGGATCCATTGAAACATAGAGAGAATCAAGGTCCACCACTTGTCCAAGCTATGCATGGGTAATTGATATAAGGACCACTACGTTTTCACCTATACTATGCTCTATCATGGATGGTTTCATATCCCACCAATTTTCCAACCTATTTAGTAGGTTGTATTATGGGGGTTTGGTTTCAAGGTACTTCACTTGTCTAAGGTGGGTTCCATTGAACCATGGAGAGAAACTATGTCTACCACTTGTCCGAAATATGCTCCTTTAAAACATAAAAACAAGGTCCACCACTTGTCCAAGCTAAAGTTTCTCTCCATTGAAGCATGGAGAGAAACAAGGTCTACCACCTGTCCAAAATATGCTCCATTGAAACATAAAAGCAAGGTCCACCACTTGTCCAAGCTAATATAACAAATGGGTGTTGGTTACAAGGTGTACCACACTTGTCTAAACTAGTCTTCATGCAAGGTCTACCACATGTCCAAGCTATATGAGCTTGTTTTGAAGGTCTACCACACCTCTTGAAATTAGGATCCATGTAAGGTCCACCTTTTGTCAAGCTATGCATTTAATGAGTACTAAAACTAAGTAAATTGCAGTACTTAAATACCTTTCCAAGCTCATTAAGATTTTGGTCTCTAAGGCCGGCCACCACCACATGTCTAATCTATGCTCTAATTGATTACTTATGCTATTTCTCAAAGTCCAAACATAAGCTCCCTTCTAGCAAGGTTAGTTTAAATTTAGGCTCCAGCACCTGTCTAAGCTAGGTTCAATTTATGAAGCATCACCATTTAACCATGCTACGATCTAATGTATCATATCAAGGGGGTATTGATAAAAGGTCCAAAACTTATTGAGTTCAAGCTCTTAAGTAATTAAGTCTTTGTGAGTATTAAATGTTTTAGTTTTAGTCTACAGATCCACCATTCAAAAACTCAAGTAATTTACTATTTACATTCAAACCTTGAATGCTTGAGATAAAAAATACAAGCTCAATCAATACTATATAAAGCAAAATCTAACATTAAGAGTATCAAATCAGTAACAAGAAACACTAACATGCACAAGAAACTCAAAACATACGTGTCTCCATTTCCAAAAAGTCCTCCATTGACAGAGGATGGTGTTGTTGTTGTTCTTCTTCTCTTTGTGGAGAGCACTCCTCTGTAACAGGCACAATGTCGCCTGATTGCGAAGTGGATTGTTGAAGTCCAGCCCATTTTTCTATATCTTCATGAGACTTAACAAAGTCTAGCAGCATGGTCTCCATGCTTTTTGCCTCCTCCACACTATCAATTAAGCAGATGACTTCTTTTTTCTGTTGTATTCCTTCTTGTGCAACCAAGGAGCCATCACCAAAAACATCAACAAGCTTGCGGTCTTCAAAACAATATGTACGAATGTAGTGCTTGACCAAAGCTCTTTTTTTGGCCTCCAAATATTGCAAATCTGACATATCGTTATCTGCTACTTGAAGAAGAGAACAATCAATTGGCATGGGATGTTCCTCTGATCTTCTTCTCAGGTCTTCAAATGCATTGCCTTGTCCCAAGAAGGCAATAACTGTTAGGAATTGAATTGCTCCTTTGCAAGGAGCTGATGGAAAGTGATGCAATGCACCACAACAATGGTAGCTCAGATTATCTCCCATGGCGTGAAAGGCACATTGCAATTTTGTGAAGTTAGTGAAATCCACAAATGCAAGAAAGACAAATCCAGGATCTGTTGACCCTCCAGCAATAGCCAAGATCCCATCCAAAGCATTGTTAAATGTCTCCTCACTCCACTTCAAATTGCCTCCAACGTTTTTTGTCATATCTAAAACACATAAGCCAATAGGCACTTTATTATTGAAGTGGCGCATCAAGTAGAGATTGCCTTCCATTTGTAGGCTCACCACATAGATTGACCATGGCAAATCTCTAGGCTCAGTTTTCTCCTTTTGAAGGTGAATTGCCCATTGCATGTATTTTATTGCTCCATCTGGAAAAGCCATTTTCTTTGTTCCACGCGTCAAACTAGATCTGATCCATTCCTCGCATAGCATTAAAATTGTTTTATAAACAACATCATTGATGTTATACATTTTGACCACCTCCTCCCAGTCTTTACATGGTGAAGACTCATTCAAATTGTTGAAGCCTTCAAGAAGTGCATCTTGAATCAATTTGTCTTGCTTCAACTGCTTGATTCGATCATACATGTCAGTTGCATCACCATCCTTTGCACTCTTTGACAGTAAAATCTTCTCATCTCTAATCTCTTCTTGAATAGTCTTTACCTCTGATTCCTCAAGGCCACAAAGGTATCTAAATACAGTTGTTGGGGGTTTCTTATTCTCCTCTTCTAGATTTTCAATGATTTCTATCCAGCAATCATAAACTAAATCAGAGTAGGTGACCATGTGTGCCTGTTTAGCAATCCAACTTGCTGCTGCACTCATTCTTGCCAATCGAAGAAAAGCCTAAAAAGAAATAGAGAAATAATTAAACTATTGAGCAAGATTTGTTAATTAAACACTATCAAAAAGACAAAGAAAATAACTTACATCCCATCCGGCACGAGATGCATGTCCCTCTGCAATTCCACTTGCTGCCTTTGGTGGTCGTCCTGAGAAGATCCATTGACTCCGTAAATGTCTCAATATTTGGCTGTAAGGTTGCTTGACATACAATGCCTGAGCCTCCTCATTTGCAATGGCAGATATAGCAGTTGCAACAAATGGAGGAGCATTCACAACAATGCGAGCCTTTCTAAATTTATACACGCTAATCAGTCTTTCAAAGATCTCTTTGTTGTTTTGTTCATTGTGAAGCAAAACTTTTGCAGCATAGATTGAATGCTGCCCATCAAGAATCCAATAATGATAATCTTTAATTTTTTGCTCCTCTACCTCTTCTACTGCCAAAGGAGTCCCCTTCTTTGATTTTGCATTTCGAACAGGCATCAAATATGCACATGCTGCAGGCTTGGTCGTACTCCGTGAAAATCCAAATAACACACTTTCAGCGTGTTTTTTATCCATAATACGTGCATTATAGTGATCAGGAGCAAGCCAACAATTTTGAATAGGGATATCAAATTCCCTATATTGGAAAGGAAAATAATTTATGTACTTATTCATTCCACCTGTATCTTTTTCTTGTCCTTTCATGGCCTCAGCTTCTAAAACATCTGGATCCACAATTCTCATCTTTGACATTGAACCCTCTGTTGATGAGGATGCCAAAGATGCCTTGTCTACATCCAAAATGGAACTAGTTCGCTTAGCTTCTACTTTCTGCACTTTTGCTTGCTTCTTTGTGGATGGTGGTCGTGAAGCTTTCACCTTTTTTCGTTGTAGTGTGGCAATGATGGAGCTTTGAAGTTGATCTGCTGTGATATTTGGATTTGATTCTGCAAACTTCCATCCTCGAGAAAACATTGTCTCTTCTTTGTTTCTAGACATGCGCTCCAATGCATATGCTCCTGGAGATAGTTGAAATTCTAGATTCATTGGAACTAGAATGTCAATGCATTCCACCTCTGGATGACTATCAACTACAGAGACAGATGCTTCCACAACTTGTCCAACATCTTCAAACAAGCTGTCATTCTCCTTTTTGGCAATAAATAGATGCACCTTATGAAATTGTGCACCCTCTATACCATGTATGTCCAAATACCATTTCCTAAGATCATTGCAAGTATAGTCAACTGAGACAGCAACCCTTGCAACCTGTTTTTTTGGAGCCATCTTTCCTGAAACAAAAAAAACCAAATGTTATTTTAACATATACTTTTTTGTAATGGATTAAGTTTGTGTGAATACAAGTTCCACCACTTGTTCAAGCTAGATCTAAGCAAGTATACATAGTGATCATTTAAGCTAGTAAACTAAGGGAAGGGAGAAGTAAGGTCCACCACTTGTCCAAGCTCAGCTCTAGACAACATGGAGAGATTGGAGGTCTACTAATTGTCTAATATAGGCTAACTATATTGAAACATAGAGAGAAGCAAAGGTCCACCACTTGTCCAATCTAGGGTCCATTGAAACATGGAGAGAAGGATGCTCCACCATTTGTCCAAAATAGGCTCCATTGAAACATGAAGAGAAGCAAGATGCACCATGTCTTTGAGATGCTAGGCTCCATTGAAATACCTTAAACCCATGATATTTTGTATATGTGGGGTTTAAATTCAAGGTCCACCACTTGTCCAACCTATTATCCCTAGTAGCATGAGTGGTTTGGTCTCAAGATTCACCACTTTTCCACTCTATGTCATTATATTAAGAAGATCTGGGTGTTAAGGTCCACCACTTGTCCAACCTATAAGGCTATATCTTAAATGGTATTATTTACCACCACTTGGAATGCACATGATGGGTTTTACATAGGGGTATGGTTCCAAGGTCCACCACTTGTCCAAGCTAACTCTATTGAAACATAGAGAGAATCAAAGGTCCACCACTTGTCCAAGCTAGGCTCCATTGAAACATGGAGAGAAGGATGCTCCACCATTTGTCCAAGCCAGGTTTGATTGAAACATGAAGAGAAGCAAGCTGCACCATGTCTCCAAAATGCTAGGCTCCATTGAAATATCTTAAACCCATGATATTTCGTACATGGGGGGTTTACATTCAAGGTCCACCACTTGTCCAACCTATTATCACTAGTAGCATGAGTGGTTTGATGTCAAGATTCACCACTTTTCTACTCTATGTCATTATATTAAGAAGATCTGGGTGTTAAGGTCCACCACTTGTCCAACCTATAAGGCTATATCTTAAAGGGTATTCTTTCTCACCACTTGGAATGACCATGATAGGTTTTACATGGGGGTTTGGTTCCAAGTTCCACCACTTGTCCAAGCTAACTCTATTGAAACATAGAGAGAAGCAAAGGTCCACCACTTGTCTAAGCTAGGGTCCATTGAAACATGGAGAGAAGGATGCTCCACCATTTGTCCAAGATAGGCTCCATTGAAACATGAAGAGAAGCAAGCTGCACCATGTCTCCAAGATGCTAAGATCCATTGAAATACCTTAAACCCATGATATTTTGTACATGGGGAGTTTACATTCAAGGTCCACCACTTGTCCAACCTATTATCTCTAGTAGCATGAGTGGTTTGGTCTGAAGATTCACCACTTTTCCACTCTATGTCATTACGTTAAGAAGATCTGGGTGTTAAGGTCGACCACTTGTCCAACCTATAAGGGTATATCTTAAAGGGTATTCTTTCTCACCACTTGAAATGTCCATGATATGTTTTACATGGGGGTTTGGCTCCAAGGTCCACCACTTGTCCAAGCTAACTCTATTGAAACATAGAGAGAAACAAAGGTCCACCACTTGTCCAAGCTAGGCTCCATTGAAACATGGAGAGAAGGATCCTCTACCATTTGTCGAAGCTAACTCTATTGAAACATGGGGGGTTTACATTCAAGGTCCACCACTTGTCCAACCTATTAACGCTAGTAGCATGAGTGGTTTGGTCTCAAGATTCACCACTTTTTCACTCTATGTCATTATATTAAGAATATTTGGGTGTTAAGGTCCACCACTTGTCCAACCTATAAGGCTATATCTTAAGGGTTATTCTTTCTCACCACTTGGAGTGACCAGCATAGGTTTTACATGGGGGTTTTGTTTCAAGGTCCACCACTTGTCCAAGCTAACTCTATTGAAACATAGAGAGAATCAAAGGTCCACCACTTGTCCAAGCTAGGGTCCATTGAAACATGGAGAGAAGGATGCTCCACCATTTGTCCAAGATACGCTCCATTGAAACATGAAGAGAAGCAAGCTACACCATGTCTCCAAGATGCTAGGCTCCATTGAAATACCTCAAACCCATGATATTTTGTACATGGGGGGTTTACATTCAAGGTCCACCACTTGTCCAACCTATTATCTCTAGTAGCATGAGTGGTTTGGTCTCAAGATTCACCATTTTTCCACTCTATGTCATTCTATTAAGAATATATGGGTGCTAAGGTCCACCACTTGTCCAACCTATAAGGCCATATCTTAAACTTTATTCTTTCTCACCACTTGGAGTTACCAAGATAGGTTTTACATGGGAGTTTGGTTCCAAGGCCCACCACTTGTCCAAGCTAACTCTATTGAAACATAGAGAGAAGCAAAGGTCCACCACTTGTCCAAGCTAGGCTCCATTGAAACATGGAGAGAAGGATGCTCCACCATTTGTCCAAGATAGGCTCCATTGAAACATGAAGGGAAGCAATCTGCACCATGTCTCCAAGATTCTAGGATCCATTGAAATACCTTAAACCCACGATATTGTTTACATGTGGGGTTTAACGTCAAGGTCAGTCACTTTTCCAAGCTATTATCCCTAGTAGCATGAGTGGTTGGGTCTCAAGATTTACCACTTTTCCACTCTATGTCGTTATATTATGAAGATCTAGGTTTTAAGGTCGACCACTTGTCCAACCTATAAGGCTAGATCTTAAAGGGTATTATTTCTCACCACTTGGAATGACCATGATATGTTTTACATGGGGGTTTGGTTTCAAGGTCCACCACTTGTCCAAGCTAACTCTATGGAAACATAGAGAGAAGCAAAGGTCCACCACTTGTCCAAGCTAGGCTCCACTGAGACATTTAGAGAAGGATGATCCCCCATTGGTGGAAGATAGGCTTCATTGAAACATGAAAAGAAGCAAGTTGCACCATGTCTCCAAGATTCTAGGATCCATTGAAATACCTTAAACCCACGATATTGTTTACATGTGGGGTTTAACGTCAAGGTCAGTCACTTTTCCAAGCTATTATCCCTAGTAGCATGAGTGGTTTGGTCTCAAGATTCACCACTTTTCCACTCTATGTCATTATATAAAGAAGATCTAGGTGTTAAGGTCGACCACTTGTCCAACCTATAAGGTATATCTTAAAGGGTATTCTTTCTCACCACTTGAAATGTCCATGATATGTTTTACATAGGGGTTTGGTTCCAAGGTCCACCACTTATCCAAGCTAACTTTATTCTTCTCATAGAGAGAAGCAAAAGGTCCACCACTTGTCCAAGCTAGGCTCCATTGAAACATGGAGAGAAGGATGCTCCACCATTTGTCGAAGCTAACTCTATTGAAACATGGAAGGTTTACATTCAAGGTCCACCAGTTGTCCAACCTATTAACGCTAGTAGCATGAGGGGTTTGGTCTCAAGATTCACCACTTTTTCACTCTGTGTCATTATATTAAGAATATTTGGGTATTAAGGTCCACCACTTGTCCAACCTATAAGACTATATCTTAATGGTTATTCTTTCTGACCACTTGGAGTGACCATGAAAGGTTTTACATGGGGGTTTGGTTCCAAGGTCCACCACTTGTCCAAGCTAACTCTATTGAAACATAGAGAGAAGCAAAGGTCCACCACTTGTCTAAGCTAGGGTCTATTGAAACATGGAGAGAAGGATGCTCCACCATTTGTCCAAGATAGACTCCATTGAAACATGAAGAGAAGCAAGCTGCACCATATCTCCAAGATGCTAGCCTCCATCGAAATACCTTAAACCCACGTTATTTTGTACATGGGGAGTTTACATTCAAGATCAACAATTTGTCCAACCTATTATCGCTAGTAGCATGAGTGGTTTGCTCTCAAGATTCACCACTTTTCCACTCTCTATCATTATATTAAGAATATTTGGGTGTTAAGGTCCACCACTTGTCCAACCTATAAGACTATATCTTAATGGTTATTCTTTCTCACCCCTTGAAAGACTATATCTTAATGGTTATCCCTAGCTATTATTGCTAGTAGCGTGAGTGGTTTGGTCTCAAGATTCACCACTTTTATTAAGAATATGTGGGTGTTAAGGTCCACCACTTGTCCAACCTATAAGGCTACATCTTAAAGGTTATTCTTTCTTACTACTTGGAGTGACCATGATAGGTTTTACATGGGGGTTTGGTTCCAAGGTCCACCACTTGTCCAAGCTAACTCTATTGAAACATAGAGAGAAGCAAAGGTCCACCCCTTGTCTAAGCTAGGGTCCATTGAAACATGGAGAGAAGGATGCTCCACCATTTGTCCAAGGTAGGCTCCATTGAAACATGAGGAGAATCAAGGTGCACCATGTCTCCAAGATGCTAGGCTCCATCGAAAAACATTAAACCCATGATATGTCGTAGATGAGGGGTTTACATTCAAGGTCCAACACTTGTCCAAGCTATTATTGGTAGTAGCCTGAGTGGTTTGGTCTCAAGATTCACCACTTTTCCACTCTATGTCATTATATTAAGAATATGCGCGTGTTAAGGTCCACCACTTGTCCAACCTATAAGGCTACATCTTAAAGGTTATTCTTTATTACCACTTGGAGTGACCATGATAGGTTTTACATGGGGGTTTGGTTCCAAGGTCCACCACTTGTCCAAGCTAACTCTATTGAAACATAGAGAGAAACAAAGGTCCACCACTTGTCCAAGCTAGGGTCCATTGAAACATGGAGAGAAGGATGCTCCACCATTTGTCCAAGATAGGCTCCATTGAAACATGACGAGAAGCAAGCTGCACCATGTCTCCAAGATGCTAGGCTCCATCGAAATACATTAAACCCACGATATTTCGTAGATGAGGGGTTTACATTCAAGGTCCACCACTTGTCCAAGCTATTATTGCTAGTAGCCTGAGTGGTTTGGTCTCAAGATTCACCACTTTTATTAAGAATATGTGGGTGTTAAGGTCCACCACTTGTCCAACCTATAAGGCTACATCTTAAAGGTTATTCTTTCTTACTACTTGGAGTGACCATGATAGGTTTTACATGGGGGTTTGGTTCCAAGGTCCACCACTTGTCCAAGCTAACTCTATTGAAACATAGAGAGAAGCAAAGGTCCACCCCTTGTCTAAGCTAGGGTCCATTGAAACATGGAGAGAAGGATGCTCCACCATTTGTCCAAGGTAGGCTCCATTGAAACATGAGGAGAAGCAAGGTGCACCATGTCTCCAAGATGCTAGGCTCCATCGAAAAACATTAAACCCACGATATGTCGTAGATGAGGGGTTTACATTCAAGGTCCACACTTGTCCAAGCTATTATTGCTAGTAGCCTGAGTGGTTTGGTCTCAAGATTCACCACTTTTCCACTCTATGTCATTATATTAAGAATATGCGCGTGTTAAGGTCCACCACTTGTCCAACCTATAAGGCTACATCTTAAAGGTTATTCTTTATTACCACTTGGAGTGACCATGATAGGTTTTACATGGGGGTTTGGTTCCAAGGTCCACCACTTGTCCAAGCTAACTCTATTGAAACATAGAGAGAAACAAAGGTCCACCACTTGTCCAAGCTAGGGTCCATTGAAACATGGAGAGAAGGATGCTCCACCATTTGTCCAAGATAGGCTCCATTGAAACATGACGAGAAGCAAGCTGCACCATGTCTCCAAGATGCTAGGCTCCATCGAAATACATTAAACCCACGATATTTCGTAGATGAGGGGTTTACATTCAAGGTCCACCACTTGTCCAAGCTATTATTGCTAGTAGCCTGAGTGGTTTGGTCTCAAGATTCACCACTTTTATTAAGAATATGTGGGTGTTAAGGTCCACCACTTGTCCAACCTATAAGGCTACATCTTAAAGGTTATTCTTTCTTACTACTTGGAGTGACCATGATAGGTTTTACATGGGGGTTTGGTTCCAAGGTCCACCACTTGTCCAAGCTAACTCTATTGAAACATAGAGAGAAGCAAAGGTCCACCCCTTGTCTAAGCTAGGGTCCATTGAAACATGGAGAGAAGGATGCTCCACCATTTGTCCAAGGTAGGCTCCATTGAAACATGAGGAGAAGCAAGGTGCACCATGTCTCCAAGATGCTAGGCTCCATCAAAAACATTAAACCCACGATATGTCGTAGATGAGGGGTTACATTCAAGGTCCAACACTTGTCCAAGCTATTATTGCTAGTAGCCTGAGTGGTTTGGTCTCAAGATTCACCACTTTTCCACTCTATGTCATTATATTAAGAATATGCGCGTGTTAAGGTCCACCACTTGTCCAACCTATAAGGCTACATCTTAAAGGTTATTCTTTATTACCACTTGGAGTGACCATGATAGGTTTTACATGGGGGTTTGGTTCCAAGGTCCACCACTTGTCCAAGCTAACTCTATTGAAACATAGAGAGAAACAAAGGTCCACCACTTGTCCAAGCTAGGGTCCATTGAAACATGGAGAGAAGGATGCTCCACCATTTGTCCAAGATAGGCTCCATTGAAACATGACGAGAAGCAAGCTGCACCATGTCTCCAAGATGCTAGGCTCCATCGAAATACATTAAACCCACGATATTTCGTAGATGAGGGGTTTACATTCAAGGTCCACCACTTGTCCAAGCTATTATTGCTAGTAGCCTGAGTGGTTTGGTCTCAAGATTCACCACTTTTATTAAGAATATGTGGGTGTTAAGGTCCACCACTTGTCCAACCTATAAGGCTACATCTTAAAGGTTATTCTTTCTTACTACTTGGAGTGACCATGATAGGTTTTACATGGGGGTTTGGTTCCAAGGTCCACCACTTGTCCAAGCTAACTCTATTGAAACATAGAGAGAAGCAAAGGTCCACCCCTTGTCTAAGCTAGGGTCCATTGAAACATGGAGAGAAGGATGCTCCACCATTTGTCCAAGTAGGCTCCATTGAAACATGAGGAGAAGCAAGGTGCACCATGTCTCCAAGATGCTAGCTCCATCGAAAAACATTAAACCCACGATATGTCGTAGATGAGGGGTTTACATTCAAGGTCCAACACTTGTCCAAGCTATTATTGCTAGTAGCTGAGTGGTTTGTCTCAAGATTCACCACTTTTTCACTCTATGTCATTATATTAAGAATATTAGGGTGTTAAGGTCCACCACTTGTCCAACCTATAAGGCTATATCTTAAAGGTCATTCTTTCTCACCACTTGGAGTGACCATGATAGGTTTTACATGGGGGTTTGGTTCCAAGGTCCACCACTTGTCCAAGCTAACTCTATTGAAACATAGGGAGAAACAAAGGTCCACCACTTGTCCAAGCTAGGGTCCATTGAAACATGGAGAGAAGGATGCTCCACCATTTGTCCAAGATAGGCTCCATTGAAACATGACGAGAAGCAAGTTGCACCATGTCTCCAAGATGCTAGGCTCCATCGAAATACATTAAACCCACGATATTTCGTAGATGAGGGGTTTGCATTCAAGGTCCACCACTTGTCCAAGCTATTATTGCTATTAGCCTGAGTGGTTTGGTCTCAAGATTCACCACTTTTATTAAGAATATGTGGGTGTTAGGCTCCACCACTTGTCCAACCTATAAGGCTACATCTTAAAGGTTATTCTTTCTTACTACTTGGAGTGACCATGATAGGTTTTACATGGGGGTTTGGTTCCAAGGTCCACCACTTGTCCAAGCTAACTCTATTGAAACATAGAGAGAAGCAAAGGTCCACCCCTTGTCTAAGCTAGGGTCCATTGAAACATGGAGAGAAGGATGCTCCACCATTTGTCCAAGGTAGGCTCCATTGAAACATGAGGAGAAGCAAGGTGCACCATGTCTCCAAGATGCTAGGCTCCATCGAAAAACATTAAACCCACGATATGTCGTAGATGAGGGGTTTACAGTCAAGGTCCAACACTTGTCCAAGCTATTATGCTAGTAGCATGAGTGGTTTTGTCTCAAGATTCACCACTTTTTCACTCTATGTCATTATATTAAGAATATTAGGGTGTTAAGGTCCACCACTTGTCCAACCTATAAGGCTATATCTTAAAGGTTATTCTTTCTCACCACTTGGAGTGACCATGATAGGTTTTACATGGGGGTTTGGTTCCAAGGTCCACCACTTGTCCAAGCTAACTCTATTGAAAATAGAGAGAAACAAAGGTCCACCACTTGTCCAAGCTAGGGTCCATTGAAACATGGAGAGAAGGATGCTCCACCATTTGTCCAAGGTAGGCTCCATTGAAACATGACGAGAAGCAAGCTGCACCATGTCTCCAAGATGCTAGGCTCCATCGAAATACATTAAACCCACGATATTTCGTAGATGAGGGGTTTACATTCAAGGTCCACCACTTGTCCAAGCTATTATTGCTAGTAGCCTGAGTGGTTTGGTCTCAAGATTCACCACTTTTATTAAGAATATGTGGGTGTTAAGGTCCACCACTTGTCCAACCTATAAGGCTACATCTTAAAGGTTATTCTTTCTTACTACTTGGAGTGACCATGATAGGTTTTACATGGGGGTTTGGTTCCAAGGTCCACCACTTGTCCAAGCTAACTCTAATGAAACATAGAGAGAAGCAAAGGTCCACCCCTTGTCTAAGCTAGGGTCCATTGAAACATGGAGAGAAGGATGCTCCACCATTTGTCCAAGGTAGGCTCCATTGAAACATGAGGAGAAGCAAGGTGCACCATGTCTCCAAGATGCTAGGCTCCATCGAAAAACATTAACCCACGATATGTCGTAGATGAGGGGTTTACATTCAAGGTCCACCACTTGTCCAAGCTATTATCACTAGTAGCCTGAGTGGTTTTGTCTCAAGATTCACCATTTCTCCACTCTATGTCATTATATTAAGAATATGCGCGTGTTAAGGTCCACCACTTGTCCAACCTATAAGGCTACATCTTAAAGGTTATTCTTTATTACCACTTGGAGTGACCATGATAGGTTTTACATGGGGTTTGGTTCCAAGGTCCACCACTTGTCCAAGCTAACTCTATTGAATCATAGAGAGAAGCAAAGGTCCACCACTTGTCTAAGCTAGGCTCCATTGAAACATGGAGAGAAGGATGCTCCACCATTTGTCAAAGCTAACTCTAATAAAACATGGGGTGTTTGCGTTCAAGGTCCACCACTTGTCCAAGCTATTAGTGCTAGTAGCATGAGTGGTTTTGTCTCAAGATTCACCACTTTTTCACTCTATGTCATTATATTAAGAATATTAGGGTGTTAAGGTCCACCACTTGTCCAACCTATAAGGCTATATCTTAAAGGTTATTCTTTCTCACCACTTGGAGTGACCATGATAGGTTTTACATGGCGGTTTGGTTCCAAGGTCCACCACTTGTCCAAGCTAACTCTATTGAAACATAGGGAGAAACAAAGGTCCACCACTTGTCCAAGCTAGGGTCCATTGAAACATGGAGAGAAGGATGCTCCACCATTTGTCCAAGATAGGCTCCATTGAAACATGACGAGAAGCAAGTTGCACCATGTCTCCAAGATGCTAGGCTCCATCGAAATACATTAAACCCACGATATTTCGTAGATGAGGGGTTTACATTCAAGGTCCACCACTTGTCCAAGCTATTATTGCTAGTAGCCTGAGTGGTTTGGTCTCAAGATTCACCACTATGCGCTCCTTGCTGCACTGTCGAAGCAAGGGACTTGCCAATACACCGTATGCGAGCCACAAACGGCTCCAAGCACACAACAAGCCTAATCTAGCAAGCTCAAGAAAACAAAGGGTGTGTCACTCACCGCTCTACGCTCGCCTTCGTGGTGGATTCCTCGCCGCGATGAAGAAGAAGCTGCAGTCGTGCCGCGCTCAACCGCTTCGCCGCCGTTGTGCCTTCGTAATGCTCGATCGCACACACACTCTCCCTCTCTCTCTCTCTCACACACACACACACACAAGGAGGTGAAGAAGAAGAAGATGGAGATGGAGCAAGAGCACTCTTCAATTGCACAAATGAGAGAATGAGTAAAAATTAGGTTTAGTTGGCTTTTATAGGAGCTCACCCCATTCACACTTGGGCGCCCATGCTTAGCCAACTAAACCTAGCATGTTCGTGTTAGAGTGCGCCTCTCATCGGTGATCACTCTACCTTTCCTTATTGGACCGACAAGCCCGGTACCTGACTCTACCAAATACATAATACACGTCCGTCGTAGGTGATGGGGTGTCCGTGTGCCGTGAGGGTTAACATGCCCCCCTTCCTGATGTAGATTCCGTCCTCGAAAGCTATTGAGTTGAAGCTGGTTCGTCGAGGTGGAAGAGCATTTGAGATGAATGTCCTTAGCCTTCTTCAGTCACTGCAAAATCAAACAACATTGGCACAGTAATGGCATTCTCTTAAAAAGCATATGCAGTTTTAGGTAGAAAAATTGATTGGTAAAAGAATTTCAAACAATTAATCAGCAATGAACATTAAATTGCAATGTAATCAAATGCATAAACAGATGTAAAGGTAAAAAATTAAACAAGTCTGGGGTCGCTAATATGACGGTCAAAAGGCACTAGAGATCGAATATTAATACCATGGGTAAGCTTCTTAATTTTCTGTGGTCAATTAAGTTGTTTAATCGCGAGAGCCAAGTATTCATGTTCGAGGGCTGACTAGAGGCTATATCTAGAAAACCTTGTAGTTAAGCTACCATAAAAGGAATTTCTCATGAAATCATCGCCTGACTGATTACTTTTTCTTTGACCCCCCAAGGTCTTTTCACACTGATTCAATTTTGAAGTGGGTGCTTATTTTGTATACCTTGGGTTTTTTGCTTTTCAAGAAAAAGAGCCCACGCTGGGAACCTCTAGGGCTCTAGTACCATAGGCGATACATGTGAGTGAAGTACCAAATCAAGCTGAGATTTCTCTTCCAGCTTAAAATTTTACATTGTGGCACTTTGATTTTTGCTTGTTCATTTTCAGCATTTAAATTTTGTAACTTTGGGGGGTCATATAACATTGTTACACTCCCCAGGCTCATCACATTAGTAAACTCCCTTTATAATACTTAAGCTAAAGGTCAATAGGGTTAAGCCCACTAGAAAGCCCTAGTACATTTCATACAATGCTGCCTAAATCGGATTAAGAACCTAAGTAACCATTGATTATTAGGAAGGCATTCCCCATGGTATTAAGAGAAGATCTCTAATACCTAGCTTGGTCAAACTAGCTTAGTCGGACTGCTTGATTTTTACCCCTAAACAAGTGATTATGACAAAAGATTGCATTGAATTAAATGTTTGATACTAAGCCAATGCGCTGAATAGTATGATACCAATCACAATCAAAGCAGACAAACATGGATGCAAAAAAGATAAGGGCAATGCTAATGGACAAGAAACACTGTTTGTGTCGATGGTCGCGCTTGATTTGAAGGTTCCATGAAGGTCCAAATCCTATCAATAGCAACACGCTCCTGTACACACTAGGAAACAAAAGGAATACCTCCAGGAGGCACATCAGTGGGAAAAATTAAAACTCCTAAAAAACAAACTCAAAACAAATCTAGACCCCTAACCTACCTATCTGTCACCCCTTTTAGAATCAAGGAAGAGGATATTATATAAACCGGGTGGCCACCCTAAGGCTAGGCCTCTATCCTCATCATCTAGATAAATAAAATCGTTGTCCGTGAGGCCATAGTCTTCCTCGGTCTTTATTAGTTCCTCTTCATCATCCTCTTGTGCAAGCATGCTAATCAAGAACCTCGTGATGCGTGGATACTCATCTTGTGCAAAAGAATAAGCATGTGCCATTGGAGACACATTCGCTACTGGGTAGGGATCACTAGTTAGCCATAGACGTATCAACCATTCTAACTCCTCAAAATTTCTCTCACATGCAAGGCTCTCTATCAAATCCCATTCGTAAGAAAGTATAGGGTAGCATACGTAGAACACTTGTTGAAAAGACAAGGGGTACCTTTCATCAAAAATAGAAGTGCATGCCTCTGGTGAAGTAGCCATTTCTGACAAGACAGATAGATTTGGTTAGGCCTTTAAAACATAAGTGTTGTTTTTGTGTGTTGCTTGAATTGACACGGGGAATTTGGACTTATATGTAAGATCTGATAGGGTGCTCTCTCATTGCTAGGCGCTCTTGCTCTTTACTATTTTTGTTTTTTTGTGAGTATAAGGCTATATATATACATTCCCTAAGATCGGAGATTAAGAGGTCAGGGAAAAGGTTGAGAGGGAAGCAAGTGAATGATGGATGTCCACAAACACTCCCCCCTTCCTTGGGTAGATCATACCGTTTGAAATGAGCTTGTCACCCTTTGAAACCAATGTTCCAGTTGGTAATAGGTGAGGATTTTTGCCAGTAGTTTTCTATTACCCTAGGTGCCTCGTCAAGTTGCAAGGGTGGTAAGGTACTCTCCCGGATTTTATTTGCAACGTTGTTGTAGGTGGTGAATTACCCCGGAAGGTGCAAACTCTTTCTTGCTTGGATGGATATGTACAGTGGTAGGTGGAGGTTGTGTCGAAGCTTCTATTTGCATATAGGAACTACATGAAGAGCAAGAAGCTTCATTTGATTTCCCTGTTCCTGAGCTAGGTGGAGCAAATCGTTCTTTCTTTGGTACCAAAACTAGCTCTAGAACGGTGTGTAACATTCCATGATTTTTTCCTTTCCGCGATTTTCAATTTGTTTTGGAGCCACAGGATTGGGTTTACATGGGCCAGGTGACAGGTAAGAGTACACTTTACGTTTGGGCACCCAGATTTGATCATTTCCTTCATAGTATCCTTGGGCTTCCAATAGTCGTTTAGGAATCCAACGCAGCGTTTCTTTACATTTCTTGGAGTGAGTGGTATGGTTCTTACTAGGTTTCCGTTTTTTTGCATCAACCATGCTCACTACAGAGGTTTTAGGGACCCACTTGTATGTTTTCTTTGTTATATTAGGATGGTTCTTGTGTGTCTCAAGCTTTCTTTCAACTACATCAGTTGAAGCTCTAGAGAGTTGGGCTATGGGGACGTATGGTTCAACCTCCTGGACATGCAATGTCTTGGGTTTTATTTCCTTGGGCAATATCTCAGGGACTATGGCTTGAGTGGTAGGGCTAAGAGTTGGTTTTGCGTTGTAACACCCCCAGTCCCCCATCAATAGTGCATTTGGTGGCTATCATCCACGTGCGGCCTAGGTTTATATTACCCTCCATAGTTCCAGTAGGCATGACCAAAAAGTCTTGAGCTACCACCCCATTGTCATAACTGACAGAAGTGTGCCAGATTCCAAAAACCGTAGTTTTTTTCTTGTTGACACCCTTGACTTGGATAATACTCTCAGATAGAGGTGGCTTCCCTAACTGACACCACACCCCATAGGATAGCAGATTGTATTTAGCACCCGTGTCCAATAAGGCTTTATATAGCACTTTTCCATAGGCACTATTTAACTCAATGGGGTATATAGTAGAGGTGTGTCAGAGTCCAACCCATCCTCTTCGATTTCCATGTGGAATGCATTTGTGACCCCAAGGTTAGCCTCTCGTTTTTGTCTTATACGTTGTTGTCACTCCTTAGCCTCAGCTTGAGCTTGTATCTTGTTTAACTCGGTTTGTGCTTTGGCGGCCTTTTTTTGATGAATGGCCCGTAGTTCTTCTTGGATTAAAGGATCATAATATCTTTTGAATTTACTCCCATTGAGGAATCCAATGGTTTCAACTCCATCAAGAGTTTCCACACGAAGGGTACCTTGTGGGGTAATTTCACATACTCTATATGGTCCTTTACCAGCATATTTCAACTTTCTCTTCTCTTTACATACTCCATACATAAGGACTTTATCACCAACTTTGATATCCTTGTCCTTCACATGGCGATCAAACCACTTTCTTTCCTATCCTTTTCCACAAGAGCATTTTGCACAGCCAACAACTGTCTCTCTTCGTCTAGTTTTTCTAAGATAAACAAACGCTCGGTTAAGGGGTTACCATTCCATCCTTCTTGCGAAGCTACCCTAAGACTAGGAATGACAAACTCCCAAGGCATAACCGCTTCTTGGCCGTATACCATTTTGAATGGCGTACAATTAATAGCCACTTTATAAGCAGTACGATAAGCCCATAGAGCAGATGTCAACTTCAAATCCCAATCAGTGAGATGAGCTTCTACCGTCTTGGTTAAAATAGAGATTAGAGTCTTGTTGGTGCTCTCGGCTTGTCCATTAGCTTGCGGGTAATAAGGTGTAGACTTATGGTGGGATATCATAAAGGTCGTGGTAAGCTCTCTTATTACCTCATTTATAAAATGGGTACCATTATCACTAACAATTTCAAAAGGGCAACCAAATCTTGTGATAATGTTCTCAAAAAGAAACTTAGCTGTTGTCCTCGCGTCAGCTTTTTGTGAAGCCTTAGCTTCAGCCCACTTTGTTACATAGTCCGTAGCAACTAGAATATATCGAGATTGAGTGTTGCGAGCTGCGGGACTAATTGGACCTACAAAGTCTAAGCCCCATTTTTCAAATGGTTGGGTTACTTTAATAGGATGTAAGGGCTTTGTCCTTGCGCTGTGTGGTCTTGTAACGTTGGCACTCATCACACCCTTTTGTAAAAAGTGATGCATCCTTAAATAAAGTTGGCCACCAATAGCCTGATTGCAAACCTTTCTAGCAGTCAGGTCCCCTGAAAAATGTCCTCCTGCTATGCCATATGTGTTCTTGCAAGATATACAAATATTCATCCTCGCGGGCACAACGCCTAAGAATATCGTCCTTGCCTAATCTATACAGGGTTCCGGCAATCAAACAATAGGGTTCACATTCTTTTACTAGCCTTGAACGATATCCTTACGAAGTTCCTTGGGTGGAAAACCATTAACTAAAAAGTTAACAATGTTCTCACTCCATTCAGGCATAGTCTCAACTATGAATAGGGAAGTATCGGGTAATTCATCATCAACTCCTGTAGGGGCTTCACCATTGGGTATGCGAGACAATATGATCAGCCATGACGTGCCCTTTACCGGGTCTCACTACAATCGTGAAATCAAACTCCAGAAGAATTAACAACCATCGTGTGATTCTTCCTGTGGAGCATGGCTTGTTTTACCAGATACAGCAATGCTTGATGATCCAAATAAAATACAAACTTGTTTGCCAGAAGGTAGTAGCGAAATTTCTTTACTGCATAAACCATTGCCAAACCTTCTCGCTCTGTAGTGGTGTAGTTCCTTTCAGCATCGTTCAATTGACGGCTTGCAAAGCTAATGGGATAGTCCAATTTATGTTCTCCTGGTTGAGTGAGAACACACCCAATAGCAAAGTTTGATGCATCAATATGCACATGGAAAATGACATCCCAGTTAGGTGCTCTTAAAATCGGAGCACTTGCTAGTGTTTTTCTTCAATTGTTCATAGGCCTGGTCACACTCTTCAGTCCATGTAAATTCAATGAGAAGCTTGTACAAAGGACGTGCTATCTCAGCGAAAAATAAAATAAAACCGTCGATAATAACCCACGTGTCCCATGAACCTTTGAACTCCCTTGTAATTGGTTGGTGGTGGCAACTCTAGAATCACTTTAATTTTGCTCTCATCGGTTGAGATACCATTTCTTGGATACTATATGCCCTAAAATAACTCCATGCTTGACCCAAAATTGGCATTTGAACGGGTTCAATGAGATACGATATAACCTACATTTTTCAAACACCTTCCGCAAACATGATAGATGTTTCCTTCCAAGAAGAGTAAACACAAAGGTCGTCTAAGAAAGCTTCACAAAACTCTCTCATATTCTTTAAAAGCAGTGTTTTTTAATCGTTGGAATGTAGCAGGGGCATTTGTTAAGCCAAAAGCCATCACACGAAATAGCAAACACGCCCTTAATTCTGTGATGAGGCAGTAGTTTTAGCTTGGTCCTCTAGCGCTTATCGTGATTTGGTTGTAGCTTGAGTACCCATCTAGAAAGCTATAAGCTTCCTTGCCTGCAACTCTTTCGAGTACATGTTCGGAATATGGTAGGGGGTAATGGTCTCTTCTAGTAGCTGCATTAACTTTTTTGAGGTCCACGCACACCCTGAGTTTCCATTCTTTTTTGGCACGATAACTATTGGCGACACCCATTCAGAGTGTTCAATAGGATATATGAACCCACATTTGATAAGCTTTTCTAGTTCTTCTTGAATGATCTTTGCGTACTTAGGATTCATCGGGTAGGGTCTTTGTTGTACGGGCTTCGCAGTGCTAATCATAGGGATTGTATGTTGGACCACAGAAGGCGGAACACCTTTCATATCATGGTATGTCCAAGCGAATACGTCCTTGAATTCCTTGAGAAGCTCTTTGAGGACCGCCTCTTCAACTTCTGTGAGGTCTTGGGCAATAAAAACAGGTTTTGATTCTTCACCGGGGTCAGCTAATTCTATTTCTTTAACTATTGCTGGACCATCATAGATTCCATTATTCCCATCGATAGGTATTCTTTGGGCTTTTGTGTACACAACCTTTGCTTCCCCTGTGGTGTAAGATTTGAAATGTTCTGGTGCAGGATGCAAGTCTGTGGATTCTGGTTGTGCGTTGGTTTGTGCTTCCATTTCTGCTTTCTTGTGTTGTCGAGCTAACTCTTGGTTTTGACGCCTCCTTGCAGTGCGGCTCAACTTTGGCTTGTCTATGATCTCTAATTGGGCTATGTCATGGGGTCGTGGTCTACACCACATAACATTTTGGAGATATTCACCCCAATTGTCTACCAATTTTCGATGAGCATCACATGCTCCTATATAACTGAGCCATTCTGCTGAGGATCTCTTCTTGTTTATCCTAGCACGTACATTGGCTCGATATCGACGCCTCTTAAGGTTTTTCTTTTTCTTATTTGAGACCTGCTTTGATTTGCATTTAGATCTGGCTCACTAAAGGAGTCCTCGTTGGTGTCCTCTTCACTCTCGGAGGAGCTATCATCGGTTGATGTGCTCGGTCCTTCCAAATGTTTTGACTCTGAACTTGCTCCACTCTCTAATTCATGAGATTCAGAATCCGTTTCACTCTGGGAGTCAGTGTCCAAGTCGTGTTGGTCAAAGTCTTCTATTGAGCTATCGGTGTCACTGTCAGATTGGTCCACAATTGCCTTGCCCTTAGAAGATGCATGTATGGCACTTATCATGTTCAGAGGTGCAATTTGTGGTACCTCTTCCCCCTCTGGTGTGACCCAAGTGGTTCCTCTATTTCCCCAGGTATCTATTGTTGCAGCTAGGTGTACCCAATCCACATTGTCTGATTCCGTCATACCCGGTAACACATCCATGTAAGGAGAATCTTGGCCAATGTCTGTATCCTTCTTACAAGTGTAACAATATTGTAGTGGGGCCGAGTGAACTGTGGTGTCAGAGCGATGATCAATAATGGTTTTACTCCCTAAGGGGTGTACCTTACCAGTCACCAAATCCACTCTAAGGACAGAGTCTTGGAATTGCAAATAGACATGATTTTTAGACCAATCGTGAACCATTTGTGCTTCCCTCATGAATGGTCGTCCTAAAATCATTTCATATGACATAAGGTGTTTAGAGAAATCCATGACAATGAACGTATGTCGTACCTTGTGTCCTAGAACTTTGATCTTAAGATCCTTGAGCATCCCCATAGGTTTGGTTATGGTACCATTTGCCATCTTTACCACAATGTTAGTAACACTGAGGCGGGGTTTTCCCATGGATTCCCAACAATCTTTTGTAACGATGCTAACTCCCGCACCACCATCAAGAATTCCCTTTATAGTTAATCCCTTGGTAGTGATGGGTAGGGTCGCATTAGACTCGTCGCCTTCAAAATACTGCCCTAATTCGTTAATGGGTACCTCGATCACAGACTCGTGTCCATCTAAGTCAAGTGATTGCACATGATTTTCCTCATCAATCATAATCGAGTCAGGCCTATTTGGTTGCGCAAACTACGGTAATCCCGTTCGTAGCTCTCCGTTAAGGAATTCTCGAAGTGCAAGTAATAACTCAGGATCTCCATACAGCTTTGCTACGATCGTGGTTCGGACCTCAGAAGACATGAAGTCCACTAGTTTGGCAACATTCATTGGTGTTTTGCAGGGTGTAGGTCCTTGACTAGGAACTGGTGAGGATGGAATCTCAGATTCCTCAATGGGATCAGGTATTCCTTCGTTAAACATCCTTTCCAACAAGAAGGGTGTATGCTCACTTTCTGATGTCCTGTCCTCACTCCCTTCTTGGATGATACTAGATATGGCTAACGGTCTATGGTTCATGTGGGGTGGATGAACTTGCGTGGGAAACACTGTGTCATGAATTTTGACCTGCATGGGTTTCTGGTTCTAGTTTCCTTTGAGTCTCCTCCACTAAACCTCTTAGATGTTTCACCTGCTCAATCTCGTCTACTGGGTTTGGGTACGTCCCAATCTTCTTTTTACGATTCTTCCCTTTTTGCCCCTGCGGTTTATCTTGGGGGTCTTGGATTGGATTTGGAAACACTTGTGGTGTTTTCAGAGGCTCTTTATGGTTTTCTCTTATTCGGTTTTCATTTGGTTCCATGTTACGGTTTTCTTTGTCGGTCTTTCCCTTTGTGGTATTGGTTCTAGTCTCCATTGTCTCGACTGAATCTGAATCATCCTCGAGGTCATTCATATACACGGGTCATCTCCTGTTCCTATGTTTGTTTTGGAACTTGGCTTTGAATTTTCCATATTCTGCGACTTCTTCCTTCGTGTCTTCTTTTTCTTTGCTTGGATAATTGACGCAGTATCTCTCTCTTCGAGGATATGTCCTGGCCCTTGAAGCATGGACCGTGTAATCGCATAAGCAGGTGCGACGGGTGGTATTGGCGATGTCACACTAGCAATTTCGACCAAATTCAGGGGTGTGATTTTAGGCGCATTTGGGTTATAGGGCATTGGGCAATCAAGTGATCTATGCCACAACGATTACATGTGAGTATTGGCATTGCAGACGTGCTCCCTTGATTCATTTGCATCTGTGCAGCATTCTTTTGCAGCCTAATAGGGCACTCCGCTCCTCGATGTGGTCCACCACACCCGTAGCATTGAAGAGGTGGCCTCCTAGCCTGGGTGTTGATATTTTGACCTTTGGATGCGAGAGCAGCAGCTTGATAAACCGGCTTGACTTGTCCCCAACAATCTTCCATGTAGTAAATAGGACACTCTTCCAATGTATCAAGTCCGTAGGCAATACTAGTGTCTATTTCCTCCTCACAGCCATCTGCATAAGCATTTGATGGCTCGCAACCCACTTGGTTCATAGGGGCGACTCTTGGATGCGGGGCTGCGGTCCTAGCACAGGAGGTGGTAGCGGTGTAGCTTGTACAACATTTTGAGATCTAGGGACCATGTGTTGCGGTAGTTGCTCAACAGGTGGAGTAGGCATCAATACAGGAGCTCGAGGCACATCCGTCCAGGCTACAGGTGGTCTATTTGCCATCATACGTTTGATCATTAAACAATCCTTAGCTTGGTGACCATACCTACCACATGCGTTGCAAGTTCCATTAAATTTTACTCTAAACGTAGGGCACTCACTAGTGCTATGTGGGCCTAAGCAAATGGAACACCATTGTTGCTCCCTTCTTGGATACATGTGACTATTTTGAGGGGGTCGGTTATCCTTAAGAGACTCTTGGATTGCCTTGGTGAGGTCTGTCAAGAATGTCTCAAATACCTTTGGCTCATTGGCAATGGGCTTTGCAGTCATGGGTTCATACTCAATGGCTTGTGAGCTAGTGGATCTCGTGTCAGTAGACACCCTCATGCCTGCTATCATCAAGTTGTCCTCTAATTGGATTGCATTGGCAGTGACATCTTCCCAGGTTGTGATACCTCTAATCACTAGTCCATTATAGATTCCTTCATTCCTCAACCCTCGAATGAATCGATCAAGCAGTTGGTTATTGTTGAAGTGCTCATTTATAGGGCAACGAGAGTTTAAGTGCTTTAGACGACTAATGAAGTCCCTTACTGACTCTCCTTCCTTACGTTCGGCCTTCTGTAGCTGAGATGCTACACCCCAAAGCACACCTTCTCGTATGTACTCCTTTAGAAACAACCTTCGAAGGGTAGGGTAGATTGTTTTCTCGTCCACCCTTAGGGTCCTATACCAATCTCCAGCCTTCCCACTTAATGTCAAGCTTAAGGCATTGCACTTATGTAGTTCGTTGCGTTCCCCTAAGGAATCACATACTTGTTCAAACACTTCAATGTGTTTCCTAGCATCTTCGTCCCCATTGAATTTTTGCGTGAGTTTGGCAATTTGTACTGCCTTACTTCTAGGCTCTCTATCAGATGCATGACGCATATTTTCCACGATAGATCGACCTATGGTTTGAGCAAACGCTGCCAAGTCACCTATGTGAGGAGGTAGGGCCGGTGGAGGTACTCTTGGAATCATATGTGGGAGAGGGACGGGTGCCGGTCTTGGCATATGTGTGGATGATGCAGGATATGGAACATAACCGGGCATAGGTCCACTCGGATAAGGGCTAGGGAGCGGCACTCAAGGAGCATACGCAAGTGGTACAATTGGAGGTGTGGGGGCCATGTGTGCATAAGGGGCTAGAGGCACATATGGTTGAGGCCCCATATTAGGTACTACGACACTAGGTAGTGGCATTGCGCTAACCGTAGATGTCATCGGTACATTCTCTGTCAGGCTTATCCCTGGAGTGAGCACTATGTTTTCCTTGATAGAGGGTTGAGCCAAGTTAGGGAAGCTAAAGTTTTCACTCGGAGGCTCAGATTGCATAGAGACCCCAGGTGAAATGACGTAAGATGGGTCCATGGGACTCATTAGAGGAGTCTCCATTTGTGATAGAGTAGGCTGTTGAGCCTTGCTCGTATCCAGAAATCTCATGGGGCCAGTTGAGAGTATATTTACCCCTCGGTTTTGCCTTTCTGATTGAATAATGCCATGGATAACATTACAGATCATTTTCTGTTGATCTTCGATGCTCGTGGCACTAGAGGTGGATTGTACAATCTCTATCCATCCTACATGGTAGGCGTGGCCAGAGTGTAGATCCGTCAACACCTCAGTGTGGAGGTCGTATGTCCAATGATCATTAATGAACAATCCTTCTAGAGTCGACGTGTTAATGGTTTCTTGTGAGGTAGAAGCAATGTTGCTCCCCGTGGTTTTACTTGTCACCAACGGTACTCTAGAGGGAACTTCTGAAGGAGGAAGCTCAACAGTGCCTTCTTGGTAAGAAGTTGGCAGGATATCCACATGGACACTCTTTGGGGGTGTGGGGTCCACGTGCGATGTGAAAGGAGATTCCACTTCCCCACCCCCTTCGCGTGCTTCATCTGCATCAGGTTCCGAGCGAGTAGCTCTACCTAATGTTTCCATGAAACGGCTAAACATACTAGTACTAGGCTGTGGAGCTTCGGGAGGTGCATGGCCTTCTCTCTCAGTGTTTTGGTTAGGGTATGCTTCCATGATTTCTGAGTCGGAGGAGGAATCACTAGCGGCTATTTTAGGGTCTTGGGTGGTGCTACCTTGTGTCCCCGCTGAGGGTCTAGAGCTTATCGTGGATGGGTAATGGGTGTCCGTATGAACAGAGGCACCCTCAATATGCTCGTGTTCTAGCACCCGCCCAGAGCGTAAGTGCATGTGCTTTTGATACCCTAAGGTGTCAAAAAGCTGCTCTAGGAGGCCTTGTGACTAGTTTTTAGCGTGTTTTTTGTTTGATTTTTTTGCTAGATTTTTTAGAGCGTGTCGTGGAATGGGCCGTGTGATAGCTCGAAACGAGCCTATCGGTCAGAGGGTCGTGCCGTGCTTTACAGCCCTCCGTTTGGTCAGAGGGTCGTGCCGTGCTTTACAACCCTCCCTAAAACTGTCAATTTCCAGTAGGGAACTAGGCCCAAACTAGAAAGTCTAAGGGTGCAAGTGGGAAGAGAAAGGAGGAGAGTGGAGGACTTGTCCCACATGCTCTCATTCTCTCTTGAGGGAGTAGGGTATATATATAAGAGTGAGTCTAGTATATATCATAAGACTGAGGACTGAGGCCTGGGCCTGGGCCTAGGCCTGGGCCTGGGCCTGGGAAAATGATCCCGATCTATCTTTTATACAAACCAACCCGTCCGTTTTAAGAGTCACGTTTTTTATTTTCGAAAAATTTAGCCGCCCGCTCGCTCGCGTTTTTAATTTCCGATTTTTTCCTTTTTTAAAATATTTTTTTCCCTAGAAATTTTTTTTTCCTTTTTCTTTTTGGTGCAGAAAATACAGAAATTGAAAACGCAGATATGCAAAAATTGCAGAAAACGCAGATATGCAGAAATTTCAGAAAACGCAGAAATTGAACAAACGCAGATATGCAGAAAATTGAAAAACGCAGAAATGCAGAAATTGCAGAAATTGCAAAAATTGCAGAAAAAAAACGCAGAAATTGCAGAAAATGCAGAAATTGCAGAAAATTAAAAAAACGCAGAAATGCAGAAAATTGCAGGAATTGAAAACGCCGAACTTGAAAATGCAGAAATTGCGGAAATTGAAAAAACGTAGACAATACCAGAAATTGAAACTTGACAGCAAATGCAGAAAACGCAAAAAACAGAAATCTCCACACACTCCTTCCCTGCCTTTCCTATGATAGAAATTGCACCACAAGGAAGCGTAAAGTGCTAACCAAGCTTAGTGTAGGGCATATCCCCGGCAGCGGCGCCAAAAATGTGCGCTCCTTGCCGCACTGTCGAAGCAAGGGACTTGCCAATACACCGTATGCGAGCCACAAATGGCTCCAAGCACACAACAAGCCTAAACTAGCAAGCTCAAGAAAACAAAGGGTGTGTCACTCACCGCTCTACGCTCGCCTTCGTGGTGGATTCCTCGCCGCGATGAAGAAGAAGCTGCAGTCGTGCCGCGCTCAACCGCTTCGCCGCCGTCGTGCCTTCGTAATGCTCGATCGCACACACACTCTCCCTCTCTCTCTCTCTCACACACACACACACACAAGGAGGTGAAGAAGAAGAAGATGGAGATGGAGCAAGAGCACTCTTCAATTGCACAAATGAGAGAATGAGTAAAAATTAGGTTTAGTTGGCTTTTATAGGAGCTCACCCCATTCACACTTGGGCGCCCATGCTTAGCCAACTAAACCTAGCATGTTCGTGTTAGAGTGCGCCTCTCATCGGCGATCACTCTACCTTTCCTTATTGGACCGACAAGCCCGGTACCTGACTCTACCAAATACATAATACACGTCCGTCGTAGGTGATGGGGTGTCCGTGTGCAATGAGGGTTAACAACCACTTTTATTAAGAATATGTGGGTGTTAAGCTCCACCACTTGTCCAACCTATAAGGCTACATCTTAAAGGTTATTCTTTCTTACTACTTGGAGTGACCATGATAGGTTTTACATGGGGGTTTGGTTCCAAGGTCCACCACTTGTCCAAGCTAACTCTATTGAAACATAGAGAGAAGCAAAGGTCCACCCCTTGTCTAAGCTAGGGTCCATTGAAACATGGAGAGAAGGATGCTCCACCATTTGTCCAAGGTAGCCTCCATTCAAACATGAGGAGAAGCAAGGTGCACCATGTCTCCAAGATGTTAGGCTCCATCGAAAAACATTAAACCCACGATATGTCGTAGATGAGGGGTTTACATTCAAGGTCCAACACTTGTCCAAGCTATTAGTGCTAGTAGCATGAGTGGTTTTGTCTCAAGATTCACCACTTTTTCACTCTATGTCATTATATTAAGAATATTAGGGTGTTAAGGTCCAGCACTTGTCCAACCTATAAGGCTATATCTTAAAGGTCATTCTTTCTCACCACTTGGAGTGACCATGATAGGTTTTACATGGGGGTTTGGTTCCAAGGTCCACCACTTGTCCAACCTAACTCTATTGAAAAAAGAGAGAAACAAAGGTCCACCACTTGTCCAAGCTAGGGTCCATTGAAACATGGAGAGAAGGATGCTCCACCATTTGTCCAAGGTAGGCTCCATTGAAACATGACGAGAAGCAAGCTACACCATGTCTCCAAGATGCTAGGCTCCATCGAAATACATTAAACCCACGATATTTCATAGATGAGGGGTTTACATTCAAGGTCCACCACTTGTCCAAGCTATTATTGGTTATAGCCTCAGTGGTTTGGTCTCAAGATTCACCACTTTTATTAAGAATATGTGAGTGTTAAGGTCCACCACTTGTCCAACCTATAAAGCTACATCTTAAAGGTTATTCTTTCTTACTACTTGGAGTGATTATGATAGGTTTTACATGGGGGTTTGGTTTCAAGCTCACCACTTGTCCAAGCTAACTCTAATGAAAGATAGAGAGAAGCAAAGGTCAACCCCTTGTCTAATCTACGGTCCATTGAAACATGGAGAGAAGGATGCTCCACCATTTGTCCAAGGTAGGCTCTATTGAAACATGAGGAGAAGCAAGGTGCACCATGTCTCCAAGATGCTATGCTCCATTGAAAAACATTAATTCCACGATATGTCGTAGATGAGGGGTTTACATTCAAGGTCCACCACTTGTCCAAGCTATTATCACTAGTAGCATGAGTGGTTTTGTCTCAAGATTCACCATTTTTCCACTCTATGTCATTATATTAAGAATATGCGCGTGTTAAGGTCCACCACTTGTCCAACCTATAAGGCTACATCTTAAAGGTTATTCTTTATTACCACTTGGAGTGACCATGATAGGTTTTACATGGGGCTTTGGTTCCAAGATCCACCACTTGTCCAAGCTAACTCTATTGAATCATAGAGAGAAGCAAAGGTCCACCACTTGTCCAAGCTAGGCTCCATTGAAACATGGAGAGAAGGATGCTTCACCATTTGTTAAAGCTAACTCTATTGAAACATGGGGTGTTTGCGTTCAAGGTCCACCACTTGTCCAAGCTATTAGTGCTAGTAGCATGAGTGGTTTTGTCTCAAGATTCACCACTTTTTCACTCTATGTCATTATATTAAGAATATTAGGGTGTTAAGGTCCACCACTTGTCCAACCTATAAGGCTATATCTTAAAGGTTATTCTTTCTCACCACTTGGAGTGACCATGATAGGTTTTACATGGCGGTTTGGTTCCAAGGTCCACCACTTGTCCAAGCTAACTCTATTGAATAATAGAGAGAAGCAAAGCTCCACCACTTGTCCAAGCTAGGGTCCATTGAAACATGGAGAGAAGGATGCTCCACCATTTGTCCAAGCTAGGCTCCATTGAAACATGACGAGAAGTAAGCTGCACCATGTCTCCAAGATGCTAGGCTCCATCGAAATACATTAAACCCACGATATTTCGTAGATGAGGGGTTTACATTCAAGGTCCACCACTTGTCCAAGCTATTATTGGTTATAGCCTGAGTGGTTTGGTCTCAAGATTCACCACTTTTATTAAGAATATGTGAGTGTTAAGGTCCACCACTTGTCCAACCTATAAGGCTACATCTTAAAGGTTATTCTTTCTTACTACTTGGAGTGACCATGATAGGTTTTACATGGGGGTTTGGTTCCAAGGTCCACCACTTGTCCAAGCTAACTCTATTGAAACATAGAGAGAAGCAAAGGTCCACCCCTTGTCTAAGCTAGGGTCCATTGAAACATGGAGAGAAGGATGCTCCACCATTTGTCCAAGGTAGGCTCCATTGAAACATGAGGAGAAGCAAGGTGCACCATGTCTCCAAGATGCTAGGCTCCATCGAAAAACATTAAACCCACGATATGTCGTAGATGAAGGGTTTACATTCAAGGTCCAACACTTGTCCAAGCTATTAGTGCTAGTAGCATGAGTGGTTTTGTCTCAAGATTCACCACTTTTTCACTCTATGTCATTATATTAAGAATATTAGGGTGTTAAGGTCCACCACTTGTCCAACCTATAAGGCTATATCTTAAAGGTCATTTTTTCTCACCACTTGGAGTGACCATGATAGGTTTTACATGGGGGTTTGGTTCCAAGGTCCACCACTTGTCCAAGCTAACTCTATTGAAACATAGAGAGAAACAAAGGTCCAGCACTTGTCCAAGCTAGGGTCCATTGAAACATGGAGAGAAGGATGCTCCACTATTTGTCCAAGATAGGCTCCATTGAAACATGACGAGAAGCAAGCTACACCATGTCTCCAAGATGCTAGGCTCCATCGAAATACATTAAACCCACGATATTTCGTAGATGAGGGGTTTACATTCAAGGTCCACCACTTGTCCAAGCTATTATTGGTTATAGCCCCAGTGGTTTGGTCTCAAGATTCACCACTTTTATTAAGAATATGTGAGTGTTAAGGTCCACCACTTGTCCAACCTATAAGGCTACATCTTAAAGGTTATTCTTTCTTACTACTTGGAGTGATTATGATAGGTTTTACATGGGGGTTTGGTTCCAAGGTCCACCACTTGTCCAAGCTAACTCTAATGAAAGATAGAGAGAAGCAAAGGTCAACCCCTTGTTTAATCTAGGGTCCATTGAAATATGGAGAGAAGGATGCTCCACCATTTGTCCAAGGTAGGCTCTATTGAAACATGAGGAGAAGCAAGGTGCACCATGTCTCCAAGATGCTAGGCTCCATTGAAAAACATTAAACCCACGATATGTCGTAGATGAGGGGTTTACATTCAAGGTCCACCACTTGTCCAAGCTATTATCACTAGTAGCATGAGTGGTTTTGTCTCAAGATTCACCATTTTCCCACTCTATGTCATTATATTAAGAATATGCGCGTGTTAAGGTCCACTACTTGTCCAACCTATAAGGCTACATCTTAAAGGTTATTCTTTATTACCACTTGGAGTGACCATGATAGGTTTTACATGGGGCTTTGGTTCCAAGATCCACCACTTGTCCAAGCTAACTCTATTGAATCATAGAGAGAAGCAAAAGTCCACCACTTGTCTAAGCTAGGCTCCATTGAAACATGGTGAGAAGGATGCTCCACCATTTGTCGAAGCTAACTCTATTGAAACATGGGGGGTTTACGTTCAAGGTCCACCACTTGTCCAAGCTATTAGTGCTAGTAGCATGAGTGGTTTTGTCTCAAGATTCACCACTTTTTCGCTCTATGTCATTATATTAAGAATATTAGGGTGTTAAGGTCCACCACTTGTCCAACCTATAAGTCTATATCTTAAAGGTTATTCTCTCTCACCACTTGGAGTGACCATGATAGGTTTTACATGGCGGTTTGGTTCCAAGGTCCACCACTTGTCCAAGCTAACTCTATTGAATAATAGAGAGAAGCAAAGGTCCACCACTTGTCCAAGCTAGGGTCCATTGAAACATGGATAGAAGGATGCTCCACCATTTGTCCAAGATAGGCTCCATTGAAACATGAAGAGAAGCAAGATGCACGATGTCTCCAAGATGATAGGCTCCATCGAAATACCTTAAACCCACTATATTTCGTAGATGGGGGGTTTACTTTCAAGGTCCACCACTTGTCCAAGCTATTATCGCTAGTAGCATGGTTTGGTCTCAAGATTCACCAGTTTTCCACTCTATGTCATTATATGAAGAATATCTGGGTGTTAAGGTCCACCACTTGTCCAACCTATAAGGCTATATCTTAAATGATATTGTTTTTGACCACTTGGAATGTGCATGATATGTTTTACATGGGGTTTTGTTCCAAGGTCCACCACTTGTCCAAGCTAGATCTATTACATATATATTATACGTACAATATTCAACTAGATTCCCTACCTATCATGTCCAGTAGCATGGATGCTCTAGCTTGAAGGTCCACCACTTGTCCAACCTATACTCTCTTATGTAAGGGAGATCTCGCTATAAATTCAAAACCTTCCCGCCTAAATTTAAAATATTCCTCCCAAATCTTAAATATCCCGCCTAAATTTTAAAATATCCCGCCCAAATTTTAAAATTCAAACTTTTTTATAAAAATTTAAATTTTACTACTTAAATTTAAAATATTCCACGCGAAATTGATTTTAAATTCAAGTTTACCACAAAAAGATATCATTATACCACCTAAATTCAAATATGCAAACCTCAAAACATTATATTGTACATAAATTCAAACAAATTCAAATTAACAAGCCTAAACTGATATTAGTTTGCATAGATATGAATTTATCACACCTAAATTTTGTCACCATGTTAGAGAGAGTGGTTAGAGAATTTGAACAAGGTCCACCACTTGTCCAACCTAGATACCAAGAAGGATTGAGTGTACAAGGTATTGTTTGGAGGTCCTTATAGTCCACTGGTCTCAAGGTCCACCACTTGTGGTAAGGGTCACCAAAAAGTGTATATATTCATCCAAAGAAATACATGTATTTTTGGTCTACATGTCCTAGTTTAAACCATTTATGTCCATTAGGTGTATCACTAAACAACACTACTATTTTTGAGAAACAGAAGTTACAATCATATCTACAAATGGATTAGAGGAAAATCAACTCAGCATACATCCAGAACTCGCTACAAGAATCGACTTTAACAGATCACGCAAGTAAGTCTTCCATTCAATTTTACTAGTATTACAATGTGTTAGTTATTTGTGATATTTATGTATGTATATATACTATGTATGCATATCGTAATTAAGTGTAATTGTGTATCTGCATTATGTATGAGTATTACAATGAAATAACACAAATATACATACATACACATAGATAACACAGACGCACACATACATGAGCATGTATTTTCAAGAGAGAGATAGCAAGATACAGAGATAGATAGATAGAGAGAGAGAGAGAGAGATAAATACCTATTTTTTAGAGAGAGGAGAGAGAAAGATAACAGATTTCACTGTGTTTATGTATGTGGAAGAGAGGAAGACGATGTATGGGAATATGTGCACGTATTTTCAAGAGAGAGACAACAAGATAACAGATTTCATTGTGGTTATGTATGTGGAAGTGAGGAAGACGATGTGTGGGAATATGTGCATGTATTTTCAAGAGAGAGACAGCAAGATAACAGATTTCACTGTGGTTATGTATGTGGAAGAGAGGAAGACGATGTGTGGGAATATGTGTATGTGTGCGGGGATACTTTTAAACTATGTATCTCTGTCTTTTGACGAGAGAGTGTGTGTGCAAGAAGAGTTACAGAGAACCATCTTCTCTATATGGAGAAAGACAGAGAGTGAGAGAGAGAGAAATACCTGTTTTTTCTCTATTCGTGAGGTGTTCAATGTCTCCCGAGAAGACTGCCCGATCCTGCCCTTCTGGAAAGCGTTGTGTACGCTACTGTTTCTTTATCTTGTGCGCGAACTTTCAATCCTGTGCACTCCACCTGTGTGTTGTGTACGATGCCGAGCTTGCTCCTCTACGCGCGCGTATACTCCAACTGTGTGCGATCCGTGTGCGATTTCTGTGTGTTTGTTGCTCGCCTGCTTTCTCTGTGTGCGTTGCTCGTGCGCTCTCTGTGTGCCTAATCTTGATAGGGTTTATTAGAATGCCACGTATGCTACAAGTCCATGTTTTATCATAGGATTAAAAAAAACAAAAGAAATATAAAAAATTAACCAATTCACACGACCAAAATTAAAGAAATCATGGTTGAAAATATGAAAAACATGCGTAACTCTATACTAGGAATTCACTTTAAAAAAAAGAAATCTTTGGGCGCCGCCCCTTGACCCCGCCCAGAACAATATCCCAAAATCAACCTCCCAAGCCCCGCCATCGAGAGCGCTATATTCCACATCCCCATCAAGAGCGCTACCCCCAAACCTCACGTGGAAGCGCTGCCTTGTCACCCCATTGTGGCATTGCCCTAAGACCCCGCATCTGGAGTGCTAAATGGGAACATTCTTCATTAGTGAAATTTTGAACATAAATTATATTAGCATATACTTAAATATAATACAAATATTAACATATTAGCTATACTACTAATTTACTGTAGCAGTTCTAGATTATGTCCCATACTATATTTAAGGTGCCAAAGGTTTGGCCTTATGGTCCTAGATTTAGCCAAGTGGTCAACACATATAGGACCAAGTGCACACTGTGCCACAAAACTTGGCCACCACTTCACTTGCCAAAGTTTAGGCCACATGGTCAATCCTAAGTTTCCAATGTTCTTATTATGTCACCTTTTGCCTCGTGGAAAACCTATGCTTGTTTTCACATACTCAGGCACTTCAAGCCACAATAAATTGTCATTACTCTTCGGCAACCCTTTTGTTCAAGTCTTTGAAAAAACATTGTTTAAGGCCACCCTAAACCATTTCCATTTAGGGGTGTCTAAAACTAGCTTTTTGGCAATTTGAGAAGAAAATGGTCAAAGTTTTATACTTAGTTTTAACCACTTGACCAATTCAAATATTGGAAAGCAAGGTCTTGTAATACTTTTCTTTGGACATCACACATTAAAACTAGGTCCCTCACTTGTCCAAGCTATGCTCTAATACAATAAAGGGCTTTTGGTTTCAAGATGCACCACTTTCCCAACCTTGATTCCATTAAAGAAGCTAGCTCTACTTAGACATTTAATAGCAAGGTCCTGCAGCAGTTCAGATTGAACATTTTCCATGGCAGCTAGGTCCACCACTTATCTAAGCTATGCTCTAATAGAGTAAGGGGGTTTTGGTTTCAAGATCCACCACTTGTCCAAACTTGATTTGGGAAGCAAGGTCCTATAATAGTTTGCTTTGGACATTCACCATTACAACTAAGTCCACCACTTCTCCAAGCTATGTTCTAATACACTAAGGAGGTTTTGGTTTCAAGGAGAACCACTTGTACGACTTTGTTTTTGGAAGTAAGGTCTTTACATAGTTCACCTTGGACCTTGGACATTGGATACTACAACTAAGCCCACCACTTGTCCAAGATATCCTCTATATATAGCCAAAGGGTTTGGGTTTCAAGATTCACCACTTTTCCAACCTTTCTTCCATTAAATAAAGGAGGGGCATTATAACTAGGCCCACCACTTGTCCAAGCTATGCTCTGATATAGAAAGGGGATTTTGGTTTCAAGGTCCACCACGTGTTCAACCTTGCAAGACTCAAGGGATACTTGGACATTGGAAAGCATAGTCCTATAGTAGTTGATAGGTGGCAGTGGGTATTACAACTAGGTCCAACCTATGCTCTCATATAGCAAAGAGGCTTTGCTTTCAAGGTCCACCACTTGTCCAACCTTGCTTCCATTAAAGAAATGAGGGGCTACGTAAACATTGGCAAGCAAGGTAGCAAGGTCCTAAGGTGTTTCACCTTGGATATTGGGCATTATAACTAGGTCCACCACTTGTCCAAGCTATGCTCTGATAAAGAAAGGGGATTTTTGTTTCAAGGTCCACCATGTGTTCAACCTTTCTAATATAGAAAGGGGATTTTCTTTTCAAGGTCCACCACGTGTTCAACCTTGAAAGACTCAAGGGATACTTGGACATTGGAAAGCATAGTCCTATAGTAGTTGATAGGTGGCAGTGGGTATTACAACTAGGTCCAACCTATGCTCTCATATAGCAAAGAGGCTTTGGTTTCAAGGTCCACCACTTGTCCAACCTTACTTCCATTAAAGAAATGAGGGGCTACGTAAACATTGGCAAGCAAGGTAGCAAAGTCCTAAGGTATTTCACCTTGGATATTGGGCATTATAACTAGGTCCACCACTTGTCCAAGCTATGCTCTGATATAGAAAGGGGATTTTTGTTTCAAGGTCCACCACGTGTTCAACCTTGAAAGACTCAAGGGATACTTGGACATTGGAAAGCATAGTCCTATAGTAGTTGATAGGTGGAAGTGGGTATTACAACTAGGTCCACCACTTGTCCAACCTATGCTCTCATATAGCAAAGAGGCTTTGGTTTCAAGGTCCACCACTTGTCCAACCTTGCTTCCATTAATATAGCAAGGAGGATTTGGTCTCAAGGTTCACCACTTGTCCAACCTATGCAAACCTTTTTCATGTTGTAGCATGATTTTTTGTTTGAAGAGTATTTTTCTATAACTATGGATTTAACAATGTAATCTTTTTACTTACAGGATGGACTTCGAATCTGGGGAGAAAGTACATATGATACTTGACAATGAAATTGTTGGTATTGGTTGTGTGTGTAGAACAGATCCAGATTCCACTTGTGGTGGTACAAAGATAGGGCTGGGAAATGTCTCCATACTAGTGGAGGAATGCTTGAAGGATGTGGTCCTACCTTTTCCTACAATGGATACTTCATCTCTCCAAGGCTCATTATGGAGTGCTGTTCGATGGTCAAAGCTTCTTTTGCAATCTTTTGTATTAAATGGGAACTTAATTGATCCACACGAAAGCTACAATGGTGATGAAGAACATGATCATTCTGATCCTCTAGTTACAGATGCAATACCTATGACAAGCCCAGAATTTGAAGCAATGATTCGAGAGTCTTGGAGAAATCAGAGGGTCCTTTTAAAAGATGACACAATGATGCAAACCATGAATGAAGGGACCATCTTATATGTATTTCCACATGATTATGTCAACTTTCAAGAACTTGGTCCTGATTGTGTGGGTGTGGGTATTGAAAGAGAAAATGCAAGCATTCATGATGTGGTTGAAGTGGGTAGCATCACTTTGCTAAAGTGGCCCATCAAGCAGACAACAATGTTGAATGGGAGCCCATTACAACGCTTTGTTCCTGTTGATGGCATGCATGCTACATATGAGGATGTATCCAACGATGGCAATGTTGGAAAAAAACTTGATGGGAGTAATGTTGTCCAGTTGTCAAGGAAGAGACGATACACTTTCATGAACAGGACTCAAAAATCAAAAGCAGCACCAGCTTCGACTTTTTACCTTTCAAACAAATCAATTCAAAGGGTATCATGCATTGATTGTTGTGCACAAAAATGCTGCCAATTTGCAGATCGTGATATGGTGACAAGGTTACGACAACAATTTTGGGGAGAGTCTCAAAAATCACGCACTAATTATGTTTATGATGTTCTTTCTATATGTTATCAGAAAGATGAGAAGTCACGATACCAATTCAGGCTAAATGGCTCTATTGTTTGTTGTAGAGCATGGTATGAGCTACATGGAATACCAAAGACATCATTTTATCGATACAAGGAGAACTTTGAAAATGGTGTGCGCCAATATGTACATGGGAACACATGTACATTGAGAAGGGGACTTCAACATACTAGTTTAGCAAGAGCACTACTAAACGAGTTTGTGGAAAACAACTTTGAGAAGATGCCACATAGAAGTAGAACACTGCTAGATGGCTCAAGAGAGACTCAATTGGTGATTCCATCAACATACAAACAAGTGGATATTTTATGTGAAATCAACACGACACTTGACCAAATGGGCTATGAGAAGAAGCTATCCCAATCTTCTTTTGGTAGAATTTGGAACAAAGAGTACCCACATGTCACTTTAACAAAGACGAGTGAGTTCTCTAAGTGCAATATTTGTAGCTCAATCAAGGCAAGGTTAGAAGCTAAACCTTCTCTTGAAGAGAGAGCTCTTCTCTTGAGGGAGAGAGAAGTTCACATGGCACAACAAAAGAGTTGCATGAGCCTATATTATGCATGGCGCACGTATTCAGAAACTCAACCACAAAAATATGTATGCATAATCCATGATAAGATGGATCAAAAGAAGACTGCCATTCCTAGATTACGCATTGTTCCCAAGGGTGTGGATTCAGGATATAATCTGCAGGTGGCATTGATTGGCATGATCACTCATGGACATGGAGAAGGTCATTACGGACACTTTGTCTTGAATGGTTTGTGGCCAGCTGATCCAAATCTTACAATTGGCTCAATTGCTAATTGTTTACATAACCTCGAGAGGATAGATAAGCATCCTCTTGGTGATCTAGTAACAAATGGACTTCCAAGGAGCAATATTTCACTACTACATGCTTTGAACTCAAGGGATGCTTTGGACTACCATAACTTGATTGATGGAAAAGAGCCCATTGTGCAGTTGTCAGAAATTGCAGAAGAGGAATTGGGGTCAACATTTCGCAGATTGCCAGAGAACTTGTTGCTACAATTGGATAATTGTGCAGGGGAAAACAAAAATCGATACTTATTTGCCTATTTGTCAATGCTTGTTGCAAGGGGTGTTTTCAAAACCATCCAGCTGGGATTTTTAATGGTTGGGCATACACATGAGGACATAGACGCCATGTTTAGTAGGTTTTCAGAGAAGTTGAGAGTTACACAAACCTATACTTTGCCGCATTTGATGGATACATTACGAAACAGCTCATCTTCATCTCCAGCTCCATTTTTTCTCACAAAGATCCCCGATTTCAAGCAATATTGTGATGGCTATCTTTGTGATGGACAAGACATACTTGTTGGACATTCCAAACCGCTTCAGTTCAGGTTCTTTATGCAGGATGAGACACCAATGATGCAATATAAGGCACATGTAGGTGTATCAAGTTGGAGTGGAAGTATTCGCCTTTGGAAAACAGACACAAAAGGCAAGCCAATGTTACCACATGGAGATCCACCTCTAGTACAAACGGCGGAGTATGTCAAGGCCCACGAAGAAGTCATTTTGGGGCTAAAGAACTATATAAAATTTTGGAAAAATTTAGGGAATGGTTCAAGTATTCCGCGATATTATAGACCCGTGATAGATTATTGGAGTAAGGTAATTGAAGAGATTGGAAAAGCAATCATATCAGAGGGAGTCTTGTATGAAATGTTTTGGCCAAAAACTCAAGAATATTCTCATCTACAAAGCACTACAATGAATTTGCAACAAGGAGCAGAAAGATTCCTAGGCCTTGAAGAGTTGAACGATCATTTTTGTGGGCCTCAACGAGATAGGCCAAGGGAAGAGTTTGACCCTATGTCTGATGTGCACCAAGGTGACTTTCTTATGCTTGTTCCGAGTGACACAGAAATCTATCCAGTGTGGCTTGCAATGGCTTTATCTGACATTGATAATGAGCCTACATCACCAAACTACAGAAAACTCTTGATTCAATATTGGGCACCTTGCGCGAGAAAAAGTGGGATGACAGATACTCAAGCTTACAGTAATTGTTGGAAGGGTTATTGGGCTGTCAACTATAAGGACCCACAAGTGTGGGAAACTATAGATGCAATTGTTTGGTCCTGGAGACCCAACAAAGAAGGACCATTTTCTAGAATAAAGATTCCAGAAAGACATGCTCTAAAAGCCAAAGAAGGCCTCACTCGTGCACATCAGCCACACTTGGATCAAAGTTCAGATATGGTATCAAATGTGGAGTAGAATTATGTGGAGCTTCTATTGTGACTATACTAGTCAATTTGTAAACAAAATCTTTTTTGTATCTTCCTTTGTTTTATGTAATTTATAGTTATTATTCAAATCCATGTGTTGTATATCCTCTTGACTTTTGGTGTTTATCAACACCACAATCCTATGAGATTTTCACTTTATTTACTAGCCACACACCTCAATTTTTCCCACTTTAAGTGGAAAATTCCCAAATTACATGAATTCGGTCGATTTGGAGATTCCCATAATGTGAGATTTTTACCAAAATACCTAATATGGTCTTAGGTAGGCTATTAAGAAAAGCAGTTATAAGATCTTCATCTGGGACAGGCGCTTCAACATAAATCATCTGAGTGCGGATTCTTTTCAATCTGTTAAATAAAGCTGAAATATTCTCGTCATCACACATAGGAAGAGAATACTATGATAATAGTTGTTTGGAGCCTAGCTATGGTAGGTGAAGGCGAGCCATGGTAGAAGAGATGGCGTGGAGAGATGAAGAATGAGGGAGAGAGAGATTTGACACCCTATAAAAATCACTTTGATAAGTAAAAAGGGGATTCAATAAAAGTCTTTGCCATGCGAGCATTGCAAACTTACCATGTTGCACTAAAGTGCTACTGCATGCTATAAAATAAGTTCCCACTATGAGCTTGACACGATGAACTTGGGCTTGAATCCCAAGATAGGCCACCGGCGACTTGGCCTAAAACTTAACCTTTATCAATCTACATAGAGAAACATAATAACATCTCTCCTAATTTGGTACATTGTACATGCATAGCCACATTGCAAGAGATTATCCGGAAAGTTTTGTGATGCTAGTGTCACTCCATCCAAACTTTGCCTACATGTTAAGAGGAACCAATAGCGCTTTCAATCTAGACACTCATGCTCCATCATACAAAGGCGTGTGGGCCTCACCTTTCATATCATCATAGATGAGCCTTTTCGAATCCATGACGATCTCGATCATTTTGTCAATCTTGGGCTCAAGCATAGCTTGGTCAAAGATGTGCTCTGCATGGTCACCCTCCGAGCTTGAAGGGGCTATATTTTGGGGCCTCAAATATGCCGCTTGAGTAAAGTGCCTACAAAAATATCTATTAGGTTGTAGTATCAATGCTGTTTTGTCGCACTGGATTTTGCATTGATTACAAATACATAAGATCCTTGTTGCGAGATAGACGTCTCAATCGGACGACACCACATGATTATCAATACTTGTAGTGATTGTTGCATTTTTAAAAACTAAACAAAAATTAGTCCTTTCATATTCTCTCTCTCTCTCTCTCTCTCTCTCTCTCTCTCTCTCTCTCTCTCTCTCTCTCTCTCTCTCTCTCTCTCTCTCTCTCTCTCATCACACTATAAACAACCTCACATTCTCTAGACATGCCCAATCTCCACACACCTCAATCTTGAGGTGCACAAAGATTAGGACCACCAGGTTATAATCTTGTATTTATTGGTAAAATCCTATATTGGTGGGTGCGACATATCTACACATGCTGGCACGTCTACATGACAATCCATTGTAGCTGGCAAAACTCCTTTGCCTCTTGTCGATGCTAAAGCCATGCCCTATCTAGCTGGTGTAATCTTTCTCACATTCTCTAGCCATGCCTGATCCTCGCACGTGTATACCTCGATCTCGAGGTGCACGGGGATCAGGACATAACCTATATACATATATACATAAACCTTGCATATTTTTTAGCACACATTCTTTTCTTGAGAAATGCATACATTTCACCCGAACTACTGTATCCTTGCATTTATTGCATATTCTGAAAGGCTTTACACAGTGGTCGTGATCTCTCTTATTGTGAAGAGATGTTGAGCAAGCAACACAATAAAGAAGCTCTTCTTCAAAGCACTCTACAACAACTACACGCAAGTAATTGCAAGCTCACATGCGCAAATGGATGATCGACAAAACGTTACCAAAGTCTGCAATATTTTTTAAGCTAAAAAATGCTCTCTACCTACCTAAAGCCATGCAAGAAGCTGCATGCAAGCTACTTGCAAGCTCACATCCACAATTGGCTTGAGGACAAGCTGTTTCCAAAGTCAGAAGAGTTTTTTGGACGCAAAAATGCTTGAGAACTTCCAAAACCTAAATATAAACCTACACATACATATACCATGCAGTGGCCATCACACATATACATAACCTTAACACTAGGTTGGTAACCTAACAGGACATAAAAGTGTCCTTTCAGGGTTTTGAAAAAAACCTCCAAAACCATAGTAGATCCACTCATTTTGTAAAATCCTTTCATGAGGTTATAGTTCAAGGCCTACTACACATGGAAAAAATAAGAAACTTGTAACATTTCTCATCTTTTGGTCACACCAAGCCTCCAAAGTTGATGGACTAGTGCATTTTCATCAAAACAGTCATTTCTTACATTTTGTTGCATAAAAATAAGATTAGGGATTTTTGTAGGACTTGATATAAATTCCCTAGTTAACTTCAATGGGTTGGTGATCAAAACATATGATTGCTTCTCACTCAGTATTTTTTCTTTTGCCAAAATAAATAGGTACAAAAAAGTTGAATTTTTACCATTCTGCAAACCTATCATCAAAGTTTCTATAGCCACGCTCAATACAAATAATATATGCATGTTTTCTTAGTTCCCTATTGTCCTTTATGTTCATAAGGAGCCATGGATCATGTCAAAAGAATAATACATCTCTTACCAAGGGGAATCTTGGGGACAAAGATGAAGTGCTAAATACAGCAAACATGAAAAAACTGGGTTCAACATTATGAGTTGTAGAATCCCATAGAAACTATTCAATATCTAGACAAATTTGATCCTTATGACTAGATATGGTTACTACCTACAAAATGCATGTAGTTGTCACAAGAAACTAACAATATTAAAAAGCTATACTTGATATACTAGAATGTTTCGTTTTCTTCTATAATTGAAAAAATCAACCATCGTTGTGTACTATGCAAAATAGGGTATTAGGTGCCCCAAAACTCAAGGAATATTAGCTTTATGTTATATTATGCAACCTAGAAAATAAAAAATGCATTTGGATATCATGAAATCCACCAAAAAAATCATAGAAGAGCTAAAATTGGCTAAAAAACAGGATTTGATAATTTTTGTACTTTGGTCATAACTTACAACTTTAATATTTATTTCTCCCTAGAAGCATCAGGACATGTTGAGGACTACTAAAGATAGTTCTCTAGCATTATAGACCTCACAAACATGAATTCTAGAGTGGTATAGTTGCAAAAGGTTGAAAAAAGGAAAAAATAGGACCCGTTTTTTTACACAGTTTAGGTTGTGAAATGTTGTGCAAGGACAACGTTAAAGATGGAGTTGGTATTCCAAAAAAATGTCGAGTTTTTTTCAGCTCATGAGACAAATTTCTAGATAGATAGCACCTTAAAATCCATTTTGAAACTGTTGGCATAATTCAAGGAAAATGGTCACTTAACAGGACATAAAAGTGTCCCATTACCAACCTAGTGTTAAACATACATATACATAAACTGTACACATTTTTTAGCACATACTCTTTTATGGAGCACCGTGCATATACATCTCACACGAGCTCTCATCCTTCTATGAAGAGACCAAATAGCAAAGAGCATAATAAAGAATCTCTCCTTAAAAGCACGTGTGAGATAATCCCACTCTCTACCCATCTAGACCCATGGAGGCTACATGCAATCTATTTGCAAGGTCACATGAACAAACAGGTTGCGGACAAGTCATTTTCATAGTCCATGCTTTTTCAAATAATCTTAAATCTACACCTACCCATACATATATCTTTGACTCTACAGCAACGAGAGGAATCTCCCCCTCTGCATACAACACAAAACAATGGCTCCACTCACAGCCATAAATCTAGAAGGAGGTAGATACCTAATCATTTCTCTCTCTACCTACACTTAATTATCCCTCTCTAGCTCTATAATGATGTAGATAGTGGTAAGTTGAGCACAATATGATATACAGAGAGAGTAGAGACTAGAGAGATAAGGTAGAGAGAGCAATAGAAGATTTATCTACTATTACTCTCTCTATCTTCTATGAATCTATCTCATTTTAAAGCCCATATATGAATATAACCTAAATCCAAACCTTGATCCTAACCTTAGGTTTAAACCATAACCTCAAAACGAAGCTTGAATTATAAAACTAAATCCTAAATCTAAAACCTAATCTTAATACCTTAATTCAAAAGTAGTTATATATCCTAAATCCTAATCCTAAGTAATTCTCTATCCCTCGGTCATGGATGATGATCATGATAATGATTTTAGTTTTTTAGCTTACTTCCTTTTTTAAAACTTTTATACCTAGACATTGGATTAGATCTATGAAGATTGTACCAGTTTGTTCTCAAACATAAATTTGAAATTTTGAAGACGTTCAATATAGCATTTAATCTCTTTTCAGTAACTCTCTCTCTCTCTCTCTCTCTCTCTCTCTCTCTCTCTCTCTCTTAAAATCTAATATCTAACCAACCCAAATGATTTTCTCATATTATACTGATCATTTGAATTGGGAGAATGAACGGGAACAAGGGTTAGAATATAGACATGTGCTTACAGATCTATCTCAACACAGGGCCAATGGTAAAGGGTTTCAAACAAGAGATGGAATGTCAAAGAGCAAGGCTAGCCAATAGAGCTTAAAGAAGGTAGGGTTAGCTTCATTGAAGACCTCCAATGGTTACTGCTAAAAGTACTTTGACCCTAAGTAAGCTAGGGTTGTGCTTGAGGTGGGAACCCGACCCAAGCTTGAGGTGCTTGTCGTGCTTGCTGACTAAGGTGCTTGAGGTGCTTAATGACTAAGGTTCTAAGGTGCTCCATGACTAAGGTGCTTGAGGGGGGTAAGGTGTTCCACAAATTCAACATGATCCCTACTCAAGGGGGGGTGATCCCTCATTGTAGGGGCTAGGGAGAGAACACATACACCCTCACACAAAGGCATCCTTGCTACAAAGAAGCAGCAAAGACACTTGTCAACCTCCTCTTCATGTTGCCCTCATGGTGTGCCTAAAGCCTATTGGTTGGCCTCCCAAGGGGTTCAATGATAATTTAGCTAAAATAATTAATTGTCTATGCATTTATCAAGTCCTCTCTTTGAAAGGGGAAAGGGGGACACTTGTCTCAAGGCTACCCTTGTTGCTTTATGTTCACTATGCCTGTGACTGGCCAAGCTTGAGGAGTTCCAATCATGTGCAAGATAGTGCTAGAAGAGGGGGTTGACCAAAGCAAGAAGGGGGCTAGCTTGGGGGGTATACTCTCCCCCACACAGTACACTCTCATTGTGTGAATTGCAAGTCCAAGAGCTCCATCTCCTTCTCCAAGATAGTAGAGAAGTTGAAAGCCTACATCAACACTCTTGGCTATGGAATGCAAATCCAACCAAGAGCCATGCTTCAATGCTTAAGCTTCCCATCTTCTCCATCTTCATTACTATGCTATTATGTATGCTAGCAAGAAGAGTGATGATAAGTGAGGAACTATTTCTTTTTCCTATGAATGTTTATTCTTTCTCTTCCCCACCCTTATTCCCCGCTATCTCTCTCCAGCTTTGAAGGTGTTTGAGGCCTTGGGATTGAGGCTGAGGATACTTAATGTTTCTTACAAAGTCTATGTTATACTCGTGATGCATGCAGCTTTCCATCTTCATTGCATCACCTAGGTCACAAGGAACACATAGATTGTATTGTACCAAGTCTCTCTTGATGGAAGAATTTGTAATACAAAAGCCTATTGGAGGGGGGGGGCGTCTCCACATAAATACGGTCCTCAACTGTTGTCAAGTTCTCTAAACTCTATCTCTTGCAAAAGTATTTTTCATACCAAGTTAAATAAGTATTATGGTTAAGTTTCTATTGCTAAATAATTTCACCCTCTATGTTCTCTTTAATTATCCTAATTTCTCTATTCTCAAAGTTCATAGGCCATTTCCATTACACTGGTATCAGAGCTATTAGTTTTTCTTTTCTTGCTTAAGAAGAGAGATCCTTAAGTTGTCCATGAAAGGTTGGGCATGTTTGTTGCAATAGGGTAAGTGGGACATGGATATATTATCTTGGTTGAGAAGGACTTAGTTTGAGGTACACCATTGGGAACTATGGTCTTAATAATGGAGCCTCTCTGGGCTTGCCTTTGGCTTTACCATTATTGAGCAACGAGCAAGCTCAACATGAACCATAATCAATTCAGCATTGTCAGACCATCTCCACTAGTCTTTGCAATCAACATTGTCTAGACCATGGGTGTGGCTGCTTGAGAACTGATTTTCAAAGGTAAAGAAGAGTCGAGACTAAGGTTTTTGAGGGTACCAAAGCACAAAGTATTCTATATATAAGTATAATTAACATGGTTGACAATACCCAGGAGAGTAGAATTAACATTGATAGCTTTGATTTTGCACATGAAGGTGCTAATTATGATGCCCACATGTTTGTCAATTATCTTGTTACTAGGTTGACACAAGCTCTGGGCAACCCTGATTTGCAAGCCGAAGTTACTCAACAACTTCATGCTTATGGTATTTCCTTCCTCTCCCACATTCCTTCTCCTCATCACTCTGAAAGGCAAGAAAGGAAACAAAGGAAACAAAGGAAGAAAATGGGAAGAAAGAGGTCACCCTCTTCTCCTTCTTCTTCACCTTCCTCCTCTTCCGACAAAATCTATTGTTGTTCTCCTAGAGAATACAAGAGGGGAGGACATCGCAGATCTTACCCTACATGGCAAAGGTCCCAAAATATCAAGAAGTTCAAAGAGGGGGGAAATAGTATCTCTTTTCTCACCTATGATGGCACCTTTTGTGCTACCAACAAAGTATTGGCCTTCATCCACCAATTTGATGCGTCCTTTGGAGATGAGGGCTTCACAGAGTCCTCCAAGCTACACCATGTAGCTATGACGTCCTTAAATTGGCTCTCCAATGGTGGGATAGCCTTTGTGGAAACAGTGAAGCCCCAAAGACATGGAAAAATCTATACGTTTCCATTATGAAGCAATTCCTTGCAAGCGATGCAAAGGACAAAGTGCTTACCGAATGGAGGATTTTGAACCTTCTCTCTCATGAGTCGATCCAAAAATACGTGCACAAGTTTTGAGATTTATATCTCAAGGCTACTATCTTTCAACATATGGACTTTGCTGAGAAAAACAACAATTTTGTGTGGGATTACCTAAAGAGATAGTCTACTATCTTTCAATAGATAGACTTTGCTGAGAAAAACAACAATTTTGTGTGGGATTACCTGAAGAGATGGCCAAGTACGTCAACTCCCAACGTCCTGGTTTGGTGATAAAGCATACAACTAGGCACAAACTCTAATGACATGACCAAGAGTGCACACACACTACACTAATCAAGAGAATTAGAGAAGTCATCAACTAATTGAAAAACTTATGGAAGAAGAGAGTTATGATCAAAGCAGGAATTAATTACCTCTCTCAAATCTAGAATAATGAGAGTGTAAAACTACTTCATGACATAGTGAAATGTAGAGAAGATAAGACTAATGAGTAAAATACGAATTAGATTAATCAAGAAGAGCTTACTCTAATTATAATGGATTAGAGCTAGCCTCTTAAGCATGGGCATTAAGGCTAGGCCATCCATAGAGTGAACACTCAAGAGAGAGAGAGAGCTCTCAAAAGTGGATGCTCAAGAATGAAGCCTCCTTGGATAAAGGCTTCCTTATAAAGGCTTTCACCACATTCCCTTCTACTATGGGTTTAAGTTTGAACCCTCTAGCTAGCATATACAACTCTAGAACTCCCAATGAGCCCAAGACTTATACAAAGTGAGTAGGAAATATTGTGCACATCCATAGCATATCTCCCGCTTGATGCATATTTGGTGTAGCCTGTGTTAGCCACCACTACTAACATTCCCCTCTTCCTAATTTGGCGCACATCCTCCTGTGCCGGTGAAGCAAACACAGTGACATGGTAGAAAGCAAGTCCATGGAAGATATGTTGAGCTGCAAAACATAAGAACAAGTAATCAGCATCAAAGGCCAACAAGGATAAAAAACATGAAGTACAATGAACAACCATGCAAGTGAATGTTTGCTTCTAAAATATGGGTGACTCATAGTCAAAAACTAAACAACATAAAGCAAAAAAACACCTAACTATTGTGAAGATTAAACCATTTGAAATTTAAGTTTTATGCATGAAACACAAGCAATCAATGATGACCCTAGGCTAATGCAAGTTCATAAACCTATTATCCTAAAAACTATGTGACCAAGCTTAATAAATCATTAAAGCCTATCATGTCTATGGGCTATAAAAAAAGCTCCGAATCTATTAGCACATTATCACATCTTTTTTTTTGAATCTCATGGAAGTTTGTGTTTGTCATTCATAGAAAAAACTAAAGCACAATACAAGGCTACCACCCCAAAGCAAGTCTAGGTACGACTCTCGACTCCTTGAACCCCCAAGAAGGTGTTCCAAAAACCTACTAGCCTACAAAGGCGACGGCTAACCCTTATCAGTCCATTTAGGGCCTTGCATTAGTAAGGGAATGGGCTATATGAGGGCCTCTTTATTTGGAAGTTTAAGGAAATGCTTAAAGCTTAAGCCATGTTAGACCAAGCCTAAAAGAGAGGGCAACAAGGGCTATGCTGATATTTTTAAAAATACCATTTGTATATTTTGTATTTTGAAAATAGGCTATTTTAACACAAAAGAGGGGTGGGTAATTGAATTTTAAAATGTCTTTTTCCCATCTCTCTCTAACATGTAAAACACTCTCTCTCACTTAGTTCTCATTAAAAGAAGCACTTTTCAGTCCCCTGCCAAAAAAGAAAATTTTGTACATTCTCTCACTGCATTCTCTCTCTAAAATGTGAGCCAACTCTTTCTCTTTCCCCCCCTTTTCTCTCTTTTCACTTCCACCTCCCAATCATCAAGAGGACATTCTATGCTGTCTACATCTGACAGAAAATGCAGATCGTCCAAGACTGCACATCTACTCTCTCTCCCACTCTCTTCCTTTATGTATTTCTCTCTCTCTCTCTCTCTCTCTCTCTCTCTCTCTCTCTCTCTCATGCTTATCCCACTCCATCTTCAAGTGAGAGCAATAGATAACTCCACTACCTTTGTGTGCAGTTGCATTTCTCTCTCTAAAGCTCTCATGATCAACATTTTGAATTCAAAGGAGATTGAGATACAATCCTTCTCTTTCTTCCCTCCACAACATAATCCTTTTCTACTATCTCTGAGTACCTTCCACTTTTTTCCTCCAAAGTCAGCTTTCCCTGCTTGCAGTAGTCACCATTACACATTCTCTCTCTATTTTGCTTGATTAACTAACAAACATATCATTCAATCGCCCTCCACCACTACAAGAGGCTATTCATATTAGCGACGCTCACACAGCGACGCTCAAAAAAAAAAATCCCGGCGTCGCTATGAGCGTCGCAAATTTACAAGTAAATTTGCGACGCTCATAGCGACGGCGACTGGGCTAAAAAAAAAACAGAGAGCGCCCAAAAAATCAAATCTCAGATCTGAGTTTTTCGGCGCCCTCAAGCAAGGAGCAGGTAACGCTCTCCCTCTCTCTCTCTCTCTCTCTCTCTCTCTCTTTCTTCTCCACACACACACACACACACACACGAGGAGAGAAAGGAGAGCCAGGTATGCTCCTTCCCTCTCCTCACTCTCATGTTCCCTTCCCCTCTTTCTCTCTCCCTCTCTCTCTCTCTCTCTCTCACACACACACATACACACACACATAGTGTTTTTGAGAGAGAGAGAGAGAGAGAGAGAGAGAGAGAGAGAGAGAGAGTACAAACATAAACAAAACCGCACACACACATACATAAACAAAGAATGCACACACACATTGAGAGAGGAAAAGAGAGAGAGGCGGTGTGGAGGCATCGGTGGCGGAATCCCCACAACAACCGCCACCGCCACCACTAGAGCGCCGGTGTCTAGACGAGTGTGAAGCTCGTCTCGTTGACGCCGAAGCTTCGGAGCGCGCCGAATGCTCCGAAATAGAGGGAGATGCGGATGGAGTAGGAACGCGCGATGATGTGCCAGAGGGATGACGCTCCACGTACCACTGTCTCTGCTGCGATGACAAAGAAGAAAGAAACTCCTCATCATCCATACCTGCATTAAACACATGAATATTTAAACTTAATATTGAATGAATAGAGTAGACAATGACGCAAAGACCATTAAATACAATGACGTAATGACGCATATAAATACAATGACGCAATGAATTGAGTGATAGAAGAGGCAAGTCGAAAACTCAGAATTTTCAATCAAAAGATGTGAGCGCGATTAGAAAAGAGCGTTATACACCATGGAAGGTACTTAGAGAGCCAGAGCTTTTACAACACAGAGCAAAATTGTTCAAATACAATATTTGTGGCTTTAAGAGATCTCTCTCTCATCCTCGCATAACTCAGCATAACTTCCTATATCTATATAGAGCTCTCCGTTTAAACACATATCATATCTTTCATTTTGTAGCTCCTCTGCATGCACCCCATATAGAGTAGTAGCATCTTGATGCTCGTCTAGCACCACCGCAGCGGCTTCTGATTGAGGATCTTCTCTGATCTCCTCCATTGATGCCGTTGTGATTGGCACATGGTAGCCTTCATACGTCCTTGCACTACGAGGGGCTACCTCTATGACATACCACCAGTTTGATGTAGACTTTGTAGGATGAAATATTACCTGCCAGAGCCACATAACTTACATGAGATCTTTCAAGCACATAACTTGTAAAAGGGGGATGTTAACTATTTACATACTTACTTGTTCACAATGCTCGGGTAGTACGAAAGTGTCTCTTAGGTCAGTCCATTTCTTAGTAGAATCCACCTCAAGAAAACCAGACTCTCCTCTACACACAGTAGCGTTGCGACCCTCCATGATTATCTTGAACCATTGCACGTCGAACAAGTCGACAGAAAATCCTATGTAATCGATCCTCAAAATCTCTTGCAGCGTGCCGAAGTAAGTGAGTTCCGCCACCACAGGATCTGCATCAGAGGAACGTCGTCGACTAGACCGTTCAAATTTTGCCATGATTCCACAATCTTGAGTAAAATGCTTTTTGTCGATTCGTTCCACCCTAAAATGTCGACCTTTACACCATGCTGCTGTGTATGACTTATACTACAACGAACAAAGATTATGAGTGGCCGTTCAAACGTTTAGAAATAAAGTCACTAGCTAGTCGTACATTGCAAACTTACCTTGGTCGCGCAACCCCGAGAGTACTCCCACTCTTCCTCAGTCACTTCGTCACCGCATTTTTGTGCGCTTTTCAATTGGTTCTGCAACCATCTTAAGCTCATGAAGGTTGGTAGGCTCTCCAGAACCGTCGGATAGTGCATCGTTGGTCGTCTTCCCCATCTCCACTCGATTCGTGCCCTTTGTCTCTCTTGCTTTGCATCCTCATATTGTGAAATCCACTTTTGCATCACTAGATTGTGAAGCTTGCAAAATCGGTTGATTTTAGCCTCTAGATCTTCCGTCATCTTCTTCTCAACACCGAGATTGCACATGACAATCCAAGATATGCGCTCATCATCTATGGTTCGCCATAGCGTGTCCCGGGCTTTATCAAATCCCTCTAGCTACTCTCCAATGTACACTAGGGACTCTGATTCCAACCAACCTTCTGCCATGCTACCCTCCGGACGTGCCTTTTGACGCACATATCCCTTAAGCGTTTTCATGAAACGTTCTAAGAAGAACATCCATCTGGAATGAACTGTGCTAGCTATTTCCACCTCATCAACTATGTGAACAAGAAGATGCACATGAATGGTTAGCATGGTAGTAGGAAAATGTTTCTCAAACATGCACACAAGCTCCGCAGCATTTAGTTTGGCGAATGGTATGGAGTCTACGTTGATCTCCTTTTGTGAGATCCATTGCACCAGCTTTGCAAGTTTGTAGATTGTGTTACGGATGTCGAAAGACAAACATCCCTCAATGGCAACCGGTAAAATAAACTGTAAAGTATGTGCAGCAATGATATTAAAGTCCACATTTTATGGAATGATATTAAAGTCCACTATGAACGTACCTGACACATTTTATGCCAATCGTGTGACTTCAAACCGGTAAGCTTTCCTTCTTTAGTAAAACACGTTCGGAGCGAGTGCATTACGCCAGTGGGGGTCTGCAAAGATCGAATGGTCTCTTTTACTTTGCGTTCTTGGGCTCCTGTGAAAATCCATGGTGCTTTAGGGAGTTTTATCGATCCATCAGACGCTGTTTGCGGCCAATATTGCTCCATACGATCCACATTTCTAAGGTCAACTCTGGCTCCCAAAGTATCTTTCTTACCGGTCAGATGGTCCCATAGTAGATTACCCACATTCTTGAATATGTGCATTGGATCGAGCAAGTGATTGATCATGAGTCGGGGCCAGTATGGTAACTCGTACCATAGAGATAGTCTCTTCATCCCTGGAGGCAATCCGTCATCGCACATCTCCTTCTACTCTAACCATGCTTGTGCAGACATCCTTGGTGGCTCTCTTCCCAAAAAGCCGTCGCGTAACACATGATTCTCTGGAAGATACGCTTGATGACCTTCGTAGATTTGCTTCTTCAGTGAGGGCGCCCTACGTGCATTCATTCTAGGTCCACATGTGACACATGCTCTGTATCCGCTTGTTTGAAGCCCTGCATGTATACACATGATAATAGATCAACTATGGGAAAAAAACAAGATTTACAGTGTCTGAGTGAGGAGTGTCAATAGATCACCTGAGCATTCTGTTAGCCCGGGATAGTCATGCATGGTCCACATTAGAATGCCTGTGATCAAAGCATTCCGTCGTCCTGTGTGTCGGCTCATATCCACCACCTCTATGCCAATCCACAATTGTTGTAGCTCTTCCAATAGTGGACGAAGATACACATCCATATTCCCCACTTTATATCGCCCTGGCACAATCAAGCTTAGCCATAGGTGCCCCTTCTTCGTAGTCAACCACGGGGGAATGTTGTAGTTAACGATGACAACAGGCCATACACTGTAAGATGTTGATCTTTGACCAAATGGATTTACGCCATCCATAGCCAGGCCTAAGCGCAAATTTCGATCTTCCGTGGCAAAATCCGACCATGTTCCATCTATATGTTTCCAGGCTGCGCAATCTGCAGGAATTCGTAGCACACCATCCGAAGATTTATTCTCCTCATGCCATGATGCTAGGGCGGCCATGGACTTACATTCGAAGAAATGCTTGATGCAAGGAAGCAGAGGAAAATGTCGCAAAACCTTTTGTGGAATTTTTGTCCCGTGGAGATCTACTCGATATCTTTCGGAATCACATTTCGGACACTTCTCCATGTCTATGTATTCCCCTCTGAAATGAATGCAGTCATTACGACAAGCGTGGATAGAATTGTAATCCATCCCCAAGTTTCGCAAAATCTTTCTTGCTTCATCGCGGGAATCTGGCATCACATTGTCAGCTGGTAGTATGTGCTCTTTAAGCAATCTACACAACATAAAAATACGATACAATCGTGTAAAAATCTATCAGATCATTATACATTTAGAGTTTTATTAAAGTAAACTAGTTGTAATAGATCACCTGAAAAGCGCTGTGACGCTACTGTCACTCCATCCAAACTTTGCCTGCATGTTGAGAAGAACCAGGACTGCTTTCAATCTAGACATACATGCTCCATTATACAATGGCGTATCGGCTTCACTTTTCATATCATCATAGATAAGCCTTTCTGAATCCATGATCGTCTCGATCATTTCATCAATCTCGGGCTCAAACATTGCCTTGTTGGGAATGTGCTCTGCATGATCATCCCCCGAGCTGTCAGAGGCTACATCTTGTGGCCTCACATATGCTGCTTGACCAAAGCGCCTGTGAGCACGTCTATTGGGTTGCAAGATTGCTACTTGTTGGCCAGCGTCAGAGTCCGATGAGTTATAATTGGCAACAACTCGATCTATAATAGATGGATCGAACTCGCCAAATTCGCGAACGTGCTGCAAAGAAACACGTCTTGTCCGTCGCACAGCATGCTTGCATTGATTACAAGGACATAAGACCCTCGTTGAGAGATAGGTGTTTCGGTTGGACGGTCCCACATCCTCGTCACTACTCATAATGAGGATAAGAATCTTATAACCTGGACAAAAAATTTAATATTCTATTGGCATTCTTCGTCTTATCTCTCTCTCTCTCTCTCTCTCTCTCTCTCTACCTCACATTCTCTAGTCATGTCCAATCCCCGCACACGTCGGTCTAGAGGTGTACGGAGATTAGAACCACCGGGTTATAATCTCGTCTTTATTGGTCAATACCTATATTTGTGGGTACAAGAAATCTAAAGACCCACATCTACATGATACTGCATGTAGTGGACAAAACCCCTTTGCCTCTTCTCTAGCTGTAGCACTTCACAGCATCTTAACATCTTTTCACAGTAGATCTTTTCACTGTTCGTCTAACTCTAAACCCTAAACCATAAGTAATTCTTGCGTGGACTCGATCTAACGTAAATAAGCGTAAATCTAAATAAACGTAAATCTAACTAAAAATAAACCTAAATCTAATTTAACGTAAGTCTACATCTAACCTAATCTTTAATGTCTTTTGGGATAGTTTCCTACGACGTTAAAACTCTCTTCTTCTTTTGTGTGTGTGTGTGTGGGTAAACCTAAATAAACCTAAGTCTAATCTAATATAACATAAATCTAAATCTAACGTAAATTATGTTATATTAAAAACAAAGAACTAAACTAACAGGGATTATAAGAACCTTAAAACTGATTTAACACATAATTTTTCACATAACTCGGCAAGAGTTGGCATTCTCATCACTTACTTCCGGCGGTGACGCTGCCTCATCTCCATCCACATCTGACGACAGCAATTGGCCCTTTAGACCGTTCTTGCTCTTGTTACTAACTTTGAAGTTGTTGTTGAATGACTAGAGGTTGTCTAGATGGTCATTGTGTCGGGGATGTAGTGACTCTTGCCGCCCTGAAGATCCACATTCTTCCCTATCTTCTGAAGACATTTCACCAGTACTTTTGGATCGACGGAGCCCACCATGAGTGAAGGCAGCAATACCCTATATTCCATTGAGGGCTTTCTTCACCCGCTTCATGCAGGCATCGCAGTCTATGGAGACCTAAATCTAATCTAATATAACGTAAATCTAAATCTAGCGTAAATAAACGTAAATCTAATTAAAATAAACCTAAATCTAATCTAATTTAACTTAAATAAACCTAAATCTAATTTAACGTAAGTCTACATCTAACCTAATCTTTAACGTCTTTTAGGATAGTTTCCTACGACGTTATAACTCTCTTCTTCTTGTGTGTGTGCGCGTGTGTGGATGTGTGTGCCAATAAAAAGAGATAAATGGTATTACCTTTCTATCACCCATGCCAAGTATGATAGATTGGTTATGCCATTTCCCTCTTGAATAATAGGTCTTGAGTTCAACTCCTCGTCGGCTAGATCTTTAGGTCTTTTAATTTTAATTAGTTTCCTACAACGTTAAATTAGTTTCTCTCTCTTTCTCTCTCAATGTGTGTGCGTTTTTTTGTTTATGCATGTTTTCTCTCTCTTTTCCTCTCTCAATGTGTGCGTTTCGACGAGGCTCTTTACCCTCCCCTTCTTTGCCCGCCCCCACACCAGCCACAGCATCGCCATCTACGCCAGGTTTTGCACGGCTGACTATTCCTAGCAGCTACACACCTCTACCTACTCCGCCAGGAGCCACCCCACTCGACACTCCTCGCTTTGGGGCCCAGACGCCGGTGGAGACACCTGACATCCGTACCCCCATCGACACGCCGCTAGAGACCCCTGTCGGGACACCCAGGTTCACGCGTCACCGGCCAGAGGGCTTGCCTTACTCCGTCGACTTCAGCGGCGGCATCATCATGGATGATGACGGCAAGAAGGTGATCTCGCACATGCGTGGTCTTTGCTCTCAGCTGTTTAGACACTACATACTAAACAAATGGAGTGAAGTACCAAGTGATTTAAAAAACAGAGTCATCAGCATACTTCATGATGAGTTTCTCGTTCCAACACGGGATCAGCGCTTCAATGAAGACCTGATGAAGATTCGAATGCGCGAATACTGCAAACACAAGCGTTCCGAAGTTCAAAAAGCAATCAAGCATGGGTGGAACAGGCCAGATTGGCTGGCCAAAGAAGATTGGAAGAATGCGAAGAAAGCAGCGTGCGAGAATCCCGGCAAGTGGAAGCAACAAAAGGATGCAGCCAGAGCGCGAGTAGAGGCAGGGAGCTCGCACCACTTGGGGAGTGGTGGATGGGCATCATTTGAGGCCAATTTTGTAAGTGTTTTTGCATTGCTCTTTATGTTCGATAGTTTAGGGTTTATGAGTTTTTTAATTCTAACATAATGAATTCTTTGTATGTTTTGAGAGTGGTCGATGACAGAACGTGATCCCACACCGTACGAGCGCGAGTACGCAGGTAGGAAGGGCTTAAACGCCCTGATGGACATTGTCAGTTCTCGCGGCGGCATGGTTAGTATTAGGGTTTACTCTTTTCTATTTTTTGTATTGTTTTATAAATGTCGTTATATGTTTATACTTACTGAAAGCTGTCTTATTGTCTTTTTTTGCAGAATCCGACAGATACGCCGCTTGGACGTGATGAGACGTCTGACTAGACGACGTCAGTTTAGCCGTAGCTAGATAGCATTAGTTTAGGGTTTCTCATAGCTTATGTATCATGAGACAGATTTGATATGTCTTTTTGAACCATGTATATTATTACATTTGTCACCGCAGTTCATTTTGCCAATCAATTCTTTATGCCTATGATGTTGTACAATTGTCATTATTACATTTGCCAATCAATTCATTTTGCCTATGATGTGTACAATTGTCAATTTTACGCTTTTCAATTTTGCAAACAATGCGTCTTGTGGGTGACTATTTTGGGCAATGCCCTGTCACCAAAAAAAATTTCTCTCGGCCGTCGCTATAACCGCCGCTATTTATGGCTCTGTAGCGTCGCTATGAGCGTCGCTATAGACTTCTGTGTAAACGTCGCTATGACCGTCACTATATGCATCGCTATATAGAGACGCTCATAGCGACGCATATAGCGACGCTATTAGCGATGGTTTTAGCGACGCCGGGGGTTATAAAAACCCAGTGTATTTCCGTCGCTAACAGTGTCACAAGAGCACACAACCTCTTGTAGTGCACTATAAGAAGTTACTAATAGGACAAAACAATATCGATTAAACGTTCATTTGGAGCTGGAGTACACTACTATGCGACTTGGCACATTGAATCCCAATGCTGCACATCAGTTACAAAGCATTGGGTGCAAGGCAATCAACTAATGGGTTGATGGACACATTTACCCAGGTGATCCAACGACTAATGCACCACTACCCTTTCATAATGTCACTGAGCTTTTCTGTTTTATTCGAGATGGAAAAGATGGACTATTTGGCTATTGCTAGAAATTGTATTCAACTTTTTTCAATGAAAGGGAAGCAAGTAAACATCTCTTGGCTGCCTATTCATCACTGCAAGAGAAGTCTGTGAAAGATCTACACAAGTTAGAGAGGAAGCCAACAAGAAGATGAAGCAACTGAATGATGAGATGACGAATCTCAATGAAAAAGAGCAGCAACAAAAAGAGCAAGAGCATCAACCAGATAATTATGTTCAACTACAACAAACTTCACAAAATATGCATCAGAAAATCGATCATCTCACACACATTCCCCTCGGCTACCACATTCGTAAGCGCAAGAGACAGGCGATATCCTTGCTATCCTCAAGTGGTGGAGCTCGAAAGAAACGTGTCCGTCAGACTCGATAAGAATACTGATGCAAGATTTTGATTTCCTACATGTTCAGCAGGTTGGTGTAATGGTAATTCAATATACAAAAACTTGGCTTGAATGATGATGGGAATTGATCCCGATGCTCAAACAATCAGACGTTCTCTACTACAGCATATCATCAAGCCAAAGGAGTTGGTTGAGCTACTAGAGGATCCATCCAACGCTGGCATTGCTAATGTTTTGTGACAAAAGTATTTCGGTGAGCTAAAGAGCATTATGTTGCCTCAAGAGATGATGGAGGTGTGTGACAGTAGAGGAATAAGTTTCAAGACCTATGAAGCTTTGTATGGAAGTGTCACACTTGGTCACCGGACAAAAGGTTTGTTTCGGTTTCTGCCAATGCCTTATAGTGTTAGTGTTGCAAAAAAGTCCGCCAATAATGATGTTGCAAGCTTGTTGGGTGGATTTCAATATGTGGAGGATGGCATGCCATTAGAAGACATCAAATTCTTTCGCTACAACGAGTTCAACAATGTGTATGTTGACTTCTTGAAGCTCCAAGATTCAATGATAAGATTTTATGGGTTGACACAAGAAGAGTGTGATGGGAAAGTGATATTTTTTATGAATCTTGATGAGTGCCAAGTTGTTAAAGGTCAACGACTCGAAGGGGTAAGTGTTACGTTGATAAGCAGGGCCTTGGTGGGTGTCGATGTGGAGCTAAATGCCAATGAGAAGGGAAACACTTGTTTAGGTGTTCAGTCAAAGAAAACATTTGCTGGCTGGCAGCTTTTCATCTCCCACATGAGACACATGAGACACATGATACTCTGAAATGGTATTTCAATCACACATCAATCGTTGATGTCATTCAACAACAACAAGAAGGATAGAGATTGCATGTTTTAGGTCTTGGAACGTTCCAAGTTGAGTGGCATTTGGCAGGAGACTTGAAAACACTCAAGTGTATGTTAGGGTGCAAGCAAGGTGCAATGACCCTCCATGCATTTATTGCTGCCACAGTAAAGTCTCAATGGGAACTGAGGGCGAGGGTGCAAAGGCCAGCAAGTCGAAAGGTGGTAAGGGTAAGGGAGGCAAAGTTACAGTCAACTCTGCAAAAGGTGTACCCACTACACAAGCAGTGGGTAAATCACTGCAACAATGGTTTCAAGGTATCCTCAGTTGTGACCAGCAAGTACCCCCTAATCGAAACATGGATGATCCAAATTGGGATCCTACTCTTCCAATGCACCCTTCATGCCCGTCTACAAATTTGTGACAAGTTGCTTATGCTCCATATTAATTACGCTTGGAATATGGAGCCTACAGAAAGAAGAGAAGAGTGTATACAAGAACTCAAGTCTATTCTATCGAGCGTTGGTCTACATGGGGATGCAGTTGAGCAATCAAATGACAAGAAGGAAGGACAAGAAGGTGTCTGGAAGTACACAAGATCGCCCTAATAAATTACGTATGGGTGGTAGCAAAGCTAGACATTTGCTTTCAAACTATTAGACTCCAAATTCCTAATGAGTTTCAGTTGTGGAAAAAGGTGTGTGACATTACTACGTACAAAGGTAATGAAGCAGCCCTAGGAATTAAGCGTGCTCATTTTTGGCAGTCTACTGATGATATTTCTTGTCTTTTAGAAAAGGCAAAGGTAACCAATGATGAGATATCCACCCTAAAGTTTGTAATCAATAGTTTTACAGCATTAATGGTGGATGCTTGGGGAGAGACACACATAACACATTAGATGGTGTGTTGAACATTCGGTATTTTCAATCAAAATACATCTGTATGCAAAACTAAAGTTTGTTTTTTTTTCAGCACTTTCGTTTTACACATAGTGCATTTTTTCTCGGCACTTATGGTTCATTAGGCATTTGGAGCAGCCAAGGAATGGAACGCTCACACTATCAAGGAAAAGCAGTGTATTTTAAAAATACATGACATGGAGGTGGAAGAAAAAAGAGCAATGCTCTTCACGAGATGTTCAATTGGTTCTACAGAGTTTTAGCAGGGAGAGAGCGAAAGAAGACAAGAGAACAAAGAAGTTTGAAATGTAGAATAGAAAAAGTGGTTAGCTTGAGGCAATCACAATCATATCATGCTTCGAGTGCGAAAGATCGATTCCGACGCTAGTTGGAGACAAGGTGGCGTGATAGCAGACGTTGGGTGGAAATTTAATTTTCTTTTGACACTAACCATTTCAATTGTAAACAGGCATTGTCATTGAAAGTGATTTGTAAAGGCGAGAATTATTAATCCCATGGGTCAAGTTTTGTCTATTTTGGAGTCTTTTTTAATGTTGAGTGAGTTTATTGAGTTTTTAAAAGTTTAAGTACTATATAAGTCAAAACTCACAACTTAAAGTTCATTTCTTGTTTGCACATTTTAGAAGATCCTCTCAAGCCCAAACGTAAATGCACTCATATCTTGCAGAACATGGACGATACACAAGAGCACACCACCACGCACAACCATGACACCATTGCCACTAACAACACTGAAAATCCGTAACGAGCACCTCATACAGAATCCACCACTTCAATTACACATTCTCAACCACAAGAACTAGCTCCAAACACCCAACTACTCCCCCAACCTTTGACTACAGAGGATCAAAACACCATGCGGAAAATCTTTTGTGATCTCCAGCCACTACAGCATACAAATCGCACACCTCTGTCGGAGTTTGGACCATTTACAACTCTTAACAGACCAACACAAGAAACAAGACATGGAGCTCAAGCAACGACAGCAACTCGAGATCAAGGAACAGAAACACCTGAACCTCAAGCAATGACTGCACCTACAGCTCAAGCAACCGCAACTACACCGCAAAAATTTTCCCGCGGATCAAACAAAGGGTGATCTAAGTAATACCAGGTGATTCTGTTTCAATAGCACGAGATGCCAAGAGGAGGAAGAGAATGAGAGAGTTAGAAAAGAAAGACGCAGCAAAAAGAAAAGCATAGAGATTTCATGAAGAAAGAAGGCAGAGAGAGCAAGAAGAATGGCAGAGAGCCGAGGCTAAAGAGCCCACTTGGCTTATTTACAAGCAAGATCAGAGGCCGATGTCATGCCGCTTCGCTCCCATGGTGAGAAAATAAGCAAAGGAATGCCGGTCAGGTGTATTTGAATCCTACAAACAGTGAGTGTGCTTAATGTGGTCATAGCTGGGGTTTTATTAATCCAAGTTGAAGTACTCAAAAAGCTCTACATGCCTGTGACGCGACACGGGAGAGCGAAATACATTGATAATGAACAAAGAATATACAGAGTACGTAGAGTAAATAGATGAAATAAAGAGTCTGTATGGATACAAGGTAATCATTACAAGAAGAGCATAGCTCGTTTCACAACCTCCCGACCACCCCCGAGCTATCTCAATCACACTCTCACTCTCACTCTGAATCTCAATCTCAATCTTGTGCACAATCTCAATCTCAATCTTGTGCACAATCTCACTCTCAATCTCAATCTCAATCTCAATCACACTCTCACTCTCAATCTCAATCTCAATCACAATCGCACTCTCAAAATCTCCGGATAGCAACAACAATCATAATCCGAGTCGTAACACGATCACAATCCCAATATCATGATACCTCGAATAGATCCCGTTTCACACATCGATTTCTGCAACTTCTATAAAATAGCCAAAAGAACATACTCGAGCAACCAATTCGACATGATAATCAAAGTCAAAGCATTATTTTGTACCATCATAAAAGAGTATAATCACTTCTGGATTGGATCAAACAAAAGAGATATCACCTGTGTATATTTGTTTGTAAGCTAACCTGTTGCTTTTACACCTAATGATTGCACACACTTTTCATGCACATTTCACAATCAAAAATCATATGGCTGCCCCAATTGGCCATCAATCATTCAAAATAAAGTAGTCTTGGTGTTGAGATTATATGTGAATCTACTCAATATATGGCTTCTCTATATATGGCACCCAGGTCCCCTCTATATATACATCATCTCATGTGTGTATTCTACACACTTTAGGGTTCTATTTCTGTGCTCTCTCTTTCTCTCTAAACATGGTATCAGAGCAGTACATTTTTGTTTTCGTTTTTGTTTTCATCTTGAGCGGAATCAATGTGGTCTACAAATTTGCAGAAGAAAGTTTTTTCAAATTTTACATCGATTTTGAGTTATCGTTCGCGGACTGCGTACATACCTGAAAAGCAACTTTCGCTTTCTATTTTTGATTTTTTTTATAATTGAAAACGATTTTGCAGAAACTACCTGCTATAGGTATCGGAATCAATGTGGCCTACAACTTTCCAGAAGAAAGTTTTTCCATATTCTACACTGATTTTGAGTTATCGTTCGCAGACTGCGTATATACCTGAAAAGCAATTTTCATTTTATGTTTTTAATTTTTCTCTTAATTGAAAACGATTTTGCAAAAACTAATTGTGCAAGGCATTGGAATCAATGTGGTCTACAACTTTCCAGAAGAAAGTTTTTTCAAATTTTGCACTGATTTTGAGTTATCGTTCGCAGACTGCGTACACACCTGAAAAGCAACTTTTGTTTTATGTTTTTTATTTTTTATTAATTGAAAACGATTTTGCAGAAACTACCCGCTTAAGGTATCGAAAGCGATATGGTCTACAACTTTGTAAAAGAAAGTTTTTTCAAATTCTGCATTGATTTTGAATTATCATTGGCGGACTGCGTACATGTTTGAAAAGCAACTTTCTTTCTTTGTTTTTTGATTTTTCTCATAATTGAGAACGATTTTGCAGAAACTATTTGCTAGAGCCATCGGAATCGATGTGGTCTACAACTTTGCAGAAGAAAGTTTATCTAAATTCTGCACCGATTTTGGGTTATCATTTCAGACTGTGAATATGTTTGAAAAGCAAAATTTTACTTTTTGCTTTTGATTTTCCTCATAATTGAAAACTTCTCAATTATATTTTTTCTTCATCAATCATATATTTGTTACTGTCGTAACTTTGCTGCAGAAGCCAGTTACATATCGTTCCGATTCAGTCAAGCCGTTGATGATCATCCAAATTCTATCGAGCTACTGTTGGTACATGATCTTTTCTTATATGATATACTCGTTCATTGATTCTCGGATAATTATTCTTCTATAGATATACTTTACGTCGTTTTATTGATAATTTCTCGTTTATACCTTAGTGATTTTGATGGTACCATGATGATGTTTTGTTAGTACTTTGGTCATGGTGATTTTCGTTGATACCATGATGATATTTCATTGATACCATGGTTATTCTCGGTGATGCCATGATGCTATCTCGTTGATACCATGGTTATTCTCGGTGATGCCATGATGATATTTTGTTGATTCTATGGTGATTTTCGTTGATACCATGATGATGTTTCGTTGATACCATGGTTATTCTCGGTGATACCATGATGTTGTTTCATTGATACCATGGTTATTCTCAGTGATGCCATGATGTTGTTTCGTTGATACAATGATTATTCTTGGTTATATCATGAAGTTGTTTCTTTAATACCATGGTTATTCTCGGTGATACCATGATGTTGTTTCGTTGATACAATGATTATTCTATGATGCTTTTCGTTGATACCATGATGATTTATTCATTTTTATTGATACAGTGAAGATATTTTGTTAATACTTTGATGATACTCATTCATATCACTACGTTGAGAAATGTCGTTTTATGTAGTATATACATGTCGTTTTATATACACATGTAATTTGCATCACGTATCATGCATCTTGTACTTTTTATGTTCATACTTTATATCCACATATGTTGTCGTGCGTATATATGTCGTCCAAAGAGTGGCATCGCGAACCATCTCTTATGGCATTGTGAACGTAAATATTTCACTAACGATGCTAATAATTTTCATGACTATGCTTTTTGAGTCTATGATCCGTGTAGGATTGATTTCATGAAGACAAACTTGGTGACAATAAAAGATTTATGAAGACATGTTTGGTAATATTGATGACAACATGAAGATATGTTTGGTGATGCGATAGTGATGACAAGCTACACAGCAGATTCACGGAGACACTTCTGATTACGAGCTAATCGATAGCCTTTACACTTCTTTATTGAACCTTTGTATTCATTATTGTATTTGATAGGATAGGAGTAATGTAACTCCTCATAAAACAGTCAATGTAAAAGGAGTGATATAGCTCCTCATAAAATATTCATTGTAAAAGGAGTGATGTAGCTCCTCATGAACATTTGTATATTCAATGATTTTTATAATATAACGGTAGGTGTATATAGAGCTGTGGGTTTTTTCCTTGATCCCCCAAGCGTTTTTTCAGCCACAGTTAGGGACCCTTATTTGAGGGGGGGTGTTGAGCTTATATGTGAAGCTACTCAATATATGGCTTCTCTATATATGGCACCCAGGTCCCCTCTATATATACATAATCTCATGTGTGTATTCTACACACTTTGGGGTTCTATTTATGTGCTCTCTCTTTCTCTCTCAACACTTGGATGGGTACACAAACTCAAATTTTGCCCAATTATTTGGCGATTAGGCTTATCCAATGATTGAAATAGCCTAACATAACAACAATTACATGATTGCATACTCATGTATCATCAATTTTATCAATTTCTATGCATGCACACGCTCAAGATTCGGTGCACACACACTTGAATTTTTTGATTTTTTTCCCCTCTTTGGTGCATTACACACACAATGATTTTTATGCACACACGATCTCTTGTTGAAAATCAAGCTTAATCTTTCCACACACATCATTCATTCGTCAAAATGGACCATCAATTTTGTTCTAGAACAATCAAATTAATTAGGTGCAAAGTGTAGGTTAATTGATTTACACACCTAATTTTAGCAATAAATTAGCAACACATTGGAATCAAATTAACCACTTAAAAATTAAATGGAGTAGGTCATTGCACTTAAAATTGATTGCATCCAAGCTAATCCTTGCTCCACGCGATGATTTAATCATGCACACACATGTGTGGCTCTTCCAAATTAGCCCAAAAATTGACCATTGTAGGCCAAATATCAAACCCTCAAATCATCAAATTAAGCATGGATTAGCACAATTAACTTGATTAACATGATGATTCCACCTCTTATAAGGGGATGAATCATACATTACACATAAAATGCTAGTGGCTAGGTTAACAGTCAAAAATTAGTAAAAATTAGTACAATTCATATGTAAATGAAGTGAAATTAGTAAGGGTTAGTATAAATTTAGTGCATTTGGGGGTGGAATTGGGATTTGGGGTATTCATAACTCAAAAATTAGCTTCAATTTCTTGCACAACCTCATCAAATCAAACCAAAATTGAGTTACACATACTCAAAAACCAATGAAATTAGTAATGAAATTACTCTATTCTAAACATCTTATACTCACTAGCTTAGGTTATCGATCACCGGCAACGGCGCCAAATGTTGGGAGGTGTTGTAGCAATAACCTAATTGCAACCCACACAAAATTATCAATCCGTGGATCGGAAACCCGGTTAGGGCGAGCGTCATAGGATGCATTGAAATAGAAGATTCAAGAGAAGACCTCACCAATGCAAGTAGCAATTGTCCCTAGCAAGACTAACTCTAATCATACTCTAATCACTAATCAATCAACTCCTACACACATCAAGCGCACCAAAGTCCGACTTGCCAATCTTATGGAGTTATGTGACGCGAGAGGGGAGAGGCAAATACATTCATAATGAAAAATATAAAGTACGCAGAGTAAATAGATGAAATAAAGAGTCAATATGCATACAAGGTAATCATAACAAGAAGAGCATAGCTCGTTTCATAACCTCTTGACCACCCTCGAGCTATCTCAATCACTATCTCACTGTCAATCTCAATCTCAATCTTGTGCACAATCTCAATCTCAATCACACTCTCACTCTCAATCTCAATGACAATCACATTCTCAATCTCAATCTCTTGATGGCAACAATGATCATAATCGAAATCGCAACACGAGCACAATCCCAATATCATGACACCTTGCACAGATCTTGTTTCACACATTGGTTTCTGCATCGTCTACAAAATAGCCAAAAGAACATACTCGTGCAACCAAATCAACATGATAATTAAATTCAAAACATCATTTTGTACGATCATAAAAGAGTATAATCACTTCTTGATTGGATCAAACAAAAGAGATATTACCTGTGTATATATGTTTGTAAGCTAACCTGTTGCAGCTTGTAGGTTATCCTAGTGCTGCTGATAATTTATTTCTTTCATAACTTGGTCAAACGAACTCAGAACATAGACTTTCAGGTACTCAAAACGATGGGAATATATTTGTTCTACAAGGCCACGTAGACAGAATTGCGAAAAACATCTTTCTTTAATTGAAAACGCAACTTTTAGATCACGACCCATAAAAACCTTATTTTTGGGTCTCCACTACTTTTTTAACTTACTTTAAGCCTATCCATGCATTTTAAGATAAAACACATAAATATAAAACACTGATATTAAGAAAAATCTCAATTTTAACTACTTTTTGATTATGCTGTTCATAAACAGACTATCTGTTATTCATTAATCTTTATGAAATATGTCTTTAGTGTATTATTTAAAAAGAAGAGAATATATTTTCTCTCTCTCAATATCTTAAATTCATTCATATAAGCTCTATCTAATAGACTATTCAACAATCTTTTAAATCGTGCTAAACGAAAGATATGGCCTACTACATTCTTTTCGACTTTAAGAACTTCAAAAATTAGTCCTATTACATTCTCCCCTTATCAAAATTAACTCTGTCCTCAGAGTTGGAAAGAGAAATTTTCAACATACAAAACATCAAATGCAATCTAAGAGACATCTTTTACATGATACATCTCACTTAACGAAAACTTCAAGAAGAATCCTACTTCTAAGCTGTTTAACTCTATAATGAAACTGATTTCTAGTTCTGCCTTCATATCTTTTCTTTAGAATAAGAATATCTTAAAAAATATATTTTTTTGGCATTCTCACAAAATTTGATATTTCAAAGAGAAATTTACAGACACACATAAGCAATCATGATAATACAAGTTACCCTTATGTGAATAAAATTTCCTCTCAAACATCCCTCCCACATGAGAATTTAGATAAGAGATATAATGCTAAAGTAGAAACTCATTATTTAGTTCATATCAAACTTAATCTATCAAATCACTACAAACCACATAAATGATATTATATATCGATCTTGGACTCAAGACATCGGTGACCTTGTCTCTTTTCCAATCAAATATTTCAAATCAAAATTGTACTTACATAATAGTTGAAGCCAATACTTCTACCCATTAATGAGTAATGGATGAGTGAAGATATATTCTAACCTCAAAGAGACACATTAGGTCTGATTAACCCTTTTTACAACAAGTCATTTAGTTGGATTTTTAGTTCCTTAAGCTCATCTATGTTGAATCTAAAATTAAGGGGCCCTAGAGTACGATCCAGATTCTAAATATAGGTCAATCCCATGGTGTAATGATCTAGAAGGAGGCATATTGGGCATGTCATCAGGAAAAACTTCCTTGAACTCATCAAAAAGCCTTTCCACATACTCTAGATTTTCTTCCTTCCCCTTTTTAGGTTCATCTTTTAATTTATTTGCAAAAATTATGAAGGTCTCACACCCTTGTCAAAGTCTCCTTATCAATTTCATGACCAAAATTAGAATAGACTTAGAATCCCTTTTTTTCTCTATGAATAGTATGACTATCGCCATTAGAATTTTTTTTTCTTTCTTCACAATCAATCAAAACACAATTTTTCAGTCACCCAATTCATATCAATAATTAGATAATGCACCTATGTGTATGATATAAAAATCACCCTTATGATTATCACTATTCAAAGAAAAAGACAAATTTTCAATTAAATTTTTTTGTGAAACGTTTATTATCACTAAATAAATCCACAAGTCTTGTAAGTTCTCTGCTTATGTTCAAATTTAATTTCTCAATCAATTCAAAGGACAGGAAGTAATGTGTACTACCGGAATCAATTAAGAAATTTAATTTTAAGTTTCTCATTTTATGCATAAATTTGATCACAAAAGCTTTCAAATGACATACCAAAGGCATAAAGCATCACAAAGAAGGGGTAGATGACTTACCTTTATCATCCGCACTGCCAATAGTCTCCAATTGAGCCATCTTCGTACGTAAAGTTGCCTTATCGATCACTTTGCTCGAGCATTTGAAAGTCTCGTAGTTTTGTTCTCCATATTGAATGCATCCAAAAGCTTTGAGTTCTTCAATCCACGCTTTGAAATCTTTGCATGTCTTCCTTATGCCATCAAACCCATTGAGCTTAGCCTTCTTGAAGAGTTATTTGGTTGTCGCTTCTACTACATCGACGTCCTCATCATCAGCATCGATTCTTTTTTTGCTTCTTTTCCTTTGATCATTTAATTCCACTTTCATCTTCGTGTCTCTTCACTCGATTCTCGTATTCTTTCATCGATGTCGTCTGATAGCACTTGTGACATGGCAGGGGAGAGGAAAATACATTGATAATGAAAAATACAGAGTGCGCAGAGTAAATAGATGAAATAAACAGTCAATATGCATACAAGGTAATCATTACAAGAAGAGCATAGCTCATTTCATAACCTCCCGACCACCCCCGAGCTATCTCAATCTCAATCTCACTCTCAATCTCAATCTTAATCTTATGCACAATCTCAATCTCAATCACACTCTCACTCTCAATCTCAATCACAATCACACTCTCAATCTCAATCTCTTGATGGCAACAACGATCATAATCGAAATCGCAACACGAGCACAATCCCAATATCAAGACACATTGGTTTCTGCATCGTCTACAAAATAGTGAAAAGAACATACTCGTGCAACCAAATCAACATGATAATTAAATTCAAAACATCATTTTGTACGATCATAAAAGAGTATAATCATTTTTTGATTGGATCAAACAAAAGAGATATTACCTGTGTATATCTGTTTGTAAGCTAACCTGTTGCAGCTTGTAGGTTATCATGTTGCTGCTGGTAATTTGTTTCTGTCAGAACTTGGTCAAATGAACTTAGAACATAGACTTGCAGGTACTCAAAACGACGGGAATATATTTTGTCTACAAGGCAGCGTAGGTAGAATTGCGAAAAACGTCTTTCTTTAACTAAAAACGCAACTTTTAGATCGCGACCCATAAAAACCCTATTTTTGGATCTCCACTACTTTTTCAATTTATTTTAAGCCTATCCATGCATTTTAAGATAAAACACATAAATATAAAATATTGATATTAATAAAAATCTCAATTGTAACTACGTTTTGATTATGCTGTTCATAGAAAGACTATCTGTTATTCATTAATCTTTATGAAATATGTCTTTATTGTATTATTTAAAAAGAAAAGAATATATTTTCTCTCTGAATATCTTAAATTCATTCATATAAGCTCTATCTAATAGAGTATGCAACAATCTTTTAAATCGTGCTAAATGAAAGATATGGCCTATTACATTCTTTTCGACTTTAAGAACTTCAAAAATTAGTCCTATTACAAGTCACAAGAACACAGCCAACACAAGCATCCATGATCAAAGCACACAATAATTGCATTGAAGTTGGCTTTCCCAATAATTACATGCCAACCAAGGTACTCTAATCACATCACACACAAGTGGCATTGGGCTCAAGGCTCTTAAACGCTCACACACTTAAGCACACAATTAGACACAAACTCTAATGACATGACCAAGAGTGCACACGAACTACACTAATCAAGAGAATTAGAGTATTCATCAACTAATTGAAATACTTATGGAAGAAGAGAGTTAAGATCAAAGCAAGAACTAATTACCTCTCTCAAATCTAGAATAATGAAAATGTAAAACTACTGCATTACAATGAAATGTAGAGAAGATAAGACTAATGAGAAAAAGAGGGATTAGATTAATCAAGAAGAGATTACTCTAATTACAATGGATTAGCTAGCCTCTTAAGCATGGGTATTAAGCTCAAGGCTAGGCCATCCATAGAGTGAACACTCAAGAGAGAGAAAGCTCTCAAAAGTGGATCCTCAAGAGTGGATACTCAAGAATGAAGTCTCCTTGCATAAAGGCTTCCTCATAAAGGCATTCACCACATTCCATTCTACTATGGGTTTAAGTTTGAGCCATCTAGCTAGCATATATAGCTTTGGAACTCCCAATGAGCCCAAGACTTATACAAAGTGAGTAGGAAATATTGTGCACGTCCATAGCATATCTCTCGCTTGATGCATATTCAGTGTATCCTGTGTTAGCCGCTGCTAACAATTGGAAAATTAAGCCTTTATGTCGAAAGCTACGTCAAAAAGAAGACTTTTTTATCTCTCCTCTCCAACATAAGGATGCTATCCTAGGGGCACCATGGTTCAACCGCATGGCTGCCAACATGAAGTTCTCTGAAAGGAGAATCTACTTCACCTACATGGAAAAGAGCATGTATATAGATACTAGTGAGTTAGGGTGTACTATACCACTTTTAAATCCTCCTGCTTTTGATAAATCATGAAGAGCTCAATATTTGCGTACATGATTTTTGTCAAAGTGTCCCTAAAAGATTCTAATATCTCATCAGATGTAAATGGTAGGAATCAAGAAGAGTTAGACTTCTCTAATTTTCTAAAAAAAATCCAAGATGTGTTCATCGATGATATTCCTATGGACTTATGTCCAAAACGAGGAGATGATGACCATTGAAATGAGCTCCTACCAGGAAGCTCACTGCCTAACAAGCATCCTTATCGAGTTTCCCAAGCTGAATAAGAGGAGATTATGAGGCAAGTACAAGAATTGGTAGACAAAGGGAAGGTGAGGCCTAGCTCCTTTCCCTTTTGTTCTCCAGTCCTTTTAGTACAAAAGAAAGATGGTACAATTAACCGCATGTGTGTGGACTATCAAGCACTAAAGCATATCACTATCAAAAAACAATTTTTCCGTGTCTCGGGTAGAAGATCTATTTGATAAGCTACAAGTCTCTACCTACTTCAGTAGGATTGACCTTAAAAGTGGCTATCATCAAATAAGCATAGTGGATGAAGATATCCTAAAGACAGTGTTTTGGTACAATGTTTGGACTTTATGAATATCTAGGCATGCCTTTTGGCTTGACTAATACACCAGCCACATTCAATTGTTTAATAGAGAAAATCTTTAGACCCTACCACAAATTCATTGAAGTGTTCTTTGATGATATCATCATCGACTCCAAGTCCTTGGAGGAACACAAGTAACATCTCCATGTGAGTTTTCAAGCATTGAGGGAGAACAACCTTTTTATCAATCGAAAGAAAAGCGAATTTTTCCTTCAAAAGATTCAATACTTAGGTCATGTTATCTCTCAAGATGGTATCCATAAGGCTCCATTGAAGTTAGAGGTAATAAAAACTTGGCCTAATCCAAAGAATCTACATGAGCTTAGAAGCTTTATTGATATGTCTGCATAATATAGACGCTTCATAGCAAAATTCTCTCAAATAGCATGACCATGCCATTACATGACTTAACAAAGAAGAACATTAAGTACTCATGGACTTCTAAGAAGCAAAATACTTTTGACAAGCTCAAAGATAAGATTACCTCCCAACCAATCCTTATGCTTCCGGAACTCTCAAAGACATTTGAGGTCCAATGTGATGCTTGTGCTGATTGCCTTGGAGCAGTCTTCCTTCAAGAAGGGCATGCCATAGCATATGAGAGCCAAAGTCTCAATACGTTGTTGGACGCATTTCTGACACCCCGTTTTTTTGTAAATTTGTACATACGGACATGACGCCCAATGTCGAAAGTGTTTGTGGGATTTATTTTTGTGGGCTTTAGTACATGCACTGCAAGTCGCTAGTTTAGTGACAGTTGCCGGCCTGCTGTAAGTGCCCGTGAGTGAGTTTTTTGAAGGGAGGCTTGTATATAACTAAAACTCATGTACAAAATAAAAAATGTTCAGTAACATATCAGAAATTTGCAGGTTTTCGGTCGTTGTGGATTGTTGATGCTTTTGGATGTATTTTTTTGCCCTCGACTAGCCTTCCTACGCATAGTCAGGCCATGGCAGCTTGCTGTTCGCGCCAATTTTGCACGTAGAGGTACATAGAATTGAAATTTGTGGTCTTTAGATATTTTTCTGTAGAAAATACATATAATTTTTTAATCTTGAAAGCATCCCTTTTGGAGTTGTGGTTTGGGAGGTACAATCTATTTCCCACAGCACACAGGATATGGCATCTTGCAGGCAGTTTGGTGTATGGTAGGTTGTGGAAGCTCTCTTGTTTGGAGATGTGTGTACACTTCAAAATTATGATTTTGAAGAGTTATTTGGTGAAGGTGGAATCTCTTTCTATCAAGTGCATTGGTTGGCGTGTGCTATAAATCCATGCAAGGGTAAATGCTTCCTAATTTTCATGGTGGTCTTTTGGGTGGGCGTGTGCTGGTAAATTCCCAAGAGATCACTTGTATTTGAGTTGTGGTTTTATTGAGGTTCCTTTGATACCATTTGTGGTGCTGATCTTGTGTCTTGAGCGCTATTGGGAGACATTGCTATAGAGGTGCCCCTTGCTCTTGTTTTCCCAACAGTGTTTTGGTGCCTGCCGCCGAAGAGTTGCTTCAAGTGATCTTCATTTTACAAGTTTGATTGGATTGTTGGCTTGAGTTACCTTCAATTTGGATGGTTCATACATAAAAGTGCAGCTATGGTTAAGCTTAGTGATGCATTGATTAGGATGAATGATGCGATAAGACAGTTGAATCTAAGTAGGTTAGAAGACTTGGACATGCATTACATGAGGTTTTTCTCTTAAGTCCAGGAGCTATTTAGATAGTACGATGAGGACGCATGGTTAGGACAGTTCAAAGACAAAAGATAGGGTTGGTCAGCCCAAACGGGAGACTACTGGTTTTCCTTGGATGGTTGCTTAGAGGGAATGGGCAGCCTGCTCGGTAAAACCAGACAGCAGGGACAAGGCTATACTTTTTCTCAAATCGTATATACTCGATGAGGACATCGAGCTCTCTCGTATGCGGGAACAGTGTTACGGGTCTCTATGCATAGGCGGGTTTCGAGACCCTCCACAGTCACTCGTCCTCTTGAGTCGACTTTGTGAGACGAGACCTCGAGGGCCCTTGACCGATGAGAGGTCTCTACATCAGGTGATCACCCTTGCGGAGGGAAGCTATACAAACCACACACGAGAGGCCACGTAAGAACAACCCACTGAGGAGATTAAAGGGTTCTCACGAGAGGTTGCGTGGGAACCTCTGCTTGGTGGCATTAAAGGGCATTGGCGGCTTTTGGGCGTTGGAGGTGCTCCAGAGAATATAGGAGGATACCGGCATGCAATGGGCATTAACGAACCTTCGGCTTCAAGGCTGTTACACAGAGACAGGGCAAGCTCCATAGCCTCAACCGCGAGCTCGTGCGCCGGGCCATCATCTCTCACGCCTGCTCAGAGGCGGGCATTGCTCGCGCCCTGCGGGGTTGCCATTGGCCGTGAGCCTACTCGAGAGCGGGAAATACGAGCTTTTTAATTGCTGCTCAGGAATAGGTCACGCGGTAGCAGAGATCACCCTCAGCTTGACAGGTTTGGGGTTGCAGGCCTCAGGGCTGCACCTTCTACATCTCAGGTTTCGAGTGCATACAGCAGGCCTCCCACTCAGTGGGGGCTGCTTTCAGACATCACAGGTCGCGCCCTGAAGAGGGCTGCTTTCGTCATACAGGTGCAGGTCGGGGCAGCCTACTGTAATGTTGTGCTCGAGATATCACAGAGGGCTCCACCTCAAGCTCATACAATAGGGCAGTACCTCAGAGGGAAATGCGAGCAGGTAACTTTCCGAGCCCTAAGCGGGCCTATTGGATGCGCAGGTTATTCCAGCCGGGGCCTGCCTTTATTGCATTTCGGCAGGTACATTCCCTGCGCCCTGCGGGGTACTCTGTTGTGCGCAGACAGTCAAGCTAGAGAGGGCTGCGTTGTGTGGTGAGACAGCCTGGACAGTTTCGGACTCAGGAAAACGGGCGCAAGGCTACTTTACATTGTACTTTGTGGCGGATGCCCGCAGTGGGCTGTGGATGCATAGTTACCCGCTGTGGGTTGTGCTATTTTGAACCTCCACCTGGTCTCTGCTGAGCCAGAGTGTCGAGCCGGTTTAAAGATTTCGGTTGGTCTCTCGAGTGAGACTCGAGCCCCTTTTGTTGTATGCCATTTGGGTGAGCCTTGGCGCTCCGAACCCTATTGTATTCCTTTTTGGATGAGCCGAGTTGGCTCCTCGAGTTCGAGGTGAGTTACCCCTCACTCGTGAGATATGTATTGAGTCGGACTTACTAGTGACGCCTGCCACTATAGACCCGGCCTTGGTTTGCTCTTGGGCTCTTGTTGAGCCCGTGTTCATTATATTTTGCCTCTTTATGCTATGTATGCATTTGGGGGTTAACAATGATGAGGTTGTGTCAAATGTAGAAGATGACGTTTTGTCTCTTGATGATGTGCATTTTAATGAGGAGTTATCTGCAAGTGGTATTATGAAAGTAAGAACCTTGGAGTGCATGTATGACAAAGAGGGAAACGGTATAGCTGATTTGGATGCATGTATGAATGATTGTAAATATGAGGACTTTTCTAGCTCTATGTGCTTGCGTTATATACCTTTGGATGATTTTGGTTGTGATGTAGATGACATGCATATTGAGATTATAAATGATTTTTTCTCTCCTCCATCTTATGAGTTGTTATGGTACCCTGATGAGTTGTGGGTATGTGGACCCATTTGGGATATTAAGATTAATGTTTGTGATGTTGATGATGCTATTGGTGACATTGAGTTGCCTGTTGGTTATGATTTTCATTGTGAGCAAGACGATAGTTTGAGTGATGTGGATTGTGATGGTAGTCTTGATTGGGAATTTGATGACCCAACAAGTTGAGATGGATGAGGAGATGCAAGTCAAGGTGTGTCATGTATTCTTAAGGGTCAAGAAGCTTATGAAAACCTCACATGCATATGCGGATGTTGAAGAGGATTGTAGCTTAAAAGTTGGTACAGCCATGATGACATGGATATCATGGATGATTTGTCTTGGTTTGATGTGAGTGATACATGTCATGATGGTGAGAATGTTGATCCATGGTATTTTGGTTTATATGACATTTACATTGATGGTTGGAGCTCACTAGTGATTGATGATTGTTCTTATGACTTTGAAGGATATCATTATGTGTGCATGATGGATGCAAGGGATAATACTTTTTCATTTGATCGTGGTAAGGGTATATGATGCTGATTCTTTTTTACATGATGTATCTTTGTACACAAGCTTTTGCATAGTCTACTGCTGAGCATGAATTCTCCAGCAGGTTGGGGGTTTGGCAAACTATGTTGGGAGCATTTTTGAAACCCTGTTTTTTGTAAATTTGTACATATACACGTGATGCCCAATGTCAAAAGTGTGTGTGGGCTTTCTTTTTGTGGGGTTTTAGCTTGCTTTAGCAAGCACATGTACATGCACTGCAAGTCGCTATTATAGTGACAATTGTCGGCCTGTTGTAAGTGTCCGTGAGTGAGTTTTTCGAAGGGAGATTTGTCTATAATTAAAACTCATGTACAAACCAAAAGAAGTTCAATAAAATATCAGAAATTTGCAAGTTTTGGGTCATTGTGGCTTGTTGATGATTTTGGATGTAGTGTTTTGCCCTCGACTAGCTTTCCTACGTGTAGTCGGGTCATGGCAGCTTGCTATTCGCGTCAGTTTTGCACATAGAGATACATAGAATTGAAATTTGTGGTTTTCAGAGATTTTGTTGTAGAGAACTCAGAGAGTTTTTTAATCTTAAAAGCATTCCTTTTGGATTTGTGGTTTGGGTGATATAGTCTATTTCCCACAATGCATAAGATATGACATCTTGCAGGCAGTTTGGTGTTTGGCAGGTTGTGGAATCTCTCTTGTTTGGAGATGTGTTTACACTTCAAAATTATGTTTTTGTAGAGTTATTTGGTGAATATGGAATCTCTTTCTCTTAAGTGCATTGGTTGGTGTGTGCTGTAAATACATGCCAAGGTAAGTGCTTCCTAATTTTCATGGTGGTCTTTTGGGTGGGCGTGTGTTGGTAAATTTCGAAGAGATTACTTATCTTTGAGTTGTGATTTTGTTGAGGTTATTTTGATACCGTTTGTGGTGCTGATATTGTGTCTTGAGCACTATTGGGAGACCTTGCTATAGAGGTGCCCCTCGCTCTTGTTTTCCCAACAATATATGAGTGGGTCTTTGGAATTTATGAGAGCTTTTAGCTGTTCTACATGTCCTAGATACATGGAAGCGCTATTGATTGGGGATTCCATTTATTTTACAAACAGACCACCAAAGTCTCAACTACTTCATGATGCAAATGAAGCTTTCCAACAAACAGATGAGGCGGGCGAATTTTCTTCTACGATTTTATATTAATATTTCTCATATTGCTAGTAAGCACAATCAGCTAGCCGATGCACTTTCATGACGACCAAACGTTAATGAAGTGTCTATAGAAACTCACAATGATCTATCTTTTATGATATATGAGTATGGTATTGACCCTGACTTGAAAGACATAATGTTATCCGTTGCTTTCGGAAAGAAAGAGGAAGCATTCACCTTGCAGGATGGTTATCTTCTCTGTGGAAATAGGCTATGTGTTACCCACTCCCTTCATGAGAAAGTCAAGTATGAGTCACATGCTCCTCCTGTGTGGGACATAGAGGCATTCAGCCTACTCTTCAAGGAGTAGAGACGTACTTCTATTGGATTACCATGAAAGTGGACAAAGAAGAGTATGTTTCAAAATGTGTGGTATGCCAAAGGCCTAAATATGATAAAGGGAAGCAATCTAGATTACTCCAGCCATTGCCAATCCCTAATTCACCATGGGAGAGTATATCCATGGATTTTATCTTTGGATTACCTAATCCTATCCATGGGAATGCGGGAATATGGAAAACAAGACGATAGGTTTAGCAATCAAGCACACTTTATTCTTGACAAAAAGACTATCAAAGCACACCAAATGGAAACTCTCTTCATATCCCAGATTTTCAAACACCATGGATTTCCAACATCCATCGTGTCAGCAGATAGAGATCTTAGAATGACCAATAGTTTTTGGAAAGGTCTCTTTGAAAATCTAGTTACAATATTGAATTTCTCTTCGGGCCTATAACCCACAAACGGATAGCCAAAGTGAAATATCCAATCAGCTTATGATACTCGATCTACTAAAGACTTATGTTACAGAAGTAGATCAACGCTCACAATGGAAAAAGTACTTACCTCTTGTAGAGTACGCATACAATAATACTATCCATACTTCTACGAGAAAAGCACCTCTTAAAATCATACAGGGAAGACCTAAAATGTTGAGAGAGAGAGAGAGAGAGAGAGAGAGAGAGCACAGAAATAGAACCCCAAAGTGAGGGGACCTGGGTGCCATATATAGAGAAGCCATATATTGAGTAGCTTTACATATAAGCTCAACACCTCCGCTCAAATAAGGGTCCTTAATTGTGGATGAAAAAACCCTTGGGGGATCAAGGAAAAAACCCACAGCTCTATATACACACACCATTATATTACAAAATCATTGAATATACAAATATTTATGAGGAGCTACATCACTCCTTTTACAATGAATATTTTATGAGGAGCTACATCAAACCTTTTACAATGAATGATTTATTAGGAGTCACCGAGAATAACCATGGTATCAACAAAACAACATCATGATATCACCAAGAATAATCATTGTATCAACGAAACAACATCATGGCATCACCGAGAATAACCATGGTATCAACGAAACAACATCATAGTATCACCGAGAATAATCATGGTATCAACGAAACATCATCATGGTATCAACAAAAATCACCATGGAATCATCATCATGACATCACCGAGAATAACCATGGTATCAATGAAATATCATCATGGCATTATCGAGAATAACCATGGTATCAATGAAATATTATCATGGTATCAACGAAAATCACCATGACCAAAGTACTAACAAAACATCATCATGGTACCATCAAAATCACTATGGTATCAACGAGAAATTATCAATAAAACGACGTAAACTATATCTTTAGAAGAATAATTATACGAGAATCAATGAATGAGTATATCATATAACAAAAGATCATTTACCAACAGTAGCTCGATAGAATTTGGACGATCATCAACGGCTCGACTGAATCGGCACGATATGTAACTGGCTTCTGGAGCAAAGTTACGTGAGTAACAAATATATGTTTGATGAAGAAAAAATATAATTGAGAAGTTTTCAATTATGAGGAAAATCAAAAGCAAAAAGTAAAATTTTTCTTTTCAAACATGTACGCAGTCCGAAACAATAACTCAAAATCGGTGCAGAATTTAGAGAAACTTTCTTCTGCAAAGCTGTAGACCACATCGATTCCGATGGCTTTAGAGAATAGTTTTTGAAAAATCGTTCTCAATTAAGAGAAAAATACAAAAACAAAAAACAAAAGTTGCTTTTTAGGCATGTACGCAATCCGTCAACGTTAACTCAAAATCAGTGCAGAATTTGAAAAAACTTTCTTTTGCAAAGTTGTAGACCACACCCATTCCGATGTACAACGTGGGTAATTTCTACAAAATTGTTTTTAATTAAGAGAAAAATAAAAAACATAAAATGAAAGTTTCTTTTCAGGTATGTACGTAGTCCGCGAACGATAACTCAAAATCAGTGCAGAATTTGAAAACACTTTCTTCTGCAAAGTTGTAGACCACATCAATTTCAATGCCTTATGCTAAGTAGTTTCTGCAAAATCATTTTCAATTACCAGAAAAATCAAAAACAAAAAACGAAAGTTGCTTTTCAGATATGTACGCAGTCCACGAACGATAACTCAAAATCAGTGCAGAATTTGAAAAAAAATTCTTCTGCAAAGTTGTAGGCCTCATGGATTTCGATGCCTTTAGCGGATAGTTTCTGCAAAATAGTTTAATCAAAAACAAAAACGTACTTCTCTGATACCATGCTGAGAGAGAGAGAGAGAGAGAGAGCACAACAATAGAACCCCAAAGTGTGTAGAATACACACATGAGATGATGTATATATAGAGGGGACCTCTGTGCCATATATAGAGAAGCCATATATTGAGTAGCTTCACATATAAGATCAACATAAAAGTCCCCTGCTATTTAAATTACATGGGTAGATCTTCGCTGCTGATGAGTATAGCCATGACCTACAAGAATCTTTCCAAAAGATTAAGGAGGCTATATCGATCTCTAAATAGAAGCTGCTGCTGACAAGTACAGAAGGGCCTTAACTTTTAAAGAAAATGGTTGGGTCTTACTTAAGTTTACCAAGGCTCGATTGAAACAAACAACGGGCAAAAATCCTACGGGCCATTGAAATTATTATGCTAAACTAGCAAAAAGATAATATGGTCCTTTTCAAATCTTGAAGCCAATCAATTAGATGGACTATCAACTCAAGCTACTCAACCATTGGCTCATACACAATGCTTTTCATGTGAGCCTACTTAAACCCTACAAAGGAGAGCCACCAAGTGAACCAATTATTTAAGACCCTCCCAAAATTGAAGACTAAGAAGAGGTGCTACAACACGAAGCTATCCTTCCGCATGAAGACAAGGTACTACGACATGGTAAGATTATCTAAAGGTATCTTATTAAGTTAAAAAATTATCCTTTTGAAGATTCTAGATGGATGCAAGGAATACAACTTAAGGATAGTATGAACCTTGTCAATGCTTACAATGCTACATTAGAGGAAGCAAATATACAATTTTGTTTTAAATGACCAATGTTTTTGTTTTATAAGACTATTCTCTTTTTATTGTGCACAAATTTAAGTAGTATACATTCTTAGAATCATGTTTGTGTTGACAGAGTCTCTCAAACACCAAGTAGGATTTGTCACTCTACTTGGGAGAATGAAATGGACTAAAGAGTAGACATGCTTGCAACAACTATGTCTCTCAAGTAACAAATGCATCAGTCATCCATCTTGAAATGATGTCGTAGGGTAAAAAGGGATCCTCTACCCGATAAGAGAAATTTACTAATGACTAAGGTTTTATCTCTTCTACCTCATAGTCAATGACGACTATGATTTTAGCTGAGAGGTAATGTCATAAAATCTAATATCTAAGCAACCCAAATGATTTTCTTATGTTAAATTGATCATTGAATGTGGGAGAATAAACAGGACAAGGGCTAGAATATAGACATATGTGCTTACAGATCGATCTCAACACGGGGCCATTTGTAAAGGAATTCAAATGAGAGATGGTCTGTCAAAGACCAAGGCTAGTCAATGATGCTTAAAGACCTTAGGGTTAGGTTTATTTAAGACCTCTAATGATTAGTGTTAAAACTCTTATGACCTTAGGTAAGCTAGGGTTGTGCTTGAGGTGGGAACCTGGTCCAAGCTCGAGGTGCTTGTTGTGCTTGCTGATTAAGGTGCTTGAGGTGCTTGTCGTGCTTGCTGAGACGAAGGTGCTTGAGGTGCTTGTCGTGCTTGCTGAGACGAAGGTGCTTGAGGTGCTTAATGACTAAGGTTCTTGAGGGAGCTAAGGTGTTCCACAAAGTCAACATGATCCCTACTAAAGGGGGGCTGATCCCTTATTGTAGGGGCTAGGGAGAGAACACATACACCCTCACACAAGGCATCCTTGGTACAAAGAAAGCAGCAGAGACACTTATCAACCTCCTCTTCATGTTGCCCTCCTGGTGTGCCTAAATCCTATTGGTTGGCCTCCCAAGGGATCCAATGATAATTTAGCTAATTTAATTAATTGTCTATGCATTTATCAAGTCCTCTCTCTCAAAGGGGAAAGGGGGACACTTGTCCCAAGGCTAGCCTTGTTGCTTCATATGCACTAAGCCTGTGATTGACAAAGCTTGAGGAGGTACAATCATGAGCAAGACAATGCTGGAAGAGGGGATCAACCAAATCAAGAAGGGGGCTAGCTTGGGGGGTATACTCTCCCTTACACACACACGCACACACATTCATTGTGTGAATTGCAAGTGCAAGAGATCCATCTCCTTCTCCAAGCTAGTAGAGAAGTTGAGAGCCTACACCAATACTCTTGGATATGGAATGAAAATCCAACCAAGAGCCACGCTTCAATGCTTAAGCTTGACATCTTCTCCATCTTCATTACTATGCTATTATGTATACTAGCAATAAGAGTGATGACAAGTGAGGAAGTATTAGTTTATCCTATGAATGTTTATTCTTCCTCTTTCCTACCCTCTTTCCCCATTAGCTCTCTCCACCTTCAAGGGTGTTGGAAGCCTTGGGACTGAGGCTAGGGATAGGTAATGCTTTTTACAAATTCTATGCTATGCTCCTGATTCATGAAGCTTTCCATCTTCATTGCAGCAACTAGGTCACAAGGAGCACAAAGATTGTATTGTACCAATTCTATCTTGATGGGAGAATCCATAATACAAAAGCCTATTGGAGGGGGGACCGGTTTCACATAAATCCGGTCCTCAATTGTTGTCATGTTCTCTAACCTCTCTCTTGAAAAAGTATTGTTAATGCCAAGTTAATTCAGTATTATGGTCAAGTTGCTACCTCTAAATAAGTTCAGCCTCTATGTTCTCAAAGTAGTCTCACAAAAATGTTCTCTTTAATTCTCCTAATTCTGCTATTCTCAAATTTCATATGCCATTTCCATTACACTCTCTCTTGCAAAGTTTGTGTGTGTGTGTGTGTGTGTGTGTGTGTGTAAGTGGGAGGGAGAAAGAAAATAAGGGAAGAGAGCATACATGAATCTCCCTTCTTTTCTTGTGTGTGTGTGTGTAAGTGGGAGGGAGAAAGAAAATAAGGGAAGAGAGCATACATGAATCTCCCTTCTTTTCTTGTGTGTGTGTGTGTGTGTGTGTGTGTGTGTGTGTGTGTGTGTGTGTGTGTGCGCATGTAGAGAAAGAAAGAGAGAGAGAGGGGGAGAGAATTACCTTTGTCTTTTTTCGCTTCCTCGATATCGCAAAAACTCAAATCCAGATTTGAGTTTTGACGCTATCGGGTATTTTTTAACCCAACAGTTGGCGTCGCTATATAGTGATGAACATTGTGACGCATAGCAACGCCTCCAGTTTTGAGTGTTGCTAATCTTTGTGAAATAATAGGTTCAATGAGTTAACATGCACTCACTATGACAATCAAGAACTTTTATCACGAACCTTGCAACAACTAGAGTTTGAGAAGGATGGATTTTCACCTTCAAATAGGATACTCTCATGTATACATGTGACTCTTTTATTGTTGGAAGGCTTTTCCAAGGCTGGCATGGAACTAAAAACTTGTGAGATATGGCATATGTTGTGCTTGGAAATTGCATGCTCTGAAGGTCAAGCAATGCAAAGTACAAGAGTGCTCAAAGGCTTAGCCCATGTCATTGCTTGAGGATGATTTAGAGAAAGGGAATTTCTTGACATGGTTTGAAAGCGATAAAAAGGAATCTTGAAAGCTAACAGATTATTTCTTTGAAAAGCCCAAAAACATTTGGTGAAATTATTTAGTGAGTGCTTTTGTATATAGCAAGTGGATATTCATTTTGGTGAAATTTGTCTGACTTCTATTTCTCTTGATATGGTTGTAATGGGAAACCATTTCTTGAAGCATAGAACTAAGTAGCTATACTTATTGATTTGGTGCCACATGAGCCTTTTATATGTGCTACCACACCAAAATTTCAGTTGTAGCATACCATTCTCTCTCTCTCTCTCTCTCTCTCTCTCTCTCTCTCTCTCTCTCTCTCTCTCTCTCTCTCTCTCTCTCTCTCTCTTAGAGAGAAGAAGAAGAAGAAGAAGAAAAAGACAAAGATAGACATTTGTACTCACCTAAAAGTAGAAAAGATTTGAAGCTATAAAATTAGACAAAGATGAAATATATATGTCATTATTTCTTGTGGTAATTATTTATAATCTAACAAAATAAGCCATGAAAAATAGATGGTTCAAGACTTGAACTTGATGTTTAATCCCCAAACATTATTGTCTCTCTACATTCGCCACCCATAAGACGACCATCCACCCTGGCAACATTGCACTTTTGTGATGGCCACATGAGGTCATGTTTAAACACAAGAAATGTGAAGATGACTTAGATCACGTTGACGTGAGCTCTATTCATTGATTGAGGTAGAAACCCTTTTGAAATGGTGTCCTCAAGAAATTGAGAAATCTGTGCACGTGTCAAGCCCTTGCCAAAGCTGTAGGAGGACAATGGAGCATAGCTTGAGAAGCACAAATCCATGGGCATTGGTATAAAGAGAGACACCATTCCACCAAGAAACCACAATGGAAGCAAGAACAGCAAACTAAAAGATCCATCTTTGAGGGAGAACAAAATCATGCTTTTGTCCTTCAATATGGGTGTTGGTATGTACATAGGCTGCGATTACTTATAGATCCTCATAAGTAAGAAATTTAGATGGTGAGAAAAACAATTACTGTGAAAGATAGCTGCTTAAAATTATTTAAGTGGGCCTAAAATAAGAGTCAAAAAATTTTGTATATGAAAAGATATGAATGTTGTGAATGTGTGAAAAAATCACATTATTTATAATTTTATTAAAAGAAAATTCCCTTGAAATGTTATTGAAAGACAAGAAAATATACTCGTTGCAAAAAAAACACATGGGCTTATTTAAGGTATACATATTTACACATAAGAAAGTTGCAAATTTCACATAGAATTTTTTTTTAATTGTTAGAAAATAGCATTGGTAAATTTTTCGGTGTAACAAAAGAGATGTTAAAAAATCCCGTGTAAAATCCATAATATTTACATTCAAATTATGAAGTTTTTTTAAGTCTAAAAAACTTTATTCACACTCAATTTTTATATGTATCAAAATGTCTCAAACTTGTAGTGAGAGGATGTATATTGTACTAGAGAGAGTGATGGATCAATATGTGCAAGTGATGAAACAAGTACATACACATAAAGTGATTGTTTTTTTTTTCTTTACAATGTAAGGCAAGAATAAATTAGAAGAGAAACCAAATAATTACATATGTTTGCTCAAGGAATGAGCTTGGGATTACATCAAAAGGGTCGTTTAGTGCTTAGACAAACACTAGAATTCAGGATCCTTTCATCAAAGATCATCCAGTTCTATTCTAATTTGAACCAGCAGGGCCTTCCAGAGCTCTTCCAAGATTTCAACATCTTCATTGAGTTCTTCTTTGAGTTGATCTTTGACATAGTAGTCCTTGCCTTCAATCTCAGTGGCTTGAAAGAGTTTGCCAGCCACGTCCAACAACTTGGTCTTCTTTCTATAGAGTCGACACTAGGAAATGTGCAATTTCTCCTCCTGTAAGGATATTTCATCTAAGAAGAATTTTGGGCTAGGCACCTGTGAGGTATCTTCAAAACAAAAAAAGTTCCTCTACCTCCAGATAGCCCAAACAAACTCTTCAGGGATGTGGTTCCAAATTAAAGAGGGGAGGCCTACACTGTCCCCCAGCAATAGCTGCTTCCAAGATAAGGACTTTTGGAGAATTCTGGACATTAGATCCCAAAAGGGTTTATTGAAAATGCAGTTTAGGAGCAAGTGGGCTGGATCTTGAGTGCCCCCCTTGCATCTGGGGCATCTTCCATCTTTGATACCAACATCTTGAAGCTTCATCTCAGACTATACTGCTTTGTGACGGATGAGCCAGAGCAGAGCTGTTTTTTTGGGGGAGGAAGATTTGGACCAGACAGATTTACGCCCACTGCTTTCTTTCCAGGGACACCTTCCAACGCTGGTTAAGGAAGATGTGGAGAGGGGGAGAGAGGGGGGAAGAGAGGAGCTGGGAGTGAGAAAGCTTGAAGCCTCCTTGTCAGGTGACCTCGCGGAGGGAGAACTCTGGACTACAATTGAGGAGCCAATGCCAAGAGACGGGAAGGAGATCCAGCCTCCTTTGGAGGAAGGTGATTTCCCACGTTCTGAGATGAAGCTTAAGTGACAGATCCAGATCGGATAGCCAGTCATGAAGAGCTAGGGACCAAACATCAGACCAACTTCTGACTCCTTTTGTGTGCAGGACGATGGCGCATCTGGAATGTTTTGGTGATAACTCACTTCCAAGTACCCAAGGCCACCAGATAGAGTCATTCTCAGAAGTAGAGACTGGGTATGGTTGGATTGCTAGCTAGGGACCAGGTTTACCCTATGTCAATTCCAGGCACCCCACATAGTTAGAAGAAGGTCAGAACCTCTGGAGATTGATGGGTAGGGACTGAAGAACAAGGAGAGAGGTGGCATGTTGTTCCAACCAGAGTGGCCATTGATGTTTAACCGGTGCAGGTTTTTGAAGAGGAGGAGAGCCCATTCCGCCTCACTATTTTGGAGGACTTGCGAGAGGGTACTGAGAGCGAGTTTGTCAGCTAGGTGGGAAATTTTGATGATTCCAAGACCCCCTTTGTCTTTGGGGAGATAGCAGATGTCCCATTTCACCTTGGCCTTTTTGTGGGAACTGAAGTCTCCAACCCAGAGGAAACTTCAACAAACCTTAACTATGTCTTTTAGATTGGCTTTAGTGGTTCTCCAGCAAGTCAGGAAGAACACGACATAGGCCATGAGAAAGTGATTTATCACCATGACCCTTCCCATTATTGGGAATCCTTTCCATCTTTCCAGTTTATCTTGGAAACGATCTACAACCCAATTCCATCGGTCCTTTAGAGAAAGACCAAAGACCATAGGGATTCCCAGCAACCGGAAGGGATGATGCTCTTTCAGTAATTTACAACCATTAGACAGAAGCCACTGGGGGAGCGGGAATTACCTTGCCTGACTCGAGTTTCGGAGTGGTTGATTTTAGACCCAGAAGCATCACAGAATTTATGAAGACACTGCCATAATTCCCACAGGGACTCCTCTTCATTAGTCAATAGCGTGTTAGTGTCATCTACAAACTGAGAAAGGCATTGCTGGCATTGAGTGCCAGGGATCTGAATACCCTTGATTTTTCCTTCCTGAAGCCTAGCTTTGACCAGAAAATTGAGACCATCTGCAGCTATGGCAAAGAGGAGGGGGGCCATGAGGCAGCCCTGTCTTACTGACCAGTTGAGCGTAAAGAAATTGGAGAGAAGACCATTGAAAGCGGTTCTAGCTTGCCCTTGAATGCCCAAAGAGTGTCTTGACAAACCATAGAATCATTGGCCCGAATCCCATCCATTCCATACTAAGAAGAATTAAGGACCATTCCAAACGATCATAGGCTTTGTCAAAGTCAATTTTGACGAAGAAGAAATCTTGAGCAGATTCTTGGGCATGCTCTATGACGTCCCATAGGGTGATGACTGCTTCCATGATGTTCCTTCCTCTGATGAATCCCTTCTATTCAACAAAAATCCATCTCATGAGATGAGGAATGATCGTGTTAGCGGTTGCTTTGGCAAAGATCTTGCACACAGTGTTGAGCATAGTGAGAGGGCGCCAGTTGGACAAGAGCTCTCTCAGCCCCCTTTTGTGAAGGAGTTTGATTACTCCCGTGTTGATGGCATAGGGCAAAGCTTCGTGAGAGACTGACTCCTCCCAAACTTTCAGAATGAAAGGAGAAATCAGTTCTTTGAAAGTCTAAAAAAATTCCGAAGGAAGCCCGTCAAGTCCAGGGGTTTCCTTAGGTTATAGGGCTTCAATAGCAATGTGTATTTCAGCAAGAGAAAGAGGGATCCGGGAGGCCTCAAGAGAGATAACCTTGGTTTGAGCTTGCTGGACAAGGACTCTGCTGGCCTCAATCATAGGAGAGAAGAGTTCCTTGGGGCTGAAGAGGGCTTCAAATTGAGACCTTGCATATTCTAGGTTATCTTTATCATTAGTGATGGAATGAGAAGGGTCAGTGAAGAGAGGAACCAACTCCAGCGGAACCAACGCCCTAGCATTCTTCCTTCGAAGCGCTTTGAAAACTGCTTTTGATGGTCTATCAACCTGACTGGCCCACCACTCTTTGAAAAAAAGTGTTGCATGCTTCAAAGTGAGCTCTTCTGCAATCTTGATTTACACACAAAGTGGTGAGAACTGGGACTACTGAAGCAAGTCGGGCTGGTTACTTTCAAGATGGACCAACTCAAAGTAGATGGCTTCATTCCTCTTCTTCCTGATTATTGCCACCCACTACAAGAGGCTATTCATATTAGCCACGCTCACACAGCGACGCTAAAAAAAAAATTTCCCGACGTCGCTACGAGCGTCGCTATAAGCGTCGCTATGAGTGTCGCAAATTTACAAAGAAATTTGCAACGCTCATAGCGACGCTTATAGCGACGCTCATAGCGACGCCGGCTGGGGTAAAAAAATAACCGAGCGCGCCCAAAAACTCAGATCTGAGTTTTTCGGCGCCCTCAAGCAAGGAGCAGGTAACGCTCTCCCTCACTCTCTCTCTCTCTCTCTCTCTCTCTCTTTTTCTTCTCCACACACACACACACACACACACACACGAGGAGAGGAAGGAGAGCCAGGTATGCTCCTTCCCTCTCCTCATTCTCATGTTCCCTTCCCCTCTTTCTCTCTCCCTCTCTCTCTCTCTCACACACACACATACACACACACATAGTGTTTTTGAGAGAGAGAGAGAGAGAGAGAGAGAGAGAGAGAGAGAGAGAGAGAGAGTACAAACAAAAACAAAAACGCACACACACATACATAAACAAAGAATGCACACACACATTGAGAGAGAAAAAGAGAGAGAGCATGCATAAACAAAAAACGCACGCATTGAGAGAGGAAAAGAGAGAGAGAACATGCATGAACAAAAAACGCACACATTGAGAGAGGAAAAGAGAGAGAAAACATGCATACGATCCAAAAAAACGCACACACATTGAGAGAGAAAGAGAGAGAAACTAATTTAACGTCGTAGGAAACTAATTAAAATTAAAAGACCTAAAGATCTAGCCAACGAGGAGTTGAACTCAAGACCTATTATTCAAGAGGGAAATGGCATAATCAATCTATCATACTTGGCATGGGTGATAGAAAGGTTATACCATTTATCTCTTTTTATTGGCACACACATCCACACACACGCACACACACAAGAAGAAGAGAGTTATAACGTCGTAGGAAACTATCTTAAAAGACGTTAAAGATTAGGTTATATGTAGACTTACATTAAATTAGATTTAGGTTTATTTTTAACTAGATTTACGTTTATTTAAGCTAGATTTAGATTTACGTTATATTAGATTAGATTTAGGTCTCCATAGACTGCGATGCCTGCATGAAGCGGGTGAAGAAAGCCCTCAATGGAATATAGGGTATTGCTGCCTTCACTCATGGTGGGCTCCGTCGATCCAAAAGTACTGGTGAAATGTCTTCAGAAGATAGGGAAGAAGGTGGATCTTCAGGGCGGCAAGAGTCACTACATCCCCGAGACAATGACCATCTAGACAACCTCTAGTCATTAGACTTACGTTAAATTAGATTTAGCTTTATTTTTAGTTAGATTTACGTTTATTTAGATTTACGCTTATTTATGTTAGATCGAGTCCACGCAAGAATTAGTTACGGTTTAGGGTTTAGAGTTAGACGAACAGTGAAAAGATCTACTGTGAAAAGATGTTAAGATGCTGTGAAGTGCTACAGCTAGAGAAGAGGCAAAGGGGTTTTGTCCACTACATGCAGTATCATGTAGACGTGGGTGTGTAGATTTCTTGTACCCACAAATATAGGTATTGACCAATAAAGACGAGATTATAACCTGGTGGTTCTGATCTCCGTGCACCTCTAGACCGAGGTGTGCGGGGATTGGACATGACTAGAGAATGTGAGGTAAAGAGAGAGAGAGAGAGAGAGAGAGAGAGAGAGAGAGAGAGAGAGAGAGAGAGATAAGACGAAGAATGCCAATAGAATATTAAATTTGTTATCCAGGTTATAAGTTTTTTATCCTCATTATGAGTAGCGACGAGGATGTGGGACCGTCCAACCGAAACACCTATCTCTCAACGAGGGTCTTATGTCCTTGTAATCAATGCAAGCATGCTGTGCGATGGACAAGACGTGTTTCTTTGCAGCACGTTCGCGAATTTGGCGAGTTCGATCCATCTATTATAGATCGAGTTGTTGCCAATTATAACTCGTTGGACTCTGACGCTGGCCAACAAGCAGCAATCTTGCAACCCAATAGACGTGTTCGCAGGCGCTTTGGTCAAGCAGCATATGTGAGGCCACAAGATGTAGCCTCTGACAACTCGGGGGATGATCATGCAGAGCACATTCCCAACGAGGCAATGTTTGAGCCCGAGATTGATGAAATGATCGAGACGATCATGGATTCAGAAAGGCTTATCTATGATGATATGAAAAGTGAAGCCGATACGCCATTGTATAATGGAGCACGTATGTCTAGATTGAAAGCACTCCTGGTTCTTCTCAACATGCAGGCAAAGTTTGGATGGAGTGACACTAGCGTCACAGTGCTTTTCAGGTGATCTATTACAATTAGTTTACTTTAATAGAACTCTAAATGTATAATGATCTGATAGATTTTTACACGACTGTATCATATTTTTATGTTGTGTAGATTGCTGAAAGAGCACATACTACCAGCTGACAATGTGATGCCAGATTCCCGAGATGAAGCAAGAAAGATTTTGCGAAACTTGGGGATGGATTACAATTCTATCCACGCTTGTCCTAATGACTGCATTCTTTTCAGAGGGGAATACATAGACATGGAGAAGTGTCCGAAATGTGATTCCGAAAGATATCGAGTAGATCTCCACGGGACAAAAATTCCACAAAAGGTTTTGCGACATTTCCCTCTGCTTCCTCGCATCAAGCATTTCTTCGAATGTAAGTCCATGGCCGCCCTAGCATCATGGCATGAGGAGAATAAATCTTCGGAAGGTGTGCTACGAATTCCTGCAGATTGCGTAGCGTGGAAACATATAGATGGAACATGGTCGGATTTTGCCAGGGAAGCTCGAAATTTGTGCTTAGGCCTGGCTATGGATGGCGTAAATCCATTTGGTCAAAGATCAACATCTTACAGTGTATGGCCCGTTGTCATCGTCAACTACAACATTCCCCCGTGGTTGACTACGAAGAAGGGGCACCAATGGCTAAGCTTGATTGTGCCAGGGCGATATAAAGTGGGGAATATGGATGTGTATCTTCGTCCACTATTGGAAGAGCTACAATAATTGTGGATTGGCATAGAGGTGGTGGATATGAGCCGACACACAGGACGACGGAATGCTTTGATCAGAGGCATTCTAATGTGGACCATGCATGACTATCCCGGGCTAACAGAATGCTCAGGTGATCTATTGACACTCCTCACTCAGACACTGTAAATCTTGTTTTTTCCCATAGTTGATCTATTATCATGTGTATACATGCAGGGCTTCAAACAAGCGGATACAGAGCATGTGTCACATGTGGACCTAGACTGAATGCACGTAGGGCACCCTCACTGAAGAAGCAAATCTACGAAGGTCATCAAGCGTATCTTCCAGAGAATCATGTGTTACGCGACGGCTTTTTGGGAAGAGAGCCACCAAGGATGTCTGCACAAGCATGGTTAGAGCAGAAGGAGATGTGCGTAGAGGAGAGTCTGGTTTTCTTGAGGTGGATTCTACTAAGAAATGGACTGACCTAAGAGACACTTTCGTACTACCCGAGCATTGTGAACAAGTAAGTATGTAAATAGTTAATATCCCCCTTTTACAAGTTATGTGCTTGAAAGCTCTCATGTAAGTTATGTGGCTCTGGAAGGTAATATTTCATCCTACAAAGTCTACATCAAACTGGTGGTACGTCATAGAGGTAGCCCCTCGTAGTGCAAGAACGTATGAAGGCTACCATGTGCCAATCACAACGACATCAATGGAGGAGATCAGAGAAGATGCTCAATCAGAAGCCGCTGCCGTGGTGCCAGACGAGCATCAAGATGCTACTACTCTATATGGGGTGCATGCAGAGGAGCTACAAAATGAAACAGAGGACATGTGTTTAAACGGAGAGCTCTATATAGATATAGGAAGTTATGCTGAGTTATGCGAGGATGAGAGAGAGATCTCTTAAAGCCACAAATATTGTATTTGAACAATTTTGCTCCGTGTTGTAAAAGCTCTGGCTCTCTAAGTACCTTCCATGGTGTATAACGCTCTTTTCTACTCGCGCTCACATCTTTTGATTGAAAATTCTGAGTTTTCGACTTGCCTCTTCTATCACTCAATTCATTGCGTCATTGTATTTATATGCGTCATTACGTCATTGTATTTAATGGTCTTTGCGTCATTGTCTACTCTATTCATTCAATATTAAGTTTAAATATTCGTGTGTTTAATGCAGGTATGGATGATGAGGAGTTTCTTTCTTCTTTGTCACCGCAGCAGAGACAGTGGTACGTGGAGTGTCATCGCTCTGGCGCATCATCGCGCGTTCCTACTCCATACGCATCTCCCTCTCTTTCGGAGCATTCGGCGCGCTCCGAAGCTTCGGCGTCAACGAGACGAGCTTCACACTCGTCTAGACACCGGCGCTCTAGTGGTGGCGGTGGCGGTTGTTGTGGGGATTCCGCCACCGATGCCTCCACACCGCCTCGTGTTCGACGAGGCTCTTTACCCTCCCCTTCTTTGCCCTCTCCCACACCAGCCACAGCATCGCCATCTACGCCAGGTTTTGCACGGCTGACTGTTCCTAGAAGCTACACACCTCTACCTACTCCGCCAGGAGCCACCCCACTCGACACTCCTCGCTTCGGGGCCCAGACGCCGGTGGAGACACCTGACGTCCGTACCCCCATCGACACGCCGCTAGAGACCCATGCCGGGACACCCAGGTTCACGCGTCACCGGCCAGAGGGATTGCCTTACTCCGTCGACATCAGCGGCAGCATCATCATGGATGATGACGGCAAGAAGGTGATCTCGCGCATGCGTGGTCTTTGCTCTCAGCTGTTTAGACACTACATACTAAACAAATGGAGTGAAGTACCACGTGATTTAAAAAACAGAGTCATCAGCATACTTCATGATGAGTTTCCCGTTCCAACACGGGATCAGCGCTTCAATGAAGACCTGATGAAGATTCGAATGCGCGAATACTGCAAACACAAGCGTTCCGAAGTGCAAAAAGCAATCAAGAATGGGTGGAACAAGCCAGATTGGCTGGCCAAAGAAGATTGGAAGAATGCGAAGAAAGCAGCGCGCGAGAATCCCGACAAGTGGAAGCAACAAAAGGATGCAGCCAAAGCGCGAGTAGAGGCAGGGAGCTCGCACCACTTGGGGAGCGGTGGATGGGCATCATTTGAGGCCGATTTTGTAAGTGTTTTTACATTGCTCTTTATGTTCGATAGTTTAGGGTTTATGAGTTTTTTAGTTCTAACATAATGAAATCTTTGTATGTTTTGACAGTGGTCGATGACAGGACGTGATCCCACACCGTACGAGCGCGAGTACGCAGGCAGGAAGGGCTTAAACGCCCTGATGGACATTCTCAGTTCTCGCGGCGGCATGGTTAGTATTAGGGTTTACTCTTTTTTATTTTTTGTATTGTTTTATAAATGTCGTTATATGTTTATACTTACTGAAAGCTGTCTTATTGTCTTTTTTTGCAGAATCCGACAGATACGCCGCTTGGACGCGATGAGACGTCTGACTAGACGACGTCAGTTTAGCCGTAGCTAGATAGCATTAGTTTAGGGTTTCTCATAGCTTATGTATCATGAGACGGATTTTATACATCTTTTTGAACCATGTATATTATTACATTTGTCACCGCAGTTCCTTTTGCCAATCAATTCTTTATGCCTATGATGTTGTACAATTGTCATTATTACATTTGCCAATCAATTCATTTTGCCTATGATGTGTACAATTGTCAATTTTGCAAACAATGCGTCTTGTGGGTGACTATTTTGGGTCTATTATCTACCCTTGCACTTTTTTTAAAAAGTGAATCAAGTACAATATGGTTGATGGGTGGCAGGACATTCAATGCCCTGCCACCAAAAAAAAATTCTCTCGGGCGTCGCTATAAGCGTCGCTATTTATGGCTCTGTAGCGTCGCTATGAGCGTCGCTATAGTCTTCTGTGTAAACGTCGCTATATGCGTCGCTATGGACGTCGCTATATGCGTCGCTATATAGCGACGCATATAGCGATGCCTATAGCGACGCTCTCGTAGCGACGCTCGTAGCGACGGTTTTAGCGACGCCGGGGGTTATAAAAACCCAGTGTATTTCCGTCGCTAACAGCGTCAAAAGAGCACACAACCTCTTGTAGTGACCTCTTTCCAAGTTTGAATGAGCATCTTCTGAGCTTTACGAACATCATATGACCAAGCCTTTGCTGGGGACGAGGAGTTGAAGCAATCTGTCCATAGGCTAACAATTTGATTTTGAGCAACCTGGAGCTTGAATAGTTCAGGGTCTGTATGAAACCAATCGTTCCCGACTTTTTGAGCTTTGTCATCTAAGGTGATGCAGAGGGGATAGTGGTCAGACAGATAGCTTGTGACGGATGGCTTGGCCTTGATTTTATGAAACAAATTTTCCAGTAGGAGACTAAGATAGCATCTGTCAAGTCTTGCATTTCTGGACAGCTCGCCCGTGTTGTAGTTTTGCTAGGTAAATTTCCCAAGAGAGCCTATGTCCCATAGCTGCAGATGATCTTTTAGAGGGACCCAAGAAATCCTTTTCTTTTCATGAGATGCAGATCCCTTTGTTAAGATACCTGTCCTCAATGGTTTCAACCATGTTGAAATCTCCTACAAGGAGAGTGAGTCCATTGAACGCTGTGAGTTCTTCCCAAAAGGAAGTACGATCAGCAGTAGAGCCTCCAATATAAATGGAGATGATCCAAAAATTCAGGGAGGAAGGGTGGCGGATGGCACACTAGTATTTCCCGGTACGATCCGAAGAAGACGACCACTGTGTGGGAACCCCTAGAGCGGTACCGCCTGAACCATGTGTGTGGGAGGAGATGATGTATCTGTGCTCATTAGAGACTTCAGAGAGTCTCTTGGCTGAGTCCTCCCCAGTGACTTTAATCTCCTGGAGGGCAAGGAAATCCAATCTTTTTCCGCGACTCCAGTCGACAACTTTATTTGACTTGTTGGGGTGAGAGAGCCCCTTTACATTCCAAGAGAGCACTTTCATCTATGACCTTGTTGGGGGCGTTTTCCTTTGTTGGTTACCCTGGGTGGGGTTTGAGAGACATTGGCATGAACTCTCTTGTTGTCCTTTAAAATCTCCATGGGAGTAGGGCTAGCAACCGGGACTAGAGCAGTTGAGGATCCTACGCACACTGCAGAGTCTTTGTTCAGATCAAGCATGGAGGCCTGGTTGAGGACGTTGACTTGTTGTTCAATGGCAGAGGGACGATCCTTGGGGGTAGGGAGGATGCACTCCTCATTCTCATAATCTGAGGAGTCCGCGTAATCATTGAGAGAGGATAGAACAGCGAAGCGGTTAGGTCTAGGAGCAGGGGCCGACAGACTTCAGCCTTTCGGGGGGGGGGCAGATTTACCTTTAGAGGCTATGGGTTGAGAGCACGGGGGAAGGTTTCATGGGGGGAAGCGGACTTGGGAGGAGCAGTGTTGATAGGGGGAGAGGGGGAAGGGGCGGGAGGATTCTCGTTGGGACAGTTCCTAACGAAATGTCCCTGAACCCTACACAAGAGGCAAGCTTGAGGGAGGTATTTGAATTCCAAGGGTTGTTAGAACCCTGCACCGTTGTTAGTGAAGATATCAATGGAAGGGGGAAGCAAGGCGGAAATGTCTGCCAAGAAGGATTGAACTCTGTCCTAGGCCGGCCTCCAAGGACTTTACCAAGCTGTGAGGTAATCGTCTTGAGGTGTTGATGATAGCGCAGTAGTAGGTTTGGAAGTTCTACCCGAACAGGGTAGTGTTTCTGGGTAGAAACTTTTGGGTTGAAGTGTTTATTCCGTCTAGAGAGAAGTAGTGGGGAACTTCTCAGCATACATGGTCCCATACTGATGATATCAAAGGCCAATATATCCACTATTTGGAAGACAAACAAATAATGGTTCTTGGGAAGAGCTTGGATGGTCTCAAGGACTACTCCTCTACTGCCCCACTGGTTTTTAATCCAGCCCTTCAGAGTCTCTGCCGGGAGCCTTGGACCAGCCAGTAGACCAATGACAGCTCTTGCCTCAAAATCTTTTTCAAGCTTGGCAATCTGAGAATCTGGGAGAGTAACAGAGGGTTTACCTTCTTTTCTGCTACCCGAGCCATTTGGAGGACTTCCTTGGCCTTCTTGGTGGCAAGCCGGGGGGGGGGATCCGTACCAGGGGTACAAGGGAGCTCTCCACCTTGGCTCTAAAACGAGTCTGATGCTCCATTGTTAATCATCTTCCCATCATGCTGAGGTAAAGAATCTTAGTGGCGAAGGAAGGATAGGTGAATGTATTCCGCTTGGTCATCAGGGAAATATTCAAGAAGTAAGGGAGCACTACAAGAGGTTGTGTGCTCTTGTGACGCTGTTAGCAACAGAAATACATTGGGTTTTTATAACCCCCGACGTCGCTAAGACCGTTGCTAACAGCGTCGATACGGGAACGTCACTATAGCAATCGATATACGTGTTTCTATAACCGTTGCTATATAGCGACGCCTATAGCGATGATTACAGTGACGTTTATAGCAACGCAACAGAGCCTTATATAGCGACGTTCATAGCGACACCCGAGAGGAAAATGTTTTGGTGGCACGGCATTGAATGCCCTGCCACCCATCAACCATATTGAAGGTTTCCTTAATTGATTCACCTTTGAAAAAAAGTGCAAAGGTAGATATAGACCCAAAATAGTCACCCACAAGACAATATAACCATTAACTCCATCATCCATAGTACGTATTGTTTGCAAAATAAACATACAAAACTGACAAGTGTGAATTGATGAAAGTAAATCAATGACAATTGTACATATCATAGGCAAAATCACTTGATTGTTAAACTTTGCAAATGTAATAGATACAACACCATTGTCATTATTGAAAAAAATACATGGTTTTCGAAAAGACGTATAAAAGTTGTCTCATGATACATAAGCTATGACAAAAAGAAACTAATGCTATCTAGCTACGACTGACGTCGTCTAATCAGACTTCTCATCGCGTCCAAGCGGCGTATCTATTGGATTCTGCAAAAAAAAACAATAAGACAAATTTTTGTAAGTATAAACATACAACGACGTTTATAAAACAATACAACAAATAGAAAAGAGTAAACCCTAATACTAACCATGCCGCCGCAAGAACTCAGAATTTCCATCAGGGCGTTTAAGCCCTTCCTGCCTGTGTACTCGTGCTCGTACGGTGTGGGATCACGTCCTGTCATCGACCATTGTCAAAACATACAAAGAATCCATTATGTTAGAATTTAAAAATCCATAAACCCTAAACTATCAAACATCAAGCGTAATGCAAAAACACTTACAAAATCAGCCTCAAATGATGCCCACCCGCCGCTCCCTAAGTGGTGCGAGCTCCTTGTCTCTACTCGCGCTCTAGCTCCCTCCTTTTGTTGCTTCCACTTGTCGGGATTCTCGTGCGCTTCTTTCTTTGCATTCTTTCAATCTTCTTTGGCCAGCCAATCTGGTCTGTTCCACCCATGCTTGATTGATTTTTGCACTTCGGAACTCTTGTGCTTGCAGTATTCGCGCATTCAAACCTTCATCACATCTTCATTGAAGCGCTCATCCCATATTGGAACGGGAAACTCGTCATGAAGCATGCTGATGACTCTATCTTTTAAATCATTCGGTACTTCACTCCAAGGCCATACACTGTAAGATGTTGATCTTTGAACAAATGGATTTTTGCTATCCATAGCCAGGACTAAGCGCAAATTTCGAGCTTTCCTGGCAAAATCCGACCATGTTCCATCTATATGTTTTAGGCTGCACAATCTGCAGGAATCCGTAGCACACCATCCGAAGGTTTATTCTCCTCATGCCATGATGCTAGGGTGGCCATGAACTTACATTCGAAGAAATGTTTGATGCGAGGAAGCAGAGGAAAATGTCGCAAAACCTTTTGCGGAATTTTTGTTCCGTGGAGATCTACTCGATATCTCTCGAAATCACATTTTGGACTCTCCTCCATGTCTATGTATTCCCCTCTGAAAAGAATGCAGTCATTAGGATAAGCGTGGATCGAATTGTAATCCATCCTCGTGTTTCGCAAAATCTTTCTTTCTTCGTCTCGGGAATCTAGCGTCACATTATCAGCTGGTAGTATGTGCTCTTAAGCAATCTAGACAACATAAAAACGGTACAATGGTGTAAAAATCTATCAGATCATTTTACATTTAGAGTATTATTAAAGTAAACTAATTATAATAGATCATCTGAAAAGCGCTGTGACGCTAGTGTCACTCCATCCAAACTTTGCCTGCATGTTGAGAAGAACCAGAAGTGCTTTCAATCTAGACACACGTGCTCCATTATACAATGGCGTATCGGCTTCACTTTTCATATCATCATAGGTAAGCCTTTCTGAATCCATGATTGTCTCGATCATTTCATCAATCTCGGGCTCAAACATTTCCTCGTTGGAAATGTGGTCTGCATGATCATCCCCCGAGCTGTCAGAGGCTACATCTTGTGGCCTCACATATGCTGCTTGACCAAAGTGCCTACGAACACGTGTATTGGGTTGCAAGATTGCTGCCTGTTGGCCAGCGTCAGAGTCCGATGAGTTATAATTAGCAACAACTCGATCTATAATAGATGGATCGAACTCACCAAACTCGCGAACGTGCTGCAAAGAAACGCGTCTTGTCCATCGCACAACATGCTTGCATTGATTACAAGGACATAAGATCGTCGTTGAGAGATAGAAGTTTCGGTTGGACGGCCCCACATCCTCGTCACTACTCATAATGAGGGTAAAAATCTTATAACCTAAACAACAAATTTAATCTTCTATTGGCATTCTTCGTCTTTTATCTCTCTCTCTCTCTCTCTCTCTCTCTCTCTCTCTCTCTCTCTTTGTTCACATTGTAAACTACCTCACATTCTCTAGTCATGTCCAATCCCCGCACACCTCAGTCTAGAGGTGCACGGAGATCAGAACCATCGGGTTATAATCTCGTCTTTATTGGTGAATGCCTATATTTGTGGGTACAAGAAATCTACACACCCATGTCTACATGATAGTGCATGTAGTGGACAAAACCCCTTTGCCTCTTCTCTAGCTGTAGCATTTCACAGCATCTTAATATCTTTTCCCAGTAGATCTTTTCACCGTTCGTCTAACTCTAATTTTTTTCCCGTAATCTCGAAGGTAGACTCTAATATAAAAACTCAATCCAAAATCTTATCTTAAATCTAACGTAATTGAACATGTGGTGATTCGCTCCATTGAAGGGTAAAAGACATACCAATGGGGCTACTAGCTGTGTAGATGTGAATGGGCCTCACATATTCAAATACTTCAATGCAAGAGTTTAATACTCTTACCTCTCTACCCCGTCGATCCATGACCCAGGTAATGGGACAAAATCCTCCTCAAAGCTGGCCCAGCCGCCACTCCCCAGGTGATGGGATAATCCCGTCTTGATGCAAACTCTTGCTGCGTCACTTTGCTGCCACCACCTGTCTGGATTGGTCGTCTCATCGAATATACGATTGATGAGGTAGACGTATCACTTTGGCATGTCCCTCCCGTGAACTATAGCAACCCGGTCCATCCAGGCCTCTAGGTGACCCCGATGCAATGTTCGGGTCACTCCTCAGCATCTCCAACGCAGTGGCCGAGACACCACTCTCAAACGCACAGGCAGTATAATCCTTCGGTGTACTCAAAATAAACCTAAATCTAATCTAATCTAACCTAAATAAACCTAAATCTAATCGAACGTAAATCTAAATCTAACCTTATCTTAAACGATAAAAAGAGAAAAATGGTATAACCTTTCTATCACCCAAGTGTGGTAGATTGGTTATGCCATTTCCCTCTTCAATAATAGGTAAATAACGTAAATAAACATAAATCTAATTTAATATAATGTGAATCTAAATCTAACATAAATAAACATAAATAAACCTAAATTTAATCTAATATAACGTAAATCTAAATCTAACATAAATAAACCTAAATCTAACTAAAAATATACCTAAATGTAATCTAATTTAACTTAAATAAACCTAACTCTAATCTAACGTAAGTCTACATCTAACCTAATCTTTAACGTCTTTTGAGATAGTTTCCTACGACGTTAGAACTCTCTTCTTCTCGTGTGTGTGTGTGGGTGTGTGTGTGCCAATAAAAAGAGGAAAATGGTATAACATTTCTATCACCCAAGTGTGGTAGATTGGTTATGCCATATCCCTCTTGAATAACAGGTCTTGAGTTCAACTCCTTGTCGGCTAGATCTTTAAGGTCTCTTGAATTAGTTTCCTACGACGTTGAATTAAACTCTCTTCTTTTCGAGTGTGTGTGTGTGGGTGTGTGTGCACGCGAATAAAAGGAGAAAAATGGTATAACTTTTCTATCACCCAAGTGTGATAGATTGGTTATGCCATTTCCCTCATGAATAACAGGTCTTGAGTTCAACTCCTCGTCGAGTAGATCTTTAAGGTCTCTTGGGAAAGTTTCCTACGACGTTAAGACTCTCTTCTTCTTCTTATTCTTCTCTCTCTCTCTTTTCCTCTCTCAATGTGTGTGTGCATTCTTTGTTTATGCATGTGTGTGTGTGCTTTTTGTTTATGCATGTGCTCTCTCTCTCTCTCTCTCTCTCTCTCTCTCTCTCTCTCAAAAACACAATGTGTGTGTGTGTGTGAGAGAGAGAGGGAGAGAGACGGAGAGAGAAAGAGGGGAAGGGAACATGAGAGTGAGGAGAGGGAAGGAGCATACCTGGATCTCCTTCCTCTCCTCGTGTGTGTGTGTGTGTGTGTGGAGAAGAAAGAGAGAGAGAGAGAGAGAGAGAGAGAGAGAGAGGGAGAGTGCGTGTTACCTTTGATTGTTTGAGCGCGCTCCGAAAACTCAGATCTGAGATCTGAGTTTTCGGACGCTCTCATTTTTTTTTAAACCTCTGACGGCATCACTATAGGCATCGCTAAGTTACTTATAACTTAGCGACGTGCATAGCGACGCCATGGGTTTTCACACTTGAGCTTCGCACTACGAGTGTCGCTAATATTCAGTACCTCTTGTAGTGGAGGGATTGGAGAAAAGGACCGGAGAGCTTGCTACATGGGAGAGGCATTGTCGCGTTGCCGGAATGTGTGCGGTCTAGATGGCAAGGTGCAAAACCTCTGGCTGTGAGAGTTCGTGATGAGAGTCACAAACACTTTGTGAAAAAGCATTTTTGGAAAATCACCAACCCTCTTTCTAAGGGTGACATAAAATCTAAGAGCGTTCGTGACAACAAACTCACAAACCCTCTTTCCTATCATGCTTGGAGTCTGCTTGTTTTCATAGTCGAGATTATGATGAGAGGATCACCAAATCACATTCAATTTCACTTTAAAAGAGCATTTGAAAACACTAAATTTTCAGCCATGAAATCTCAATGCTCATACAAGCATAAATATCAATCAAAACCCAAACCTCTTTTATGGTATCATGTAGCCTGGCCCCCAATTACATAGTCGTAACATCAAACAATTGAAAGGAATGCTCGAGCTTCCACCTTCACAATGTCAATTTTTTGATTTTGAAGAGATTTATGAGCTTCTAAAGTGAAGCTCACACACCATTTTGATAAGGGGAAACCCTAATTCACTCCCTCACAAGCTCAGATATAAGACTGCGAAGAGGCGGGACTTCAACACACATAGATTGGGCAGCCATGGAATCTATTGCACAGTAGAGAAAAATTTCAGGTCTTCTCTATAAAAAGCATCCCTCTCTCTCTTACCCACAAAAATATGAGCTGATGTGTCAAATTTTGGGCCATTTTGCCACTTTGGACCAAAACTAAGTAATTTTCAGGTCATTTTTAACCCAAAAAAGGCATTTTTGATGCGAAAAATCCCAAACGGAGTCAAGAAAACCCCTAAATTTGTGGGATTACTCGCATAAGCATAAAAAGCATTGATAAGTATCATTTTTCATCAATGTACCATTTGGGTCACTTTCTATGCAATCCTATAAGGGCGTCTATTAGCTGCTATTTTTGGCGGTTTTTATCTGCATCACTCTTTATAGGCGAGATGAGTGTGCCACCATGAAACAATTGGAGTATGTACATTGTCAAACCAGATTAAGCATCTTATCAAGTGAAAAAGCATGCAAATGCGCCACATTCAAGGCTACAACTCCTCGGATAGGTATGTACATGATAGCGACCGTAGTAGCCGCTTTAACATATATCACAATACATACATGGCTACTTCTATTTGCATACATTGAGAAGTGTCAAGAGTGAGGTGAATGTTTTTATTTCACACTATGTATGTACCATAGCACAACATCCACCCCCTCTGAACCTGCACATCCTCCGGCATGTGTCAGCATTTTTCCTATATAGGTTTAATCTTCATTAAGATCCACAAATATTTGGATGTCATTTTCATATTCTGCAAAGTCTAGAAGATCATCCTCTAATTCTTCATCCTCATCTGTAGCAATGTCACTAGGTACTTCATCATCATCTTGTTGTGAATCAAAAGGATCATTATCATGTCTCCTCTTGAACATCTTGATTCTTTTGCATGCTATGGGAACTTTAAGCTCTGTTCCATCAAGCTCCCTCAAAGTATGTGTAGCATTTCCATGCACATGTTTGACAACATAGGGACCAGACCACCTTTTTGCAAGTTTTCTTTGTGTGGTGTGTTGGTTGTCAAGGCTGCTGCCATACATTAGGACCCAATCACCCTCTTCAATAGGCTTTGGTAAAAGCCTATGTCTTTTATCAAACCTATCTTTATTCTTTAGTCTTGCATCCTTCAATTGAGCTTTTGCAATGTCTATGTCGTCCTGTCTTCTTTCCAATTGCTTTATGCGCAAAGCAAGTAGATTTTCCCTACTTAAATCATCTTCCCAAGGTAACATGTTCCAAGTAGGAACTACATCCTCAATTGGCATGTCTGGCTTCTGACCATACATCAATTCAGTAGGCATATAACCAGTCACTAAGCTATGAGTTGTACGATCATCCCATAAAGCATATGGTAGCAACCTTGACCATTCACGCATTCTACCTTTGCGTGCCTTAGCCAAAGCTTTGAAAATAAGATGATGTCCTCTCTCACTTTTCCCATTTCCCTCTGGATTATAAGCACAACTCAGGGCTAGCTTGGTACCAATTCTTGTAAAGAAATCCCTTGCTTCATCTACATCTGACTCACCTCTATCAGCAACTATCTTTCCCACACAACCATAGAGGCAAAATTACATCTTCAAGCAAAATTTACAAACAGCTTCTGTAGTTTTTTTCCTTAATGCATGCCCTTCCACTTGGTTTGTCAAGTCTTCTCGTGCAAGTAACAAGTATCTCATTTGCCAAAGTCCTAAAGGCATTGTGACTAGATCAATAACCTATTTATAGTGCATGGCTAATGGGTATGTAGGATGCAATCCATCACGGTGGTGTACATTGGAATACATTTGTCATGTGACACAAGACTCCACAAAATCGACTACATCCTTATACATGCCTTTCCATCAATATCTCTCTTTCACTTTGAAAAAAGTAGCCCATACACCTCGATGTCCATCATATAGGCTTTCATGAAGCTCTTTGATAACTTTGAGCTGTGTAGGCTTATCACATACTACTCGTAATGGAGTCCCATCTCTTCGTTTAGGATGTTTTCATAAGTAGCCATCCCTCAAGAGGAATCCATATGCTTTCTTTCTGATCCTTTTGAATTCTAATTCAATCCAATCATCTTGCTTTTGTAAAGTACTCAGGTAGGGACCTATGAGCAACCATTCATCCTCATAGAACTCTTCTGAAAAGGACTCAAGTGAAGGTACAATGCATATATCATCACACTTTACATGAGAAATTGTGTAGAATTTTGTATCCACATCTTCTTCCTCATCAATCATATCATCCTCATCTTCATATCTTGCCCTCGCAAGCATATATGCCATTGCATTATCTTTTCCTACAATGTGATTCAATTCTGGGTTCAAGGACTTAAAATAAGCAATATCAAGAGTAGAGAAGCTTGCAATCATCCGTAGAAGTGGTAAGCAATGAGTCTCTGCAACTACAAATGCTCCAATGAAGTACTCTTTGTCACAGTTTAATGTTGTAAACACCCCCATAACTCCCTTTTTACCTGTGGATATGCTCTTTGGCGAGAGCTTAGAACCTTGGCCCCAAACCTCACCACATACCTGTGTTTCTCTTCATTGTCTTGTCCTATTGCCCATCCAATTCCGTTGGACTAGTATCCACTATCACAATCACCGGTCTTCCACACTGATAGTCAATCTTCCTCAAAGTTGGTGAAGACAGCAGCAATTGCTTCAATTTCTCATAGCTTCTACATGTACATCATTCCATTGAAACCTTTGGTTCTTCCTTAGCAATTGATAAACAAGATTTGCGACATGTGCATAATGTGGAATCCATATGAGATAGAAGACACATGCACGTAGAAACCTTCTCACCTCCATGACATTTACGCATAATTCTTTCATCCTCTATATTGCATGCACTTTAGTTGGACAAGGTCGGCAGCCATGAGGATTACAAAGATGCCTCACTATCAATATGTCTTCAACCCCAAACACTGACTTTTGTCCAGATAATGTAAGACTCACTTCTTCCAGCCTTGTTAAAATCCTGTCACAATCATTGATGTGGCTTGCCACATATTTACGGCACCCCCTCGAATCCAGAGTCTCATCTTTCTTAGCTAAGTCGCATCCTTTGATTGGAACATCATCAAGAAAATGCATTCTAATTTGAGGTATGAAGTCACAAGGACTTTGTTCATACCGTTCATCATGTGCGCAACCGAGCTGGTTTCTCCCTGCGGTAAGGTGCACATCCTTACCAAACCCAAGGGTGTTCTCATGGTAGTCAAGTCCGGCTTTCCATTGCTAGTTGACAGTGGTCATACCCTCAGTACAAATCCCCCATAGAATATATTGTCGTTCTTGCAAATGCTTTTGCAAACTCATCTACCATTGGTCCTGTACCCATATTCCTGATTGTGACTTTGTTAACAGGTTGCATGTCTTGAATGAAGCGTGGAAATCCATTTTTCTTCGGTACTGTGAACCATCTGCTTGAGCAGGGGGCACATGAAGGTTCCAAAATACCCATCTTTATCTTTTCATTGAGTAAATCTATAAGCTTTGGCAAGAGTGCTTTTGGCACTGGAATTGGTCGTAGATTCCAAGGCACATGAGGTACAATGAATATAACCATTGGCTCAACTATAGATGGATCCACACACCCTATCTCATGCTGCTCAATGCAAAAGCTTTTCCATGTCTGGAGAGTATCTGTTCAAAGGATTTTCTTTCGATCTTTGTCAAGGAATCATTGCCTCCAACTTTTAACATCTTCAATGACTCTTGCGTAAACTTGTCTAATTCTTTTTGGTTTCACCTTCTTTGCTATAGTCTTGTACTTCGTTTGCACTCGCACTTCTAGATCTTTTTGCACATTGAGGCACTCCTCATCTTTGAAAGACTCAATGATCCTATACATGTTCATAGAAGCCACTTTTACCAGGTTATTTCCTTGTTGAAAACTAGAACCTGTTATAGCATTGAGATCACCCGTAGTATCTACAAAAGAAACCTCCTCAAAAACACCTGATATGTACTTGTCTTCATTTAGAGATTATGGTTTTTGTATTTTCTCTGTACACTATTACATATTGTTTTTGTCCTTTCTTTAAATCTCCAAGCATTGTGAAAGATATTGATCCATCCTTTTCTACTAGGGCACCTGTAGAAAAAGCTTCATCTCCCTTCAGATCAGGCGAGAACCTTTTTCTTTCTGTACCACTGCACTCCCGCTTTACAATGGCACTTGGCCAAAACCCCTCATCTCCCCTTGATCTTGAAACTCCTTGCTTGGTTTGGTAGAGAATGGTCCCTTAAGCTGTCACGATTTTGCTCATGGTCAACGCAAACTGTCAAGAATTGAACAACTCGTTTTTCATCTTTGCTTTTGACCCTGGCATAGGCAGATTCATCATCCAATACTTTTGTCTCCATTTGCAGTGCGGTGATGTATGGTTGTCCAAGGATTAGAGGATAGCTTGACATCTCTTGAACAAAGAAATTTTGCTCACCTTTCACATCCCCTATGGTTACATTAACATTTGGACAAGCACCATAGAGATCTCCGGATGAGTTGTTTGCATCCCTAATCATCCACCCATGGTCAGTATCAAATTGGTACTTTCCCTTCATATAGAGACTCTTGGACATGAGGTTAATCTCCGAACCATGGTCTATCAAAGCCACGTAACGCTCCGCAAGATCTCCCACCTTAACCAAGGTTTCTGTTGTAGCCCTTGTCCAATGGTTTCTAGAATAGTGGCTCTTATGGGTGGCTTCATCTTCATCTTCATCTTCAAATTTAAGATGCCTATTTTTGCCGCCCGAAGACTGGTAGAAGCTTACAAAATACCCATCTTCATCTATTTGTTGTACTTGTATCACATGTATCTTTGAAGCACTCTCTTCAGCCCCTGATTGGATAAACTACATTCAAGCTTGTCGCTTCCTTCTTATGATATCAATGATTTCCTCGTGGAACTCTCTCTTTGCAATGCCAAGGACTTCTACCAATGTAAACTCCACCTTTCTATTTAAGCTCCTTTCCTCGAAAACATTCTTTAAATCTGTGGAAACTTTAGCATCTGATTGTAGCTTGTATGATGGGCTTTTTCCCTTGATCTTTTCTTTATTTTGCTTCTCCTTTGGTGTAGCATCTCTCTTTGGTACTCCTTGTGATGGCTACTCCCTTTCCGTGGGCTCTTGAGGGGGACTCGGATCCTTTCTCCCTCCACCTCTAGTAGCCCTCTTTGAGGGGCCTTCATTCCCATTTTCTCTCCTGCATTTTTCTTCAACAAGTGCCTTGTTTCCTCGACACTTTGCAATGTAGGCATGGATTGAGAAGGCATCTACAGGTTCATTCCACCCAGTCTCATGACGGATACAATCTCCTGCGTCATGTAAGACTTCTTTAGTCAACTTTCCCTTCATAGCTAACTCCATCGCAGCTGGCCAGACATCTTCACCATCCTCACTCACGTCTTCAATAGATTTTGACCCTTTGAGCATGACTTGACCAGTCTTTAAGCCAAATGTTGCTGCTTTAACCATTGAGATAGCATGAATGGTTTCCATGTCCTCAACTACCTTTTTCATCCCTCCTTTTCCAAATTTGGTCGCCAAGGGCTTCCCTGTTTCACTAAGATGTATCTTCCCTTCTTTGAAGAAGATGAGATCTTTACCCAAGGCATCTTTGAAGCTTTCACAGTCCCTTCTTGGATGGTATGGGCTGTCATACCAGATGCACCTATTTACAAATCTCTCTCTGTTCTGAGGTCTTTGACTTGATGATTGTCCAGACGTTTGCCCCTTTTCTTCAAAACTTGCTAGCTTTAATTCAGCTCGCGTATGCCCTTCACAAGTTCTTCAAGCATAGATCCATCATCCTTAGAAGCTACAATAGCAGGTTTTGGCTGCTTCTCAGTAATAGTAGGAACAAGAGCACCATTGTTCACCACTATCTTGTCTCTTCTGCCTTGTATTTTTGCCAATAGGGAGACTGCATCTTCTACAACATTCCACCTTGTCTTTAAACCTTGCTTTGTATGTTTGTCTTCGAAGAGAAGCTCTAGCTTTTCTTCGATTTCTTTGCCCGCTGCTTGTAGGAAAAGTTCTACCTTCTCCCTATCCAAGGAAGCTTGCTCAGTTTGTGATAGTTGAGCATAACGTCGCGCAAACTCTCTAACAAGCTCTGTAGCAGAAATTCCTTCTTTAGGCTTTGCAACCCAATCTAAGAAATTTCTTTTGGTCACCCTCGAAGAGTCCTCCATAAAGTTGTCTTCTTTTAGAGCAAGCTTGAATTCCTCCCAATTTCTTCCATGAATACTTTGAATTGTCCTAATACGATCTCTGATCTCTGGGACACAAACTAGCTCAAAACTTTGGACCATATCAGTCTCACACACTCGGTTCAACTCCATTTCCTTCATATAATCTCTTAGATACTTTGTGATGTATTTGCCATCAAACAAGTCAATTCTCTTCACAATGGACTGTAGTGCTTTTGTGGTTGAAATCTGGCTTCTTTCCTTTGCTTGTTGTTGCTGCATATACATGGCAAATGCTTGAAACATCTACATAACTGCAGGATCTAAGTGCATCCCATGTGTCTCTTGATTTTTCTCCATGGCTAACAAAGTATGTAGATCAATTCACAAACTCCCACCCCAGCAACTTCGCGTCCGGTTCACCAGAAATGTCGAAATGTGTGCGGTTTAGCTTGAAAGGGCAAAACCTCTGGCTGTGAGAGTTCATGATGAGAGTCACAAACACTTTGTGAAGAATCACCAACCCTCTTTTTAAGGGTAATAGAAAATCTAAGAGCGTTTGTGACAACAAATTCACAAACCCTCTTTCCTATCGTGCTTGGAGTCTGCTTGTTTTCATAGTCGAGATTATGATGAGAGAATCACCAAATCACATTCAATTTCACTTTAAAGGACCATTTGAGAACGCTAAAGTTTCAGCCATGAAACCTCAATGCTCATACAAGCACAAATTTCAATCAAAACCCAAACCTCTTTCATGGTATCATGTACCTTCGGCCCCAATTACATAATCGTAACATCAAACAATTGAAAGGAATGCTCGACCTTCTACCTTCATAATGACAATTTTTTGATTTACAGAGATTCATGAGCTTCTAAACTGAAGCTCACATACCATTTTGATAAGAAAAAACCTTAATTCACTCCCTCACAAGCTTAGATACAAGACTGTGAAGAGACGAGACTGCAGCACACATAGATTGAGCAACCATGGAAGCTATTGCACAGTAGAGAAAAATTGCTGGTCTTCTCTATAAAAAGCAACCATTTTGCCACTTTGGACTAAAACTAAGTCATTTTCATGTCATTTTTTATCCAAAAAAATACCATTTTTGATGCGAAAAATCCCAAACAGAGTAAAAAAAAAATCCATAAATTTGTGGGATCACTCGTATAAGCATAAAAAGCATAGCTTGCGATGCAATCGTGCAACGACGTCTGTTATGTGCTATTTTTGGCAGTTTTTATCCGCATCACTCTTTAAAGGCGAAATGAATATGCCACCATGAAACACTTGGATTATGTACATTGTCAAACCAAATTAAGCATCTTATCAAAAGAAAAATTACGCAAATGCGCCACATTCAGAGCCACGACTTCCCGAATAGATATATACATGATAGCGACCGCAGTAGACGCTTCAACATATATCACAATATGTACATGATTGCTTCTATTTGCATATATTGAGAAGTGTCAAGAGTGAGACGAATGTTTTTATTTCACACTATGTACGTGTCACGGCATGACAGCGTAGAAGAGATCTTTGTCGCCCTTCTTCTCATAAAGCGATTGTTGAGCATAATCCAAGCTCCTTGTCCTTAATTGTCGTACTTGAAGAAGAGCTTCACTCATCGATATCACAAGCTCATCTTTAAAAAAAGGTCTCCTATGAGCAATTCATCATCAGCAACAGAGCTTCCAAAGGAGACTTCTGTTGAATAGTTTGAACTTGGAGAAGATAACTTGGTGCAGCCGTCGACGCGTGCATGTCTCAAGCTTCTAAAGTTCTCAAAACTGGGAGCTGAGACAGTGACTCACAGCTCTATATTATGAGGTACTTCAAGAATGCAAGGTCATCCAAGCAAGATAGATCTGTTATCGCATTGCATTTCTCAAAATGGAGGTTTGACAACGAGGGATCTCAAAATGCTCGAAGATGCATGTACTCTTGCTCACGATCAGGCAAGATGATATCCAAGGTGGCGCAATTTGTGCACTTGAGAGATGCCAAGGCAGGAAGGAGGCCTACCGTCGAGATTCTTTTCTGAGTGTATTAATAATTGCGTTAGCTACAAAATCGAAAGATGCTGTATGAAAACCATTTAATTTAAATGCGACCTTATATTTACCATGCGGTCGCATGATGATGATGGCGGGTGTCATTGTGTCGCGTATCGCTTCCACCTCCCACTGTAGATCATCCTCCTTCTGCTTATGGAGGTCACTGATTACGATCAGTCTTCAAACACCCCCATGAAGCTTGCTGCCTTGCAGCACTCTATTGAGAGCACCGGCCTCGGCCTTCACCCAGCGAGCTGCAGCTCCTCAGCTGGCTTCTTGGCGGCCCTGTAACGGCTGGTCTTTCGCCTTCGAAGGCCTCTTCCACCCATCCCCTTCGGCTCTGCAGCTCGTCACCCATTCTGAGCCTCCCTTGCGGCCCACTTCCTTGCACGGTGCCTCCATTAGCCCTTCAACAACCACACATGACGGCCACCCTCGGGCATCTCTCTTTGATAGGAGACTTCCCCCCTCTCGTTGCCTCTGAGCTCGTGGATTTTTTCCTCTGCAGCGGCCTTCTTACAGCCGGTCTCCCCTCTCTCTCCCTTTCGTTCTCTGTCCACTAGCTCTGGCCGTTCCCCTTTTTTCTGCCAAGAGTGGCTTCGAGAGCCCTTGTAGCATGGCGGCCCATGTTCAGCACATCCTGTCCTACTCCTTCCTTCCTATCAGCAATGGCGGCTCCACGTGAAAGCCCATACTCGCCATGATTGCAGGCGACTCAAAAAAAACCTCTTTAATTTTACAAGCAAGGGGTTGATTCCCACGTCCAAGGCTTCCTTTTCAATATTCTTGAAGTACCAGAAGCATATCCATGAGACTCCAAGTCGACAGGCACTAGCGGATTCTCGTTTGACGGCTCTCTTCGTGATGAGGAAACCAGACACATGATGACCTTATTGATGTAAATAATCCTTGGAGCCCGAATCGGGATGTTATTTCCCAAGTCTTATGCAAAAGTTGACCTTGATCATGCTCTAGCATTCACCATACACTGAAAATGAGCTTCAAGTGGATCTTTAGAAGAGAAGAGAGCACCCTTGAGTTTTGATCTCGCCAATGAGTAGGGCTCTCGTAGCTTTCATCCTATCAAGAGCCTTGTTGACATACACAGCTTGGGAAGGGTCCATCAAAACATCAGGGTCATCGAAACCCTAATCATCATCTGCATCCACCTCCTGTCCGTCATCCAGCACATCCAATGTCTGGAGGACACTCATCACATCAGCACCATCATTAGCATTAACCTTCAAGAGGCATTGAAAAGCATACTTCCCTGAAAAGAGGTATACTAATCCCTTGAAGATATTGTAGGCATCTGCACATGACAGCAACTCCCTCGGAGCACCAGTGATCACCTTAAGAGGCAAGTCTTCATCAAGCAAACTGTCTAGATACTCACAAGTAAGGTCTTTAAACATATCAGCATCAAAGGGAGAAGGTGCAGGCTCCTAATCAACCTCTCTAGATAAGAGACTATCAATAAAAGCCATATCATCATCTCCATCATCAAAAGAACTCCCTACTTGTGTCATATCCTCACCCATACTGCTACCTTCCTTGATGGGTACAACCTTCTCACCATCGACCACATTCAGAGCTTCTAAATCTGCAATAAGAGCAGCCAAGTCGTCATCGGCAAGCTCATGCACTCACACTTCATCCTCTTTAGCTGAGATCTCTTCCACCTCGGCTTCGACCTCGATCACCACTTGCTCTTCGATATTGGGCGATTGCCCAACCCCTTGCTCTGGCAAAGTCTCTATCAGCTGGCAGACCGCTGCTGCCTCTTCTGAGTGCACCTGCTCAATAGTCACGTCATCAACCAAGCAAGACATGAATTCAGCCCATACCTTCTTGGACTCCAAGTCTGCATCACCATTAGATAGAGGAAAAATCTCGTCTTTGACACATGACGCCCCGCAATCCAAGTCTGCATCTCTAACAGTTCCTACTGAGCTTGCTGCCGGAGATAACTCTCCACGGACACACTTCGACTCTGGAACCCGATGCACCTCCACACGCTGCAAATCACGGTCAGGCTTCTCACCCTCTTGTTTTGACTCACTAGCCTCTGACATCTCTTGGAAGTCTTCAATTAAATTGGGTGCACAATCAGAATATACACCATCCTCCTCACTGTCTTGCTCTCCTCCAGTCTGCACTCCATCGAGTATTGCATCCAAAAGCTCGCTCGAGATTCTCAAATCTTCGATGCTATCTGAGCTTCTGCCACTACCATTGTCCTCAGACTCTCCCATATATCCGCTATTGGTAGATGCCGATGATCCTCCATCATCAGATACTGCCTCTGCTGCAGCTCCTGCTGATCCCATAAGCCTCCTTTGATCCTCACAAAAGGCCATAAGCAGTGCCAACTTTACCTTGTACCAGCTTCTTTGCTCCGTTGTCGAGAGGCTGCAGTAGACTTTCCATGCAGCTCCGCTAAGCCCTTGCCAAGCATAGTCGGCCATCTCTTGGTCATCGTAAATCTGCAACTCTTCCATCTCAAGCTCCACTATCCATATCCACAGTCGAATCCTCTATCCTGGTGCTCCACTAAATCATCTGTCGATCTTGGAGTGTGCCATTTGCATCCACTTGACAAGTTCAAGACTTTGGCACGATTGAAATTATCCTCTGCACTTCCCTTAAAGGCTTATCTGGGAGGTCAAAAACACACAAAACCCATTCCCCAGCGGGATCGCGAGAAGATGATGGGGCTGGGGACGAAACCACTACACCTACTCTCCTTGAAAGCTCAAAAATGCACATTGGCCGGCTCCTTAAGAAGAAACCCCTCCAGCACAAAGAGAGCTCACTCTAGAGAACACATAGATGGGACTCTCTCTCTCTCTCTCTCAACCACACTCGATCTGTCACCCCTGTTCAACCCAAAACCATAAAACTTAAAAAACTATATTTTCAAAGAAAACCATCGCGTAAGGAGCCTTATTTACACAGAAAATGCAAAATTAAAGCGTCCTTGTCCTATGGCGAGCTAGCCTTATGCACTGATCAGGTCGGGCTTCTCTGTTAATGCGGATGACTAGTCCCCGTTCAATTCAGAGTCTTCTGAGCCCTTCTCAATAGCCTTGCACCCCTTTTCTTTAATTTGTCGCCCCTTTTGATCTGCGGCTCCTCGTAAGCAGACTTGTCTCACAACTCGACCTGCCTTCCCCTTTCTTAACCTATTGTTGCTGCCATATCCTCGTCATTGAAAGGCTCTCAATTTCTCATGTTGGCCTACGATTACCTCCATGAAAACCAGCATGACGGCGACCTCTCTTGCTTAGAGGGGGCGCCATGAGATCACCCCCTTTACCAGCCTCGAACTTGAGAATCCAGCTAGTCATTGTGTCGCGTATCGCTTCCACCTCCCACTGTAGATCGTCCTCCTTCTGCTTATGGAGGTCACGGATTACAATCACTCTTCAAACACCCCCATGAAGCTTGCTGCCTTGCAGCACTCTATTGAGAGCACCGGCCTCGGCCTTCACCCAGCGAGCTGCAGCTCCTCAGCTGGCTTCTTGGCAGCCCTGTAACGGCTGGTCTTTCGCCTTCGAAGGCCTCTTCCACCCGCCCCCCTTGGCTCTGCAGCTCGTCACCCATTCTGAGCCTCCCTTGCGGCCCACTTCCTTGCACGGTGCCTCCGTTAGCCCTTCAACAACCACACATGACGGCCGGCCTCGGGCATCTCTCTTTGATAGGAGACTTCCCCCCTCTCGTTGCCTCTGAGCTCGTGGATTTTTTCCTCTGCAGCGGCCTTCTTACAACCGGTCTCCCCTCTCTCTCCCTTTCGTTCTCTGTCCCCTAGCCCTGGCCGTTCCCCTTTTTTCTGCCAACAGTGGCTTCGAGAGCCCTTGTAGCATGGCGGCCCATGTTCAACACATCCTGTCCTACTCCTTCCTTCCTGTCAGCGATGGCGGGTCCACGTGAAAGCCCGTACTCGCCATGAATGCAAGGCGACTCAACAAAAACCTCTTTAATTTTACAAGCAAGGGGCTGATTCCCACGTCCAAGGCGTCCTTTTCAATATTGTTGAAGTCCCAGAAGCATATCCATGAGACTCCAAGTGGATTCTCGTTTGACGGCTCTTTTCGTGATGAGGAAATTAGACACATGATGACCTTATTGATGTAAATAATCCTTGGAGCCCAAATCGGGATGCTATTTCCCAAGTCTTATGCAAAAGTTGACCTTGAACATGCTCTAGCATCCACCAGACACTGAAAATGAGCTTCAAGTGGATCTTCAGAAGAGAAGAGAGCACCCTTGAGTTTTGATCTCACCAATGAGACGATAGCCCTTGATTGGTTCGTCACCGACTTCATAGCTCGCTAGATTATTGGCCAAGAAGCATCGTCTTGATTGTCGTCTTTAAGATTCAAAGAACTATCCCGATTGCGCCTCTCCTTTGAAGTTTACACATAGCTGCAACTCATATCCACTCTAGCACTGGCATTGCCATACCCCTAGTGCTTGAAGGTTGAACCACTTGCTTATGGAATGCATCGGTTGAGAGCAATCTGTGATCTATCAACGCATAAAAGGTCGTCTCAAAATAATGTCAAAGTTGTTCGTTTTTTCGAAATCTACCACAACAAAGGTGTGCTTAGAGTTAATTCCACACGAAGTTACAACTATTTGGTTCAGGATTCCCAATGGTCTCTCTACATACCCATCTGTGAGTTGCAGTTTCATTATTGTCTTTCTGAGAGCTGGACGGCCCCATTTCTCCCAGATTTGCTTTGTAGCAATCGCAAATCCCGCTCCATTGTTTGGGATAGCTATCGTGTTTATATCCAGATACTCGACAAGTAAGGTTGTATTACCTTTCTCACCTTCACAATAATCTCTGACCTTGTTTATGGGCACAGGTTGGGGTTTGGGTTGACCTTCTCGTTTTTTTTCTTCTACCGTAGGGTTTGTCTAAAGAGGAATCTTTATTCCTTTGCTCTCCAAATGTTTCCCCATGTCTTCCCATAAGTGTGGTCTGACTCTCAAGAGTTCTGAAAGTGTGATTGTGCATGTTACAGGTGTCGACAGTATCTCTTGAAGACTTTTTGAGTCAATCATTTGTGGAATAGCTCTCATCTGGGATGGAACTAATCTTATCTCCGATCATGCCTCGTGTTCACCTATAAATGAAGGCAGGGTTTTCAGGGATTGAGATTTTCTTTCCATCGAAACCTCCATTCCTGCATCTCCATATAGCGATTGTTTATCTCCTGGATAAAATTCATTGTCCATGTTAACCTCAGGAATTGGTGCAGACTGTAGCGTCGTGCTCTCGTTCTTTCTATTTCTAATGGTTTCCCATAAGTGTTGTGGCCATGGTTCTTCCACTTAGCATCATCAGTGGTGTTCGGTACCACTCGGTGATCCAATGACACTATCGTTTCAGGCCTGGGTTCGTTTACATGTTCTGATTCATCGACCTTCAGTTTTTCTCGCTCTTTGTGAATCAGCACTTCTTGTTCTGGTGTTCTAATCGCATTAGGTTCCATCAATGCCTGTGCTATTTCAATGAGGTGTTTACACATTTTCAAACTCTTCGTTTCCACTTCCGGTTGAGGATAAGTCTACCATCTCTGCTCTAAGGTTTGGTTTGTTTTTAGCCTTGCTTCATACGCTTGTAATAGAGCATCTAAAGGCTCTAGCACTTTCTCGACCAAGACTGATCCCCCTGAGGATGCTTTCCTCAACTTGTTGTTATCCTCAGTAGTTTTACTATCTCTCTCTTGTTTCAGTTGCTCTTTCGTTTCATGTAACTAATTTTGCATGGCAATTTGGGTTTTCATCCTTCTTGTTTTCATTCTGTCTCGTTCGCCTTCCAAGATTTCCGCTGTGTTCTCACAGATAAACTCTCGTTTTCTGTGGGTATTGGCAACTCCACCTTTTCTTCCAATGGCTGGTTTTTCTCTAAGTCCTTGGCTTGGGCTCTGGTTACCGCATTGATTTGGATCACGGGTTCGGTTTCTGATCCACTGCTTGCACTTGGTAACACCCCCACAACATTCATAGTTGCTTTTTCCTTGTTGTCCGGATTCCTTGGGCAATCTAGCAGTATGTGATTCACACCACAACCGTCACAAAACCCAAAAATTTTCACTCTTTTGCCTTTGAAAGGACAATTATGCTCCCAATGATCTGAACTTCCACATCTATAGCACGGTCCAATTGGTGGTTGATTTTGAGGAGGTGGTCCCATAGGTTGTCCCGTCCTATTAGGATATCCTCTTGGTTTGTAGTTTTGGTTTGCAATGAATATTAGCGTTCTTTCGTCCACCAAATATTGATCCCTCGAAGGTTGTGCTACATACGTTGGTGGTGCCATACCCTCGTTATTTTCCCATGGTTGATAGGCGTCGTCTGCGAACATCTGTGATTCAGATTCAGTTACATAAGGCTCATTCGATTCCTCGTAATAAGAAATTTGAGCTGTATTATTTGTTCCTGGTGATGCTTCGTACCGTTGAGCATACCTAATCATGGCCCTATTTTCCTGTGGTAATGGAGGTTGTTGACTCAACACAGGTTGAGGTATGTCTGCTCCCGCTACCATATTCACATTTGGCCCAACTTGATATCTTGGAGGAGGTGGCTGGGGTGGTCCTGCTGGAGGTCCATACGGCCTTTCCCTCACATAGTTTTTGTTGTAAAAACACTCATCCGTGCCATGGTTCGTCCATTCTTGCTCTATGGTGCACCATTTTAGTACTCGTCCAATCACAACTGGTGCTTTTGGCTGTTGTGTGCACCACGGCGTCGGGTGATCCAACCCACATATGTCACATTTTCTCATCTAAGACTGTCTCATCACAGGATTTGATCTCATATGTTGCTGTATTCCCTCGTTACTTCCTCTATCATTTGGTCAGCTGTCGGCATCAAAGAAGCCTGAGCATCTTTCTTGGTAGAGGGTTCACTCTTAATAGATGAAGAGCCACTGGTTACTGAATCATTATCCTCTGACACTTCCCCATATGCTTTGCAGTTATCAACAAGATATAACGCTTCCCTTGTAACCTGTTCAAATGTGCTACAGGCTTTCAAGTGAAGGTCCTTTTTCAAGGTTTCGTTTCTAAGTCCTTCAATCAAGAACACAAACAATCTCTTGTCCTGGGGTAATTCTCTCCCTGGGCACCTCTAAATGTATTGCTTGAATCTCAAGGATGCTTCCTTCACTTTTTAGTTCTCCTTTTGTTTAAAAGCATATATCCGTGATACAGTATTATGCTTTATACCCCATTTTGAGAATTCTTCCGCGAACTCCCGCAATACATGTTCAATATTCGAAAAAGTTTCAGGGTTCAAAGGTTGAAATTATGTTAAGGCCGTACCTTCCAAGGTCAGCCCGAATCCCTTGTATTGAGTATGGAAATCAGTGATCTGCTCTGCTCTTAAGACTTGCTTGAAGAGCGATACATGGGCATATGGATCCCCTGATCCACTATACTTCTTTGGCATGCACTTCGCTACCTGGGATGGTCTCATCCGTCTATTGTGTGCGACCAATCTCAATGCTCCCGTGTCTCGACTTAATCGTTCTCGTACATCATGGATGTCGTGGGTTGCTCTCGTTGGCTCCCCTGCAACGAATCTACTATTAGGAGGCAAATGTGATGGTGCTGCTGCAAATGTTGGACCTATTGCGATATGTATAGAGATAGGAACCGCTCTGGCATGACATGTGTAGGTGTTGGTCTCAGTGGGCTTGGAGTGACATAATAATGGTGGAGTGGTCCACCAAAGTACGTATATCCTTCCAACTGCTTTTTATTGATTGCTGCGTATTGTCTTCCATATTTGTCGTATGCGACAATTTTCGTTCTGATCCCTTTGTGTAGGTGAAGACATAAAGTCTTTTCCACTCTGTCAACTCATCGACGTAGGGTTCCTCGCATCTATAATAGAGATCTTCCTCTCCATTATTATACTTGTATATCCCCACGTAGACGTTGTCTGTGTTGACTCTCAAAGTTTCATTTTCTCGCCTTAACCTAGCATTAGGGAAGCTCATTGTTGGTGCTTTCTCCGCAGGTTCCTCATCTACTTTGGCTTTCGTGCCCATCAATCCCCACTTGTGCACAATGTTAGGATTCAGGACGACCAAGTACACGATATCTTCTTCATCTAGTTACCTATCTCCGTTATAGCTCAGAGGCACTAAGTCCTTGAACTCACTTGGTCTATCTTCTATTTTCACACAGTAGCGGTCCATACCATCTTTGTAGATCTTGGCACCTTGCTTGTTGTCATACTCATACTTGATGAACAATAGCTTCATTGTGGCCGAAGGGTCTGATGGTCCTGCTGCCATGTTTTCTCTTTCATTTAGTTTTAAATGTCCCAAGTTTTCCGTGAAATACTCGTAAGATCTCTCTGAAGAAGTATCGGAAATACTTTCTTCAAGGATCGGTCTAACGGTTGTACTACACCTTGGTTTACACTCTCCTCCGTTGATAGAACACTTGCTTGATCCGCTAGATTTCAGTGTTGGTTGTTGATTTGTTTTCCCGATCTCAAAAAGATGAAGAAAGTGGAATTTATCGACTGAATCCAAACCTCTTACCTGGAGATGGAGTGATCTTCCAACTCTCGCGACTGCATGGATTGTTACTTGATCGGTCTCCGCAAATGAATACACTTGATGGCTATGAGATCTTTGTATCATTCCAACTGTTAGCAGATTCAACACCTTCACAATGACTTCAACACAATTTTGCTTGCAAATTATTGGCAGTATGTCCAATTTGGGTTTTGACAACTCCTGATATCTTAAATAGTCTAGGTCTATGAACAGCTAAAAAATGAGTCAAATCTGGCACAGAGGTACACCGATCGCGATCGTACTTCTGAGCCCAAATTTGATGAAACTTCAGTAGCCTGAGCATCAAAGATGAAACTTCACTAGCCTGATGAAACTTCATCTGTCGGCATCAAAGAAGCCTGAGCATCTTTCTTGGTAGGGGTTCACTCTTAATAGATGAAGAGCCACTGGTTACTGAATCAGTATCCTCTGACACTTCCCCATATGCTTTGCAGTTATCAACAAAATATAACGCTTCCCTTGTAACCTGTTCAAATGTGCTACAGGATTTCAAGTGAAGGTCCTTTTTCAAGGTTTCGCTTCTAAGTCCTTCAATGAAGAGCACAGACAATCTCTCGTCCTACGGTAATTCCCTCCTTGGGTAGCTCTCAATGTATTGCTTGAATCTCAAGGATGCTTCCTTCACTTTTTCGTTCTCCTTTTGTTTAAAAGCATATATCTGTGATACAGTATTATGCTTTATACCCCGTTTTGAGAATTCTTCCGCGAACTCTCGCAATGCATGCTCAATATTTGGACAAGTTTCAGGGTTCAAAGGTTGAAACCATGTTAAGGCCGTCCCTTCCAAGGTCAGCCCAAATCCCTCATATTGAGTATGGAAATCAGTGATCTACTCTGCTGTTAAGACTTGCTTGAAGAGCGACACATAGGCATATGGATCCCCTAATCCGCTATACTTCTTTGGCATGCACTTCGCTACCTGGAATGGCCACATTCGTCTATGGTCTGCGACCAATCTCAATGCTCCCGTGTCTCGACTTAATCGTTCTTGTTTACATCATGGATGTCGTGGGGTGCTCTCGTTGGTTCCCCTGCCACGAATCTACTACTAGGAGGCAAATTTGATGGTGTGGCTGCGAATGTCGGACCTATTGTGGTATGTGTAGAGATAGGAACCACACTATCCCGATTCATAGCCATTGACTCTCTGGGATGTAGTGTTCCCATGGGGTTTGGCATAGAATACTGAGGTTGACTAAAAGAATCATCTACAAGAGTCCTCTCTCCACCTGTTGCCATCGGGTCTGGCATGACATTTGTAGGTGCTGGTCTCTGTGGCTTGGATTGACATAATACTGGTGGAGTGGTCCCCCAAAGTATGTATATCCTTCCAACTCCTTTTTATCGATTGATGCGTATCGTCTTCCATATTTGTCGTATGCGATGATTTTTGTTTTTGATCTCTCTGTGTAGGTGAAGACATAAACTTTTCCACTCTGTCAACTCTTTGACGTGGGGTTACTTGCATCTATAATAGAGATCTTGCTCTCCAATATTATACTTGTATGACCCCAAGTAGACTTTGTCTGTGTTAACTCTCAAAGTTTCGTTTTCTTGCCTTAACCTCGCATCAGGAAAGCTCATTGTTGGTGCTTTCTCCTCAGGTTCTTCATCTACTTTGGCTTTTGTGCCCATCAATCCCCACTTGTCCACAATGTTAGGATTCAGGATTACCAAGTACATGATACCTTCGTCATCTAGGTACCTGTCTCCGCTATAGCTCACAGGCACTAAGTCCTTGAACTCACTTGGCCTATCTTCTATTTTCACACAGTAGCGGTCCATACCATCTTTGTAGATCGTGGCACCTTGCTTGTTGTCATACTGATACTCGATGAACAATAGCTTCATTGTGGCCGAAGGGTTTGATGGTTCTGTTGCCATGTTTTCTCTTTCTTTTAGGTTTAAATGTCCCAAGTGTTCCTTGAAATACTCGTAAGATCTCTCTGAAGAAGTATCGAAAATACTTCCTTCAGGGATCGGCTCTAACGGTCGTAGTACACCTTGGTTTACATTCTCCTCCGTTGATAAAGCACTTACTTGATCAGCTAAATTTCGGTCTTGTTTGTTGATTTGTTTTTTTGATCTCAAAAACATGAAGAAAGTGGAATTTATCGATTGAATCCAAACCTCTTACCTGGAGATGGAGTGATCTTCCGACTCTCACGACTGCATGGATTGTTACTTGATCGGTCTCTACAAATGAATACACTTGATGGCTATGAGATCACTGTATCATTTCAACTGTCAGCAGATTCAACAGCTTCACAACGACTTCAACACAATTTTTCTTGCATATTATTGACAGTATGTCCAATTTGGGTTTTGACAACTCCTGATATCTTAAATAGTCTAGGTTTATGAACAGGTAAAAAATGAGTCAATTCTGGCACAGAGCTACACCAATCGTGATCGTAGTGTAGTGCCCAAATTTGATGAAACTTCACCAGCTTGTTCACTAGGCTATTTTAAGGCTACCCATCAAATACTTTTGCATTCAAACCCCAAAAGTCAAGCTTTTACCAGTTCTTGGTTGGAAGTGTCTGTTTTTTTGAATCTGTTAGTTTGACTTGATTTTGGTGTTTGTTTTGGGATTTGAGAGATACCTAGGCTTGTCCTATGCACAGCCTATCCCCCTGCATGGTTTCTTCCCAGTTTTGATATGTTTTGGTCTATTGAAAGTCAATTTCTATGCCAGTTTAGCAGTTTTTGACTTGGATCTGTATTCAGATGATTTGACAGGTATTTTGAGGTTTCTGGCTCTTGGTCCTGTATACTTTTATGTTTATATACACCTGAGAAACTCATAGATGAAATCTGGTCAAAATCTGGCATAGAGGCATTGGGATCACCAAAAGCCAAGATTTTTCACTTTCTGGGTCTGTCAGGCTAGGTTTATCCAAGTGGCATGATTTCCTTGATTTTTGATGTTTTTGGGTGTGGTTGCTTTAGACAAACTTGTTTAGAATCTTATCAGGAAGGCACATGTCAAATCTTGTATAAATCTGGCATTGAGGTACACCGATTGCGATCGTAGTACTTGGGCCAAATTTGATGAAATTTAGTCTGTTCCCTCTGACAAGTGTTTTACAGTGTTTTGTGCTACCACTTGGTGATTTGAATCTAAATTTCAGAGTCTTATGGACTTGTTGCCAAAGTTATGGTTTTCTGGCTTCTCGACTCTAACTTTTACTCCAAATCTGACTCGAATGTTAATTACTTATCCTACTCCTAAGTACAGAAATGAAAGAACATAAAGAAATGAATCAAACAAAACAAACAAGACGGATTTCGGGTGAGATTTCAGTACTCAATCGAATTAGAGAAATTGAAGAGCAAAAATGCTTTGAAGAACATAAAGAAATGAATCAAACAAAACAAACAAGACGGATTTCGGGTGAGATTTCAGTACTCAATCGAATTAGAGAAATTGAAGAGCAAAAATGCTTTGAACACTCTCACTCACAATTCCCTAATTCTCCAAAGAGAGGATCTAGCCGGTCCACTGACTCTAGACTTCACTAAGCTCTAAACCCCTGTCTAGAAGCCTAACTGAGGTGTAAAATGGATTTGTGGATTAATCTTCTTTTAAGGAATCTAACTGCGCACTCGGTCACTCATCACCTAAGGTGTATTCCTCGGCAACGGTGCCAATGTTTGCGGGTTGCCGCAACGAGCGTCCATAGCATAGCTCTCACACATCAACATAAAATATCAATACAAGGGAAGCGACTCGGATGAGGCATGGAAACTCACTAGCGTGTCAATCCTAATGAAGTGAACTCGAAGAGATACAACTGCTAACTCTACAAGAAAATCATATGCACTAAAGCCAAGCAATCTCCCTATATCCTTCTACACAACTCTATAGTTATCACGCCCGTTCACCATGCAAATCATGTCAGATTCGAACGAAACTTGAAGAAAAGCTATAGGGGACTATTAGGAGCATATCCTATCACTGTCACAACATTCTGGAGAGGTACAAAGATCGCGATCGTTTGTCCTAAAGTCAGTAAAAACAGCAAACAGGTGATCCTAAAGGGTTGTTTTAGGGTCCCTAGAGCCTCTCCTAGGGTCAAAAAAACATGAAATACGCATATAAACACTCAAAACAGCGATTTAAGGTCTCAAACTCGTAGTTAAAAACCTACACCGAATCTTGACTGATTACACTTGAATGGAAGAGCAAAGTGAGAGGAACACAGTGCAATAAACGAATCTGAATTTGGATTACCGTAGCCACAGTAGCGAAGATTACAAGTCGGAGCAAGAAGAAGCTCTCAAACGTACACTGTCTTCTTAGTTTGTGATAAAAGAAGATTGTTTCAAACTTACAAAACTTGACCTTTATAGTTTAGGTCTTTACAAATGGCTTGTCCGGCCAAAAGCTCCTAAACTTCTAACTGGCTCTCTAATATACAATTGCTCCCAGAAAAATAATCATAAATTCTTTTACAAGTTCTCCGCTTAGAAAAGCTCTTTTACAAAAGGTCAAGATTTCCGCAAAAATGTAGATTTCCCTGAAAAATGTGACTCTTTCTTTGGAAACCACAGCTTCGTCACTTCGTCCGCCAAACAATGACAATAGTTGAGGACCGGATTCATATGGAGCCAGTCCCCCCTCCAATAGGCATTTATATTATAGTTTCTCCCATCAAGAGAGACTTGGTACAATACAATCTTTGTGTTCCTTGTGACCTACGTGATGCAATGAAGATGGAAAGCTTCATGCATCACAAGCATAACATAAACTTGTAGAAAGCAAGCCTCAGTCCCAAGACCTCAAACACCTTCAAAGGTGGAGAGAGCTGGTAGGGAATGAGGGTAGGGAAGAGGAAGAAGAAACATTCCTTAGGAGAAAGAAATAGTTCCTCACTTATCATTACTCTTCTTGCTAGCATACATAATAGCATAGTAATGGACATGGATAAGATGGAAAGCTTAAGCATTGAAAAATGGCTCTTGGTTGGATTTTAATTCCATAGCCAAGAGTGTTGATGTAGGCTCTCACTTCTCACAAGCTTGGAGAAGGAGGTGGTGTTCCTCAACTTTCACCAAGTGAGAATTCCCTTCCAAACGAGTGTTTGTGTGGAGTATATCCCCCTAGCACCCCCCCTCCTTGCTTTGGGTGAGTGGTAGCTTTTCCACATGCTTCAATCTCATTGGACCCCTCTCTTCCTAGCCAATCACATGTAGCATGCAGTCAAGTACATGGGTAGTGTTTTGACAAGTGTCCTCCTTACCCCTTAGAGAGAGAGAGAGAGAGAGCTTGAAAATATCTAGATATTTGTTGTATGGAAGTAGAAGCTCAATGGACCCCTCTTTAGCCCAATTAATAGTATTCAAGCACCTTTTGTGGTTAAGTTTAGTGAGAGTCTGGCATGTGTTCCATGTGCCCTTTTAGAAAAGGGGAGCCCCTTGGGTGAGTGGAGGGTTAGGTCAAAGATTTTTCTAACTTTGGGACTTTTATGCATAGGATGCTTCTCAAGCAACTTCCTCATTAAGTGTGTAGGGTCTCTTTTTGACTCAAGCATCTTACCCCCCATGCATAGGAAGCTTCTCAAGCAACTTCCTAATTAAGTGTGTAGGGTCTCTTTTTGACTCAAGCATCTTACCCCCCATGCATAGGAAGCTTCTCAAGAAACTTCCTCATTAAGTGCGTAGAGTCTATTTTTGACTCAAGCATCTTACTCCCCATGCATAGGAAGCTTCTTAAGAAACTTCCTCATTAAGTATGACAAGTACCTCAAGTACCTTAGTCAGCAAGCATGACAAGCACCTTAGGTGGAGTTCCCACCTTAAACTCATTCCTAGCTTGCCAAAGGTCGAAGGCAAGTTTAGGTCGGGTTCCCACCTCAAGCACAACCCTAGCTTGCTTAAGGTCAAAGACAAGTTTAGGTCGGGTTCTCACCTCAAGCTCAGCCCTAGCTTGCTTAAGGTCAAAAGACTTTTAACACTAATCATTGGAGGTCTTTAATGAAGCTAACTCTAAGGTCTTTTAAGATCCATTAGTTAACCTTGCTCTTTGACAGACCATCTCTCATTTGGGCCCCTTTACCATTGGCCGCGTGTTGAGATAGATTCGTGAGCATATGTCTATATTCTAACCTTTGTTCCCGTTTATTATCCCACATTAAATGATCATTTTAATATGAGAAAATTATTTGGGTTGTATATATAATTGATATACACCTGTAGTTATTATTGTAAGATTTGTGCTACTAGATAGGGTTCCTTTACTAGCAAATGAGGTCTAGGGTGTAGTTTTTTCCCATGATCATTACTAGGATAGCCATAGTAGCCATAGTGTCTTCTAGGGAAAGATGAGGTAAATTTGGAAAGGTAAAACTATTAAAACCATGGAATTTAAAAATACTCAAAGAACCTATGTTTTCATTGTTTTAAGGGTTGTATTTTCTACATACAAAACTTTCCCAAAATCTCACCCTAACACCTTCAAAAGTGGCTTCCAAGGAGTACCCTCGATCAAAATTTAAAATTGAAGGAAAACAATCAGAATGAACTTGTAGACTGTGTACAAACTTTAAAACAACCAAAATTTCCTTCAAACAAAATTTGTTGCTAAAATTTTGAAAATAGGTCCCCCCTTGGACTTCCCACACCGATAGAAATCAAAGGGTTCAAAGAGAGATATGGTGTCACGCATGCATGGTAGGAATCTCACCGAAGTTTATTTCTTAAAGTTATCTTTTACTTTATAATGTCTTCTCATATATAATCTTTTTTTTTAATAGCAAAACTCACAATTGTGAGTGAATTATATTAATCAACCCAAATAATTACAACGTCTTGTCATGCTCGTGTTGAGCCATGACATCATCCAGAGACCATAATTACATTGGCTATCAGGGCAGCCATCCCTACAATTTTGCCCCCTTATCCTTGATACATAAGGTCCATTATCATGTTCTTCTGAGATCTTTTAATTACCGATGGCCAAGATTTTCCCCTGTCCTAGGCATGCCCTCTGTTGACAACAAGGCAGAATTAATCCTAGACCAATCCTCGGAGTGTTAATTGCACCCGAGCGTCCATGTTAGTACTTTTATTTCTTGTATAATGTCTGTGAAGCTTGACTCCTCAAGGCCTCCTTCAAACACACGGCAGTTCCTTGTCTGCCATACATTATGTAAGAAGAAGTACCTGAAGATTTGAGTGTTGATGAGGAGGTCAAGACGACCTGAATTCTTCCCTCCAAGTAACAAATCAGTCTTGTAAAATCCAATTTTCCATGTTCTTTGGACCCAATTGCATATTTTCCCTGCGAGGCCTTTGATAGTTGGGCAATCCACGAAGAGGTGGGCCAGATCTTCACTAGCCAAGCTACACCTCAAGCATCGATTTGATCCAATCCCTTTTCCCTGAATCTTCACCCCCGCCGATAGAGCACCCCAAATTACCTTCCATAAAAATACCTTCATGTGCTACGGAACCTTTGGCTTCTAGATGTTCTCCATTACTTACTCCCACCTTTCCTCCGCCCATTGTTTTTTCCATATCTTGTTAAGGGGGCTAGACCAATTCTTCTTATGCATCATTATAAGACAAATGTCTCTAGGATGGGGTTTCCATAAGAGACTACTTCTGGGCTATTTCCAGGCATTTCATTCAAACTCCCAATCACAGATAGGCTTCACTAAATTGTCAAGCTCTTTCATCACTTTGTGGACCAGCAAGACCTCCAAGATATTCATTTGGTATTGCGTAACCAGAAGGTCGATGGTTTTCCAACTCTTGTTGTCCCTGTCCTAGAAGTGCCCCAGTCGATTCAGACCCTTATTATTCAGCCTCCTAGATGTCTCTGTCCAATAGGGAATTTATGGCGGATCTACAACTTTGGAAAGCCAGGGGGGACAATGCAAAATGGAGTTCTTGAAGTATCTGGTTTTTTTCCCCCACTTTAGGACTCCTGCTGCTCTATTGCATTTTTGTACCAATTCTCCTGAGCTGCGCCCTAGTCTTAGGGTAGACCACGCGGGGGCTAACAGATTGTCATGAACCTCCACCCCTCTCCACTTCCCACCTTTCGAGCCAAGTTTAGCTGCTTCTATCATATCTTTGATCATGACAGCCCATACTTGATCCTGTTTAGCCAAGGAAACAACAAATTTGGTGCAACAAGCTTCTGCATGGGCCACAGGGTTCAAAATTCCGAGGCCTCCTTGATTCCTCGACCAAGCAATTGATTCCCAACGGGCCCATTGCCATGGCCTGGAGGATTTCGTGTTGCTTTTCCATAGAAACCTTTCTACTGGTTTTAAGAACTCTATCTAGTGATACTTAGCCATCTTGAGAAGCCGGCTAGTGAAGGCAATATAAGGAATCATAAAAGCATTTATCACTTTTATCCGACTTGGGAATGGGAGAAGAGCATACTCTCACCTACTCATTTTTGTTTTGATTTTTTCAAGCACCCACTCAAATCTTTGCTTGTGAGTTACGTCCACCCCGAAGGGGGCTCCCAGATGTCTGAAGATATTCCCTTTTGTGACAATCTCCCCCAACCAGTCAAAAGGGTCAAATGAATCATTTTTTGAAAGGGAGATCAGCCATGACTTCTCTATATTACACTGGGACCCCGAAGCTACTGAGAATATTTGTACAATCTCTAGAGCTTTCCTGATGACCTGGGGGAATGCCTTCAAGAAGAGGTGAGAATCGTCAGCAAAAAGTTTTGCTAGGAGTTGGCTATTTCTTGATAAAGCCAGGCCTTGCAACTCCCCTTGTTCTGCACTAGCTTCGAGCGTCTTAATTAAAGGATGTGATCCTATGGCAAAAACGAAGGGGGGCTAGAGGGCATCCCTGCTTAATAGATCTTTTGACCTCAAAAAGAGCCCACAATTCTATCGTTGAATAGGAGATCTGACTGGATTCCAGCTCCTAGTACACTTACCAAACAACATAGGCGAGGCTCAAAGCCTAGAGCTTCCATGACAGCTTCTATATATGACCATGTTATTCTATCATAAGCCTTATCCAGGTCCAATTGTAGCATAACACACTCTTTCTTTGTGACAATTGCGTACTCGATGCCCACCATTGCTGCCAAGATGTTATCATAAACGGACTTTCCTTTGATGAACCCATGTTGATGGGGAGAGATGATCTTGGTTAGTAAGGGGGCCAGTTTGAGGGCTACAGCTTTAGCAATAATTTTGTAGGCCACCGACATCATTGCTATAGGGTGCCAATGTTTTAGATGAGAACAACATATCTGTTTTGGAATGGGTTTGATAAGCTCTCTCTTTACACTCATCTCCAACGAACCTTTGACGATGGCTTTATTGGCCAACCTTGTGATTGGGACCTTGAGATCGTCCCAAAATTCTCTATAGAATTCCACCGTCATCCCATCCCAACCAGGGGACTTTTCCTTGCCAAGGGCTTGCAATGCTAGTGAACATTCGTCTTCGGAAAATGCACTTTCCAAGAAATTAGCTTCTGAGTGGGGAATCTGACACTCTGAAGTAAGGTCCCTCTGGCTTCTTCCACTTCTTGGGATTGGATCTCTTGCCGTCAAATGATTTGACTAAGATAGCTCAGCATGAGACCAGCCATCTCATCCTGGTTATGATCTGTTGTCCCTTTCTCATCATAGAGCGAGCAGACGTAGCCTCGGCTCTTCTTGATTTTTAAATCCCTAAAAAACCGACCTTGATTAGAGACTTCAGGTTGAAGGTAAGTCTCCTGGAGAGAAGCCTTAACTTTTCTATATCTTCTAACTGCTCATTAGCAAGGTTAGATTTGGCTTTGAGCCATCGTTTGTGCTCATCCTCAGTAGCAAGCCCATTGGCTTTTTTGGAGGTAAGCAATTGTACCTCCTCTGTAAGATGCACAAGGTGTACCTCCCTAACTTTCTTGATTCGGGGGCCCGAGGTTTTGATTGCTTTTTGGATGCTCCGATCAAATAGGTTTCACACATTGTGTTTGTTGAGGTCGACATCTTTTTTGAGCTTACCCACTTCTTTCTTGGTTAGATTCGTGAACAAAGGGTCTTTGAATAGGTGTGTCCCTGTTACTAACATTTTTTTCCCACCTCTTGGGGTCCTCTCCTCCCCTGTATTCTTGTTAAAATATATGTGCAGAGGTATATGATCCAAAAGGCTATTTGTTGGTGAGTAGCGTTAAATGGTAACCTTGCATTTGCACTACATTTCTACTCAAATGTATATATTTTTTATCAAAGTTTTAACCTAGTGTTCATTCTCTCTTTCCATAATAGCCTTTTTCCATACAAACACCTTACCCTTCTTAGATCTTTATGCATTTACATCATATTTCTCTCTTCATGCTAAATGTAAATAGTAAACTTAATTCTACTCTCCTAGTTTTTTTACTGTATATTCTTTTAACTAATTACCTTTAATAATTTAAATATCTATCTACATCCCATAATTTATAAATAAATAATTTATGGGTACTTATCTCACCCATCTTCTCTCAAGGATTGGGTTAACCTCGTAGGCCTTCCCTTCCCCACCACTATGTGACCCAACTCTTGGATCATTTACTTATGTTGGTCAACAAATCTTAAATATAATGTATATCCCCAATAAATCAAACTTTATTGGAGACTACCTCATTTGTTTAAGGTGGATTCTCTTTTGAAAAAGCATGCTACACCTTGGATGCATGCTAAAGGGCCCCCTACAAGGAGACTTGGTTCAAAAGGTGTTTTGGATGCATCTTGAATGCCTTAGCTCGTGGTTATACTTGACGAACACTCCAAAATCATCTTAAACACTTTGAGAAGGTCAACTTTGCATTTTACAGCACCCAATTATGAGTTATAGACTGAAAGTTATGGTGAAAACAAGGTGCTACGGACACTGTTACTGCAGGTCAAAGTTACAATCAGGTAAACCACAAAGGTGAAAAGTTTTCTTGACTTCTCCAACATTCTAAAATACCAATGGGGAGTTAAAAACCACTTGCATGTGGAGGGGTCGACTCAAGATGCTTCCAGAGACACAACAAACAGGATGGGGACACTCTGCAGGAGCCACTGGAGGGACATCATGGTGGGGCCCACATACATTATCAACCCTTATGGAGCCTCCACGACTTAAAAGGCTATTTTTAATGAAAAAATAAGTCCCTTATTTTCATAATTGAAGGAATGGTCAAAAGGGAACCTAACTATGGTTAATTACCTACCCTAGTCAAGTTTAACCTAACCCAAGGTCTTGTATAGCTATAAAAAGGCCCTTTGGCAAGCACAAAAATACACACACCTACTCCATTGCTGCAAATAATCTCCTCTAAGGTTAGGGAAGCCCTAATCTCTCTCTCCTCTTGCCTCCCTATCCATTTCCTAAGCTCGCTATCATAAGCGGCATCATAGAGAGAGCATCAATATGCTATTGCTACCATTCTCTTGCAAACATTTCTCTTACCATACTCATCCCTAAATAAGGATTGTAGATTCTATATGAGAGCAAGTATATCAAGTTCAATGATCTATCTCATGGTTTGATCAACAAATTGTTGCAATTGGGGTGTCGTCGTCACACTTTTGCTCTAAACGCATGTAAAATTGTAAGCATATCTGGCAGCTTCTCATATTTTGTGCTCATTGGGTTGCTTGTTTGTTGAGAAAGTTTTTTTGCACCATGTGTCTATTTGCTTGGCTTCTCTCCTTATGTTGTGTGTAAGTAAGTCTTGGGGCTGCATAGATGGAGAAGAGCTCTCTTTGCATGCCGCCTTATGTGTGTAAGTAGTCTCTTCTTTTGGGAAAGGAAAGGAGTTGTCAAGTATTTGTGCATTATGGTGTTTTGAGTTTTGAGGTTTTGTGGTTGCTTTTCTTAGAAGTATATGAGCACTAATATGGTGAAGGTCAATCTTTGCATGTGAGTTTGTGCAGAAGTGTTCAAAGGGATTGCTTAAGGAGTGTGTGTTGAATGGTTGAAGGGCATTTTGTGTTGAAGCACATAAGGAAGGTGTGTTTGTGTGTGTGTGTTGTATATGGTTTGTGTTGGTTTCCTTCTTTCTCCATAAAAGAGGGTGGTGCCCCTAAGAAATATACGTGTGTAGGGTCTCACGGAGTGGTTGTCTGGTGGGAGCCTTGAGTTGAGCCCCATCTCAAAAAATCCGCTCTCATAAAAGTGGTGCCCCCACTGAGGAACTTTCCTAATTGCCTTCTATTCTCCTCATGAACAATAGAGGTGCACCATATGCTTTTCATTTTTCACAACGCATCAGAATTAACATTTGTGTAGATCGCAATTTTTTTTACCAACAACGCATTGTTTTTATGTTTGGAGCAGAAAGACTTGGTGAAATCTTGGCATCTCCAAATCCCGCCATTCTTCCATTCATTAATTATGATGATTCATTTGATGTCCACGTTTTTATTTTGTATTGAGGCAGGGACAAGAGGCGCTTAGATAGTGATCCACTCAAAGGATACTTTCTTCAAGAGAAAGAAAAAGGAGAACACATTGTCACATGAACCAACCTGGAGCTGCTTCTCCTTTTACACCCATAGCTCATCAATCTGTGCACATCATAATTGCTACAAAATTTAGATTTCAAGCAACCATTAGGAGAATTTTTGGACCCACTCGCCTTAATGAAATTAATGCCTCAATTAACCCTTTTATTTTGCCTATGATAAATTATGAACTAACACTTGATGTACATATTTTCATTTTGATGTGATCACTCATCGTAGTCAAAACTTTGTGGTACACAAGCCTCCTTGTATTGTAAAAATGTCAAGCACTTTTCCTACCTTTCATTCTAAAAATGGTGAGGATGCACAAGAATTTCTGGATAATTTGGAGATGGTACACCTCATCTATGGGAGAGATCAAGAAGAGGTAAAGCTGCGTGCTTTTCCACTCGTTCTCAAAGGGGAGGCTAAGGCATGGTACGAGGCCTTGCAACCTCAAAACAAAACCAATTGGGAGAGGCTACGTGCAATTTTTCTTGCCAAATTTGGGCAAGGAGATACTCCAAAGGGTCTTTGGAAGTGTCTACTTCAACATAAACAGGTATTCCTTGAAGACTACCCATCTTATGAGGCCGTTTTCCTTAACCTATGGGATAGATGGGAGGCTACCTTACAAAACCAAGGTGGTGCACCAAACTTTCTAAAGAAAGATAGGTTCATGGCTAGCTTGTATCCAATTTTGAAGACCAAGGTAGAGTTAAAATTCCCATCAACATTTGAGGAAGCATGTGAGGTGGCCATGGTCAAATTCAAGAAGTTAAATTTTCAAGCACATAGAACAAGGGACCAAAATGAAGTCATTGAGAGGGATTCTTCACCAAGCATGGGAGCACAAGTTAGGGGCTCTCTTGCCCAAACTTCACAAATAGGGGAAGGATCACAACAAGAGATCTTGCAAAGATTAACTCAACAACTAAAGAGTCTCACCTTGAATCTAGTGCAGGGCCTACCCCAACAACGACAACCAAGAGAAGGGAATCGCAATCAACGACATCAAGCACAAGAGTTGAGATGCTGGAATTGCAACAAAGTTGGTCATGGCATGTATAATTGCCCTCACCCTTGAAGGCTTCCAGGGGACATATACCCTCCTAGACCCCCTCCGCTCATGGTGCAGCAAGAGCATGCTCAAGCCCCGCAAATTCTTCGTCGACCACCACCACCTCCAGTGGCAAACATCCCTCCTATCCCACCAGTGGAGGAAGAGAGAGGAGTAAATTTCATAAAGCTGGAAGAGGAGATAGAGGTGCACACAACAAGGATGAAGACACAAGGAATGAAGAGTCAGAACCTGCAAGGAAGGAGAGGAAGAAAAAGTCAAAGAAGGAGGAAGGAGGCAAGAAGCAGAGGTCAAGGCGAAGGGTGATTGGCATCAACGATTTTCCATTAGGAAAGAATATGGAACCCTACAACATCTTAGAATATCTGCAAACTCAAAAGCCCAATATTTCTTGGCCTCAACTCCTACATCTATCACCCAAGGTGAGAAGGCACTGGTCCAAACTTGTAAGCACAAGACTCCCAAGAAAGAAAGAAAAGGTGACAATAAAGGCATTGACTTCAAAGCCACAACAAGATGTGGAACCTATTGTAGATGCTTATGTAAGGGGTAGGAAGGTATCCAATGTGTATGTTGATGGTGGAGCACAAATGTGTGTGATCACGGAAAGAGCCATGAATAGACTAGGGCTTGAAATCACTAAATCCTCTAATTGTCAAGCTAAGCTGGCCAACAATGCAAGTGTGAAGTGCCTAGGGATCATCGAGAATGTAAAAGTTTCTGTATGTAATATAGATGCACGTGTGGACATGTATGTTATGCCAACCAAGGGGGAGGGCTATCCCATCATCCTAGGGAGGCCTTGGATCATTGCTGTGAATGCAGATCGAAAATGGGGATGAGGACAATTGATTCTCAAAAAGGGGCAACATGTAGTATACGATTGGCATGAAGGAAAGCAGCTCGACATCAACTATGAGACCACGGATGATGAAGAAAGTGAAGAGAGTTTTGGCTCAAGCGACGAGGAAAGTTCAACCACTACTTCCAATAGCGAAAAAGAATCATCTTTGGAGGTAATGGGAATCATCTTTAACACATCAAAAACTCCATCAATAGAGGTTGACCCAACAAAGGAGAAAACAAAGGATGACAAAGGTGACCACAAGCACTTTGAAGACTTTGAGAGGATGCTTGCAAAAGATCTTACCCCTGAGGAGAAGCGGTCCTACATCGATATGCTCAAGAGGTATCCCAATTTGTTTATCACTGATTACTCACAAATGAGAGGTGTGGATGTTATAGAGCATGGCATAGAATTAAAACTGGTACTAAACCTGTGGCTCAAAAGCTAAGGCACCTAGGAAAAATACAACAAGAGGCACTTTTGACAGAGGTTAACCGACTCCTCAAAGCTGGTTTCATTTACCCTATGTCTAACTTTGAGTGGGTGTCCCCAATTGTAGTAACCCCTAAAAAGAACGGAAAATGGAGGGTCTGTGTTGACTACAAACCGCTCAATGCTGCAACAAAGAGGGATCATTTTCCTCTTCCTTTCCAAGATGAAATCTTAAACGAAGTAGCCGGCTATGAATGTTACACAGTGTGTGATGGGTATTCAGGGTATTTTCAAATCAGAATAGCAGAAGAAGATCAGTTAAAAACCACTTTCATCACACCTTGGGGTTGCTTTGCCTATAGAGTGATGCCATTTGGGCTCACAAATGCTCCTAGTACCTTTATAAGGTTTACAACTCTTGTCTTTCAGCCCTTCTTTGGAAAGTCAATTAGGGTTTTTATGGACGACTTCTGTATCTATAGTAGCCAAAGACTTCATTTCCAAAAAGTTGAGGAGGGGCTTAGGAGGCTTCATCAATTTGGGGGACAACTTAATCCTGAGAAGTGTCACATTGCAGAGTCACAAGTGGTATTGCTAGGTCATGTGGTTTCTTTGCAAGGAATTCAAGTGGATCCATCAAAAGTAAATGCTCTCTTGTCACTACAACCACCAACGACAACCAAGGAGCTCATGACTTTCAACCACAAAGTAAGGTACATGTCTCGTTTCATTCACCTTCTAGCGGAAGCTATTGCACCTTTGCACAAGCTAGCAAACAAACCCACATTTGAATGGAGAGAGGAACACAAATTATGCTTTACTGAAGTAAAGGGTAGTCTCAAATCTCTTCCAACAATAATGCCACCAAATCCAAAGGATACATATTACATCACGCCAAGTGTAGGAATGGAGGCCATCGGTGTAGTTGTCATGAAAAAAGACCCAAAAACATGCTACAGGAGGCCAGTATACTTTGCAAGCAAAGTCATGACCGCTGCAGAGAAGGGCTACACCGATATGGAGAAGGTGGTATTCACAATTATGTTTGCGGTAAGAAAGTTCCGATCATATCTCTTACCTGCACCATTTGTCATTCTCACCATGGAAAACAATTTACCATATGTTGTGCAACACATGAGCCTCTCATCTAGGATAGCCAAATGGGTTCTAGAACTTCAAGAGTTCGAATACACTTTTCTTGTGGAAGATAGCACAAGGGAAGGTCTTGCAGACATTCTCACATACAAAGTGAGAGAAAGAAAAGAGTCACCAAAGGCAGGAGACAAAGCTACACCATAAAATAATGAGGAGGAGATGGACAATGCACACATTTTGTGCTTTGATGGAGCTTACCGACGACAACACGATCAGGCAGCAGGGGGGGTTCTTATTCTAAGTCCACAAAGGGAAGTTCTTGTTAAGAAAGGTATCACCTTGGAAAATGTTCATTCTAATAATGAGGCTGAGTATGTCACCTTAAAGTTGGGGCTTGAAGAATGCAGAAAACTTGGCATCGAAAGACTTATAATAAGAGGTGATTCCTTACTAGTTATTAGGCAAATCCAAGGGATATGGAAGTTGTTAACCCTCACGGCACACGGACACCCATCACCTACGATGGACGCGTATTATGTATTTGGTAGAGTCAGGTACCGGGCTTGTCGGACCAATAGGGAAAGGTAGAGTGATCGCCAATGAGAGGCGCACTTTAACTGGGACATTCAAGGGATTAGTTGGCTAAGCATGGGCGCCCAAGTGTGAATGGGGTGAGCTCCTATAAAAGCCAACTAAACCTAATTTTTACTCATTCTCTCATTTGTGCAATTGAAGAGTGCTCTTGCTCCATCTCCATCTTCTTCTTCTTCACCTCCTTGTGTGTGTGTGTGTGAGAGAGAGAGAGAGGGAGAGTGTGTGTGCGATCGAGCATTGCAAAGGCACGACGGCGGCGAAGCGGTTGAGCGCGGCACGACTGCAGCTTCTTCTTCATCGCGGCGAGGAATCCACCACGAAGGCGAGCGTAGAGTGGTGAGTGACACACCCTTTGTTTCCTTGAGCTTGCTAGTTTAAGCTTGTTGTGTGCTTGGAGCCGTTTGTGGCTCGCATACGGTGTATTGGCAAGTCCCTTGCTTCAACAGTGCGGCAAGGAGCGCACATTTTTGGCGCCGCTGCCGGGGATATGCCCTACACTAAGCTCGGTTAGCACTTTACGCTTCCTTGTGGTGCAATTTCTATCATAGGAAAGGCAGGGAAGGAGTGTGTGGAGATTTCTGTTTTTTGCGTTTTCTGCATTTGCTGTTAAGTTTCAATTTCTGCTATTGTCTGCGTTTTTTCAATTTCCGCAATTTCTGCATTTTCAAGTTCGGCGTTTTCAATTTCTGTAATTTTCAGCATTTCTGCGTTTTTTTTAATTTTCTGCGTTTTCAATTTCTGCGTTTTTTTAATTTTCTGCATTTTTGCGTTTTTTCTGCAATTTCTGTAATTTCTGCAATTTTCTGCATTTCTGCGTTTTCAATTTTTTCGAAAAAAAAAACGTGAGTTATAAAACGGACGGGTTGGTTTGTATAAAAGATAGATCGGGATCGTTTTCCCAAGCCCAAGCCCAAGCCCAGGCCCAGGCCTCAGTCCTCAGTCTTATGATATATACTAGACTCACTCTTATATATATACCCTACTCCCTCAAGAGAGAATGAGAGCATGTGGGACAAGTCCTCCACTCTCCTCCTTTCTCTTCCCACTTGCACCCTTAGACTTTCTAGTTTGGGCCTAGTTCCCTACTGGAAATTGACAGTTTTAGGGATTCCGAGGGCATAGAGTGACCAAACGGAGGGCTGTAAAGCACGGCACGACCCTCTGACCGATACGCTCGTTTCGAGCTATCACACGGCCCATTCCACGACACGCTCTAAAAAATCTAGCAAAAAAACAAACAAAAAACACGCTAAAAACTAGTCACAAGGCCTCCTAGAGCAGCTTTTTGACACCTTAGGGTATCAAAAGCACATGCACTTACGCTCTGGGTGGGTGCTAGAACACGAGCATATTGAGGGTGCCTCTGTTCATACGGACACCCATTACCCATCCACGATAAGCTCTAGACCCTCAGCGGGGACACAAGGTAGCACCACCCAAGACCCTAAAATAGCCGCTAGTGATTCCTCCTCCGACTCAGAAATCATGGAAGCATACCCTACCCAAAACACTGAGAGAGAAGGCCATGCACCTCCCGAAGCTCCACAGCCTAGTACTAGTATGTTTAGCCATTTCATGGAAACATTAGGTAGAGCTACTCGCTCGGAACCTGATGCAGATGAAGCACGCGAAGGGGGTGGGGAAGTGGACTCTCCTTTCACATCGCACGTGGACCCCACACCCCCAAAGAGTGTCCATGTGGATATCCTGCCAACTTCTTACCAAGAAGGCCCTGTTGTGCTGCCTCCTTCAGAAGTTCCCTCTAGAGTACCGTTGGTGGCAAGTAAAACCACGGGGAGCAACATTGCTTCTACCTCACAAGAAACCGTTAACACGTTGACTCTAGAAGGATTGTTCATTAATGATCATTGGACATACGACCTCCACACTGAGGTGTTGACGGATCTACACTCTGGCCACGCCTACCATGTAGGATGGATAGAGATTGTACAATCCACCTCTAGTGCCACGAGCATCGAAGATCAACAGAAAATGATCTGTAATGTTATCCATGGCATTATTCAATCAGAAAGGCAAAACCGAGGGGTAAATATACTCTCAACTGGCCCCATGAGATTTTTGGATACGAGCAAGGCTCAACAGCCTACTCTATCACAAATGGAGACTCCTCTAATGAGCCCCATGGACCCATCTTACGTCATTTCACCTGGGGTCTCTATGCAATCTGAGCCTCCGAGCGAAAACTTTAGCTTCCCTAACTTGGCTCAACCCTCTATTAAGGAAAACACAGTGCTCACTCCAGGGATAAGCCTGACAGAGAATGTACCGATGACATCTACGGTTAGCGCAGTGCCACTACCTAGTGTCGTAGTACCTAATATGGGGCCTCGACCGTATGTGCCTCTAGCCCCTTATGCACACATGGCCCCCACACCTCCAATTGTACCACTTGCTTATGCTCTAGTCAGCCCTCGAACATGAATACTTGGCTCTCGCGATTAAACAACTTAATTGACCACAGAAAATTAAGAAGCTTACCCATGGTATTAATATTCGATCTCTAGTGCTTTTCGACCGTCAAATTAGTGACCCCAGACTTGTTTAATTTTCTACCTTTACATCTGTTTATGCATTTGATTACATTGAAATTTAATGTTCATTGCTGACAAATTGTTTGAAATTCTTTTACCAATCAATTTTTCTACCTAAAACTGCATATGCTTTTTAAGAGAATGCCATTACTGTGCCAATGTTGTTTGATTTTGCAGTGAATGAAGAAGGCTAAGGACATTCATCTCAAATGCTCTTCCACCTCGACGAACCAGCTTCAACTCAATAGCTTCCGAGGACGGAATCTACATCAGGAAGGGGGGCATGTTAACCCTCACGGCACACGGACACCCATCACCTACGATGGACGCGTATTATGTATTTGGTAGAGTCAGGTACCGGGCTTGTCGGACCAATAGGGAAAGGTAGAGTGATCGCCGATGAGAGGCGCACTTTAACTGGGACATTCAAGGGATTGGTTGGCTAAGCATGGGCGCCCAAGTGTGAGTGGGTTGAGCTCCTATAAAAGCCAACTAAACCTAATTTTTACTCATTCTCTCATTTGTGCAATTGAAGAGTGCTCTTGCTCCATCTCCATCTTCTTCTTCTTCACCTCCTTGTGTGTGTGTGAGAGAGAGAGAGAGAGAGGGAGAGTGTGTGTGCGATCGAGCATTGCGAAGGCACGACGGCGGCGAAGCGGTTGAGCGCGGCACGACTGCATCTTCTTCTTCATCGCAGCGAGGAATCCACCACGAAGGCGAGCGTAGAGCGGTGAGTGACACACCCTTTGTTTCCTTGAGCTTGCTAGTTTAGGCTTGTTGTGTGCTTGGAGCCGTTTGTGGCTCGCATACGGTGTATTGGCAAGCCCCTTGCTTCGACAGTGCGGCAAGGAGCGCACAGAAGTGCAAGAACCCTACTCTAGTGGAGTGGCTTAGACAGGTGAAGGCTTTGATAAAGAACTTTGAAGCTACACAGGTACAGCATGTTGTGAGAACCCTCAACAAGGAAGCAGATTATCTCGCCAATGAGAAACTTCAGATCATGGTGGGAGGTGTGAAGCTCTACGAACCAAAGTACCAAGGCCAAGAGGAATTGAAGGACATCATATTTTTCCTCCAAACTGGTGAGTGCCCTAAACACTTGGATAAAGTGCAAAGGCATAGGTTGGTAAAAAGGCAACTCCTTACCAACTGATAGGAGATGATTTGTATCATAAAGGGAAAGATTTGGTGCTAAGAAGGGTGCCCTCTGTTCAAGAAATAGAGAGAATCCTCGTTTCATGCCATGATGATGTCTGTGGGGGTCATTTTTCTCATGATATTACAAACAGGAAGATTTTGCAAGCAGGGTTTGTTTGGCCAAGTCTACACTGTGATGTCCAGCATTGGTGTAAGTCATGCAAAGGTTGTCAGATTGTTGGAAATTGACGACTCACTTACGAACCTGGAGTTCCAATAATTTCGTATGGTCCTTTTGAGAAGTGGGGTGTGGATGAAATAGGCCCCTTACCTCGCACATCTACCGGGAAGGTCTTCATCATTGTGGGAGTAGATTACATGACACGATGGGCGGAGGCAGCAAGTACAACACGAATTACAGCCGAGGAGGTATCAAAATTTATCTTTGATCACATATGCAGTAGATTCGGTACACCATTAGATATTTTGTCAGATCATGGTCCAGGGTTTAGAGCAGAGCTCCTAGATAATCTTTTGACAAAGTTAAAAGTCAAACATTTGCATTCTACACCTTACTACCCTCAGTGCAATGTGTTGGTTGAAAAGGTGAATGGAATTATATGTAAGATCATTTCTAAGCAGGTTGCAGATCGACCAAACGACTGGGATCGTCATTTGACCGCAGCTCTATGGGCATACAGAACATCTTTCAAGGTATCCACTCAATTCACTCCTTTTCATTTGGTATATGGACAGGAGGCACTCCTTCCTATTGAGGTGGAGATTGCAAGCCTACGCATTCTCTCACGGGGAGCAAAGAGGCCAAAAGAAGCTTTGCAGGAAAGAATTTTAGATCTTCAACGACTTGAGCTTGATAGAGAAGAGTCCATCGACTATTACATTGCCCAAGCCACAAGCCAAAGGGACAAAATCAACAAGAAGCTCAAGGGGAAAGGATTGAAGGAAGGTATGTTGGTTCTTCGCTATGATAACCGACTTGATACTCGACTTGACAAAAAGTTTTTGCAAAGATGGGAGGGACCTTTCAAGATAAAAAAAAAGTTTGGGAATGGTAGTTACAGATTAGCAGATTTATCAGGAAAACTCCACAAGACCAGAGTCAATGGATGGAGATTAAAGCCCTACTTTCAACGTATCAATCCGTTGATAGGAAGTCATCTACCTACATCGTCTAAGCTCCAAATTGGCATGGCTCCCTTTGGCTTGGCAAATGCTCCACCTATTTTTAAAGCTTTGATGTGCAAAGAAGAACCAGCCTTGGAATCTCAACATACCCAAGGCAACCCTCCCATCTCCGATTTATGGGATTGAGGTAATGAAAAGCAGGTCTAATGGAGTAAAAGAGTGTATATCACTCCTCCTTTTTCTAGAAAAATAAGAAAAAAAAGAAAAAAAAAAGAAGGAAAAAAAAAGAAAGAAAAGAAAAAGGAAAAAACTCTTTTGTTTCATCTAGGAGCATGAATGATCCTAGATGAAGGGGGAGGGCTAATATGAGTAGCATTAAATGATAACCTTGCATTTGCACTACATTTCTACTCAAATGTATATATTTTTTATCAAAGTTTTTACCTAGTGTTCATTCTCTCTTTCCATAATAGCCTTTTTCCATACAAACACCTTACCCTTCCTGGATCTTTATGCATTTACATCATATTTCTCTCTTCATGCTAAATGTAAATAGTAAACTTAATTCTACTCTCCTAGTTTTTTTACTATATATTCTTTTGACTAATTACCTTTACTAATTTAAATAGCTATCTACATCCCATAATTTGTAAATAAATAATTTATGGGCACTTATCTTACCCATCTTCTCTCAAGGGTAGGGTTAACCTTGTAGGCCTTCCCTTCCCCACCACTATGTGACCCAACTCTTGGATCATTTACTTGTGTTGGTCAACAAATCTTAAATATAATGTATATCCCCAATAAATCAAACTTTATTGGAGCCTACCTCATTTGTTTAAGGTGGATTCTCTTTTGAAAAAGCACGCTACACCTTGGATGCATGCTAAAGGGCCCCCTACAAGGAGACTTGGTTCAAAAGGTGTTTTGGATGCATCTTGAATGCCTTAGCTCGTGGGTATACTTGAGGAACACTCCAAACTCAGCTTAAACACTTTGAGAAGGTCAACTTTGCCTTTTACAGCACCCAATTCTGAGTTACAGGCTGAAAGTTATGGTGAAAACAAGGTGTTGCGGACACTGTTACTGCAGGTCAAAGTTACAATCAGGTAAACCACAAAGGTGAAAAGTTTTCTTGACTTCTCCAACATTCTAAAATACCAATGGGGAGTTAAAAACCACTTGCATGTGGAGGGGTCGACTCAAGATGCTTCCAGAGACACAACAAACAGGATGGGGACACTCTGCAGGAGCCACTGGAGGGACATCATGGTGGGGCCCACATACATTATCAACCCTTATGGAGCCTCCACGACTTAAAAGGCTATTTTTAATGAAAAAATAAGTCCCTTATTTGCATAAATGAAGGAATGGTCAAAAGGGAACCTAACTATGGTTAATTACCTACCCTAGTCAAGTTTAACCTAACCTAAGGTCTTGTATAGCTATAAAAAGGCCCTTTGGCAAGCACAAAAGTACACACACCTACTCCATTTCTGAAAATAAGCTCCTCTAAGGTTAGGGAAGCCCTAATCTCTCTCTCCTCTTGCCTCCCTATCCATTTCCTAAGCTCGCTATCATAAGCGGCATCATAGAGAGAGCATCAATATGCTATTGCTACCATTCTCTTGCAAACATTTCTCTTACCATACTCATCCCTAAATAAGGATTGTAGATTCTATATGAGAGCAAGGATATCAAGTTCAATGATCTATCTCATGGTTTGATCAACAAATTGTTGCAATTGGGGTGTCGTCGTCACACTTTTGCTCTAAACGCATGTAAAATTGGTAAGCATATCTTGGCAGCTTCTCATATTTTGTGCTCATTGGGTTGCTTGTTTGTTGAGAAAGTTTTTTTTGCACCATGGTGTCTATTTTCTTGGCTTCTCTCCTTATGTTGTGTGTAAGTAAGTCTTGGGGCTGCATAGATGGAGAAGAGCTCTCTTTGCATGCCGCCTTATGTGTGTAAGTAGTCTCTTCTTTTGGGAAAGGAAAGGAGTTGTCAAGTATTTGTGCATTATGGTGTTTTGAGTTTTGAGGTTTTGTGGTTGCTTTTCTTAGAAGTATATGAGCACTAATATGGTGAAGGTCAATCTTTGCATGTGAGTTTGTGCAGTGTTCAAAGGGATTGCTTAAGGAGTGTGTGTTGAATGGTTGAAGGGCATTTTGTGTTGAAGCACATAAGGAAGGTGTGAGTGTGTGTGTGTGTTGTATATGGTTTGTTTTGGTTTCCTTCTTTCTCCATAAAAGAGGGTGGTGCCCCTAAGAAATATGCGTGTGTAGGGTCTCACGGAGTGGTTGTCTGGTGGGAGCCTTGAGTTGAGCCCCATCTCAGAAAATCCGCTCTCAATTGGAACTACCTTAATCTCCATCAACGACGGTATCCAATCAACTTGGTGTGAGCGATAGCATCTTTCCAGCCTGGACGTAGTGCGGGCATACTGGAGGCTTGTGTGGGTGAAACCTGCCGTGCTGCTCCATGGGCCGATTTCCATAAGTCCATCATCGCCCATTTTTCACACAAATTTTGCTATTTAGACCTTTTTGAGCTAGCCAACATATTGGAGAATCCTGTTTTATCCCTTCTCTTTTCTACCATATTGAATGCGCCAACCAACAACCACTCACCTTCAATAGGAGTGTCGCTAAGATGCATCCATAGTTTAGCTCTATCTTTTGCATTGCAAGGTCCATACACAGTCACAATGGTTAGGGGATTCCCTTCCCATCTGATTCTAATCCCCAGGATTCTGCCGGATGGGTGGTTTAGGACCAACTTCGGCTCCAATTCTTTGCCCACAATGCTGAGGACTCCACTAAAACCGTTGCTTTCTTCTCCATAGAATACTAGTTTCTTTCCTACGCCTGCTTTCTCTTGCTATGGGCATCTAAGTGGTGTTATTGGATGGCCCAACAGTTGACTGCCTTCTCCTTTCTTATTTCCTCCTAGAATAGGGTACTCTTCTTACGGGTTTTCAACCCCTTTACGTTCCAAGATTGGATAGTGAGAGACTCCATCATTAATGAGGGGTTCATTGGGAAAGAGGAAGAAATTATTTAGCATCCAAATCATACCCCCCCCCCCCCCCTCTCCTTGGTCTCAAGAGAATCAGGGGGTTCGAAGTCAGGGGATTTCTTCTCTTGTAGTGCTGCAAAAGGATTGTGCAGTGGGATAGTGAACCCCCCTCTTTTCAATGGGTAGAGGACGGACTAGAACCTTTCATCTCAACTTGAAGCTCTTTGGAGTCTCTTGCCACTTCCTTCACCCTTTTTGCTCTTTTTAAACCAAGGACTTGAACAGCCGTCACTGTTGTCACTGTCATAAATTTTGGGGTAGTAGTGGAAGTAATGATCTTATTATTATTGCATGCACCTTCAAAAATTTGTTGTATGGGAATCGATTCCTCCACACTCTTTTTCTGCATTTTTACATCCATCATACCTTCTTTATCCTTCCCTGCATTTTCCCCTTTGTTACTGCCTCCTTGCTTCTCCAGTGCTTCCATTTGGGTTTCCATTTCCCTGGGGGCCTGTGCTGTCGGAGATGCAATACCGTTAGACTTCAAGGGGCAATCCTGGGCGAAGTGTCCAAAGTTGTTGCATTCAAAACATGCTCCAAAATATGTTCCAAACTTGAGAGGAATAGTAACAAGCCCAGCTCCGGCATTGATAACCATGCTCTTAGGTGGCATTTTAGACACATCCCAGCCTATGCAAACCCTGTTTGAGGTTTTGACAAACCCTCTCTTGCTAGGTATAAATAAGGGAGTGACCAATTGACTAGTGAGCATCTTGAGATTATCCCACAGCCAGCTAGGTAGTCCCACAAACTCAACCCAAACCAGATGAAACCCTTGTAGGGATTCGGCTGAGTCGAACACTGGCTCCCAAGGAACCACACAAACGATAATGCTATTAAATACTAGGGGCCCTTTGTCAAGGATCTTTTCCATATCGGAGTCCTCTTTGAATCTCACTGATAAAAACTCTTTAGCTAGGTAAGAAGTACTTTCAATTGCTCCTCCATGACCAAGAATTTGAGGGCCCTGAAGCCATTGAATCATCTCAAACCTGTTTGGGATTCTTCCACTAAACCCAAATACCAATGTTAGCTGAGCTTGCCTATCTAATTGTTTTTTGATAAGTGTTGGTGGAATCACTATAGTGATAGCCTTGGCAACCTCCACCTGATGTGGCAAAGCCTTTCTTAGAGCAGAATAGGCCCGATCTGCCAACCCCTCTTCAACCAGCCCACTGTAATCTATTTGGGAGCAAGCTCTTTTGTTGTTGTAAGAGACGGACTCAATCATTTTGTTGACTTTCGTGAGTTCTTGTTGAAGTCTAGCTCTTGTATTCTACAGTTTTCTGATATCTCCTTCACTCGACAACCCTTCTGATCAACCTTTCCCATAATCCTTAGAGTTAGACCCCTTGAGTATGCTAACAAATGAGATGCCTGGCCTGCAAGCTGTAGATGCACTTGACGCCTTATTAACGTTCGTACAGATGGGACCCTGAGAAACCCCGTCTTTGAGGGTTTTTACCTCAAATTTGAACCCTTGAGTTGAGCCCATTATCTCTCTTGTTTCCTCGTAGGGAGATTTTTCGATTGATATTTGTCCTCCGTGGTTGTCGCTTTTGGCGAATTGGGGCTCGACATTGTCACATCATCTAACGGTCTCAAGACACGGCTAACTCCACTTTGAGTATTTTACCCGTCGCTAACATCTTTGAAAATTCAACAATATCGGGTTCCATTTCCGCGTGACTTGGTTAACCTCAAGATCCAAGGGGCAGCAAGGCTTTAAAGCACAAGGGAGATAATAGGGCGCGCACAAAATGCCACATGCCACTTGCTGTAGAGATAGAACCTGACGATGGCCGAGGGGAATGCAATGAAGCCAGAGGGAGACTTGACTCCAAACCCCAATGAGGAGGATACCACAACCAGAAAGTGCTCATTAAGATCCTAACAGACCCCCTCAAAAGCTCAATTCACCAACTTGTCTAAAGGTGATTATTAACAAAAGGCTCTCATCATGTCTAAGGGCGATTATTTACTACAGGCAGAAAATGCAATTATTAAGGAGAATAATCGCGATGCTGGCAGATTCACAAGGGTGATCATTTACTATTGGGACTCTGTGTATGCAAGTGGGCAGGAGGGGAGGCGGGGAGGCTCCATTTTCCTATATGAGAAATTTTCTAACTCTTCTTGTGTTTGGAGAAGCTCGGGAGCCCAAGCTGCAAGAACGCACAGCCAAGACTCTACCTCACTTCAAAACTGTGCCTCTCAGCACCTGTGCGACCTTTGAGCAGCCCTCACAACCCACACAACCTCAGACCTCTCTGCACCTCAGAGCCCTACACCATCGTGACCTCAGAACCCTACGCCATCACTACTGCATTCCTCGTCTTCAGATTATTTTACCTTTTTTGGCATGCTAAAAAACCATTCTCACGTATAATCTTACCAAACAAAAATAAATTTACACTTTAAATGACTACACATCTTATTTAAGTTGCAACAATCTCAAAATATGGTAGACCTAGAGTGCTCTTACACATCAATAAAAAAGTCCAAATTTCTTCTCATTGACTTTGATAAACATACATTCATGAATATCTTCCAAGGGGTAGTGCGGTCATAGTTCTTGCATCCATTCCATGATATGGTATGCTCACACTATAAGAGGATTTTTCTATAACCGCTAACATTGCCACGGAAAAACAAAGGAAAAAGGAGAGAGAAAAATTTACGGGGCTGCAATAACCGCGGCTATGAACGCGGTAGTGGTTTCTCAATAAGCGCGGTAATAGTCGCGGCAATATACCCGCAGCTATTACCGCGACCTTTGTCACTGTTATTACCGCGCATATTATCGCTAAACGCCAATTTAGAAATAAAGGTGCTCATTTGGGCCACCCAAATTTGGGTGGCCCAAATGAGCACCTTTGTTTTTGACCTGCATAAAACAATAAGACATCAATTGTTTTTTTGAAGAGTATAAAAAATACCAAAGAACTGAAATTGAATTTACTTTACCTTGACAATTAAAAATATAGAAGATCAACTATTTAAAAAAGTTACAAAAAAAGTAAATAGTTGTATATACATTGTGCCACATTGGGACTTTACAAAAATTTTGACAAAACATTTTTTTTATCTAATCCTTGTCGTCGTCCAGAGGCACGTATGTTGGATCACTTTGACTCTACGTAAACCCAAACCAAATTAAAAAATTATCCACAGCTCAAAACAATTGATACAAAATTACTTGTTTAAACTTACCGCTTGTAGTGGTCCAACCGCCGCGTTGAATTGCTCGCGAGAGATGTGGTTGTTTTGGACCAGCCATTGCCAAGTATCAAATTCTGTATGTTGCTCCCGATACTTGACCATCTCTCTGGTTGGTCGAGAGAGAGAGTGACAGTTTCCTAAGTTAGCAATAACAATACCAAATTATCAACTACAATCTTTATAATCACCGATGGACGTTATAATTCAAATAATCTTACATATTTATCCTTCCAAGCTTCCTTGCCTCCTGAGACATAGTGCGTGGGATTTTGTCTTGCACGGGCCTCGCGTTGTTGTCTATATGATGAGCCCGTCACAGCTTGATCGCTCTTCTCTTGAATTGCCCACTCCCACTACGCATCTGCCATGTTGCCACCGCGGTAACTCCTGTTTGGATCTATGACCTGGTTGGCTACTGCGCGTCGCACACTGGACTAATTGTTTTTTAGAAATGTCTTTATGTAGCCCTCCAACCATTGCTACGAAAAACGTTGATTGGGGGCGTTTGGAAATCTAGCTAACAGAGCGTCCTCAATGTACCGCGCATGATCAGGTAGTTGGTCTCTGAACTTTCTAAAACAATTCTTATACGTGAATGTATAAGAATTTGTAGATGGCGTCGAAATGCTCTATCCTGTGCTGTGCCGAAATCAACCTCCCCGCCATATTTAACCCTGTAGTAGCGCCCATGCGTGTCTGGCACGTGTGCATCAATATCCTCGTCCTCTGCATTAGGAGCGACACGCTCTGAAAGTGGGGACTCTGTTTCCCTGCCACTACCAAAACATGCGAAACCACAAGATCCACCGTCGCTTCGTCTCTCACGACGCTCGCTCCCCTGAGACGAGTGTCGATGCGTGCTGCCAGAGGAAGTCCGTCGATGATGTTTTGGTGAAGCCGGAGTGGGATGGAGTGGCGTAGCACCCTGTGATGCCATGGGAGTAGGACCCTGCAATGCAAGGGGAGTAGGACCCTTCGATGGAATAGGAGTAGGAAGATACGAAGGGAGAGTAGAGGGAGGTGCCGTCGATGCAAGGCTCTGTAGGTAAGGAGTCCCAGCTCCCTGACTCGCCCATGGTGTAGTCTGCAGAGAAATGTCGTAGGTCGCAATCTACTTCGAAGTGTAGCGGCCAAACAAATCCTCCGTCGAATGGAGGTACTGTTCTCGTAAAGAGATAGCCCGCTGTAAGTCAGGATCTACGACCGGTGGAGGAATCTGAGAAGGGTAGGTGTAGGATGGCCATGCCTGCAAATAACAAAAAAAAACTATGACGCTCATGGTTTATGGTTAACTACGTAGAAACATTATTTATTTATTTGCTTGTTCTCACCGACTCAAGATTCGGGTACACTGGAGGCGATGTCCACCCAGGGTGGGATCCCACCTGAGATGTGAACCCACCAAAAGAAGAGCCAGTTGGCTGCTCCTCACCAGTTGGTCTGTCGTCTGACATCTACATTACAAAGAGAAATATAAGATTAAGCTTTCCACCCTACTCACTCATCTATAAATACGTACACAATTATATTAGCACACAAACACGTAGATACATATACATACTAGTAGATCTAAGTAGAGGCTAGTAGTGCCAAAGGTCAATTGAACCTCTTTAGATATCATTGCAGTCTCAACCGTGGTAAAACCAAAGGTACGTTGCGGTAATCCATGCATGAGTGGATCAATGACCACAACGCCGTGATTAAAAAAGGACTATACCCAAGAGGGAGTGTCTAACCTTTGGATGCTATGCTCCCGTACTTAGTGCCTACATACATGTATAAACATATATATATGTTCACACATATATATGTTAAGGTTGTAAATGTAGACATCGTTTTGTGTTGGATGCACCTAAATTCAACATCTAAGTGATCAATTGATCATAACATTATGATTCTCTCCCAGAGAATATATATATTAGCACACAAACAAGTAGATACATACACATACTAGTAGACCTAAGTAGAGGCTAGTAGTACCAAAGGTCAACTGCACCTCTTTAGATATCATCCCAGTCTCAACCGTGGTAAAACCAAAGGTACATTGTGGTAATCTATGCATGAGTGGATCAATGACCGCAACGCCACGATTAAAAAAGGACTATAGCCAAGAGGAAGCATATAACCTTCAGATGCTATGCTCCCGTACTTGGTGCCTACATACATGCATAAACATATATATATGTACACACATATATATCTTAAGGTTGTAAATGTAGCCATCCTTTTGTGTTGGCTGGACCTAAATTCAACATCTAAGTGATCAATTGATCGTAACATTACAATTCTAATGTAATGCAATAAGTAATTATATTTCTCTCACTGAGTCTCTCTCTCCATCCCAGAGTCACATCTGCACCTCCATGTAAAGCAAGCACTCTTAGAGATGAGAAGCCAAACATGGACGACATCTTCTGCCGAGGCATGGAGGTCTCGGCTAAGGTCATGGTGGCTTTGGACTTGCGCATCACTTTTTTGGGCTTCGCATACTTCCACAAGAGCGACCATAGGGACATCCACCATGTCCTAGATTGGCCTCACAAACTAAGGCAGTCGCTTCATCTTATTATTGCAAAACATAGGTCAGCATGTTGTACAAGTGGAACCCATTGTCTTCTACCTATACTCTCCAAGCTTGGGGATGGGTTGCCCTTCGCTTTCTCTCTCTTTCTCTCCCTCTTTCCCTCTCTTTCTTTCTCTACCTCTCTTTCTCCCTCCCTTTGTCTCTCTCTTTCTCTATCTCTCCCTCTATCTCTATCTCTCTCTTTCTCTGTCTCTCCCTCTCCCTCTATCTCTCCCTCTATCTACACACTCTCTCTCTCTCTCTTTCTCCCTCTTTCCCTCTATATCCCTCTTTCCCGCCATCTCTCTCTTTCTCTCCCTATTTCCTTCTCTCTCTCTCTCTCTCTCTCTCTCTCTCTCTCTCTCTCTCTCTCTCTCTATCCCTATCCCTATCTCTCGCTCTATCCCTATCCCTATCTCTTTCCCTCTTTCGCTTTTTCTCTCTCTCTCTCTCTCTCTCTCTCTCTCTCTCTCTCTCTCTCTATCCCTATCCCTATTTCCCTCTATCTCTCCCTTTCTCTCCCTCTTTCCCTCTATCTACACTCTCTCTCTTTCTTTCACTCTATCTACACTCTCTCTCTATCTCTCCCTCTTTCCCACTATCTCTCTCTCTCTCTCTCTCTCTCTCTCTCTCTCTCTCTATCCCTATCCCTATCTCTTTTCCTCTTTCCCTTTTTCGTTCTCCCTCTCTCTCTCCCTATCCCTATTTCCCCCCCCCCCCCCCTCTCTCTCTCTCTCTCTCTCTCTCTCTCTCTCTCTCTCTCTCTCTATTTCTCTCTCTCTCTCTCTCTCTCTCTCTCTCTCTCACTCTATCTCTCACTCTATCTCTCTCTCTCTCTCTCTCTCTCTCTCTCTTTCTATCTATTTCTCTCTCTCTATCTCTTTATCTCCCTCTTTCCCTTTCTCCCACTATCTTCACTCTCTCTCTCTCTCTCTCTCTCTCTCTCTCCCCCCCTCTTTCCCTCTATCTCTCTCTTTCTCTCCCTCTTTCCCTCTTTCTCTCTCTCTCTATCCCTATCCCTATCCCTATCTCTCTCTCTCTCTCTCTCTCTCTCTCTCTCTCTCTCTCTCTCTCTCTCTCTCTCTATCCCTATCCCTATCTCTTTCCCTCTTTCCCGTTTTTTCTCTCTCTCTCTCTCTCTCTCTCTCTCTCTCTCTATCCCTATCCCTATTTCCCTCTATCTCTCTCTTTCTCTCCCTCTTTCCCTCTATCTACACACTCTCTCTCTATCTCTCTCTCTCTCCCTTTTTCTTTCTCTCTCTATCCCTATCCCTATTTTCCTCTATCTCTCTCTTTCTCTCCCTCTTTCCCTCTATCTACACTCTCTCTCTTTGTTTCCCTCTATCTACACTCTCTCTCTATCTCTATCTCTATCTCTTTCTTTCCCTCTATCTACACTCTCTCTCTCTCTCTCTCTCTCCCTCTTTCCTTCTATCTACACTCTCTTTCCATCTCTCCCTATTTCTATCTCCCTGTCTCTCTCCCTCTATCCCTATTTATCTATCTCTCTCTCTCTCTTTCTCTCCCTATTTCTATCTCCCTATCTCTCTCCCTCTTTCTATCTCTCTCTCTTTCTCTCCCTATTTCTATCTCCTTATCTCTCTCCCTCTTTCCCTATCTCTCTCTCTCTCTCATCGCTCCCTCTTTTCCTCTCTTTCCCTCTTTCCCTATTTTGCTATCACTCTCTCTCACTCTATCCCTCCCTCTTTCTCTCTCTCTCTCTCTCTCCCTCTCTCTCTCTCTATCTATCTCCCCCTCTCATTAATTCTCTCTCTCTCTTTCTATTTATCTACCTCTATCCCTCTTTCTTTGTCACTCTCTTTATCTATTTCTCTCTCTCTATCTAACATTTCTCTCCCTCTTTATCTATTTCTCTCTCTATATCTAACATTTATCTCTCTTTATCTAACATTTCTCTCCCTCTCTCACTCTCTTTATCTATTTCTCTCCCTCTCTTTAAATCTCTCTCTCTCTCTCTCTCTCTCTCTCTCTCATCTAACACTATCTAAACAATCATTTTCAAAACGTGCGTGACAAATCAATCATTTCCAAACGCGCGTAGCAAAGCAACCATTTTCAAACGTGCTTTGCAAAGCAACCATTTCCTTATGAACGAGGTATGTTATAATGGATTCTCTATTTTCTCTATTTTTTTCTATTTATGTGTGTGTGTGTGTGTAGTAGAAAACAAAAGGGGAAGAGGGAGGATGTGCTTTTGTGTTTACCTCTTCTTTGTAGCACGCTTAAGCTTCAAATAGGTTGAGCTTCCAAAGAAGATGGCGGAATACCCCCTTGCCGAAACTTGGATGAAACCCTCTTCGACGAAACTTGAGAAGCTTGGAGAAGGAGAGAGAGGGAAGGGAGAGGTGGGGGGGGGGGAGGGCAGGGGGGAGGCTTGTTGAAGGAGAGAGAGGTTAGGCAGATGGGGGGGGGGGGGGGGGAAGCTTGGGAGCGATGGCGGAGAGTAGGAACGCAAGGTATGCTACAAAAATGCGGCATACTCTGTCGTCTTTCCTTTTTTAGACGTTAGTTATTACTGCGGCTATTACCTTTCCTATTACCACGCTTATTACCGCCTATATTACCGCGGCCATTCATTTCAAATGGATACATGCAAATCCGAGGTTGCGGAGGAGGGGGGGGGGGGGGGGGGGTACAAACCACCCCCTCTACCCTTAGCTACACATTATTTCATTTTTTAGCCTTTTGAGTTTTTTGATGAAGATTTTTAATTTTTTATGGATACTTTATTATACTTTATTTTGTAGTACTTTTAAATATTTATTAATTGTATTTATAAAAAAAAACCCTTTTAGTTAAAAAATAATTTTAACACTCATTGTCATTTATTCCCTTTGACTAACTATATGTAATTTTTCTAATGGAATTAAGTGTTTTTCTAATTATTTATTTTTTAGGACACATGACTAAATAAACAACCTTTTGCGTGTGCAAGACATCAACTGGGATGATCGTGGTCCTCCTGGAGGCCCAGAGAGAGATTGTTGGCTCAAGGAAAAACTACCTTGTCCTTGAGCCAAGTGCAAAAGGGAAATTCCTCGCTTGAGGCACATTGCTTTGGAGCACGTGGAGAACGAAGGGCTTTTGCATCCTCGAAAAAGCGCTCGGAGAGATGATAGCTCGACTCACCTGTTGGTTGAGGAGGTGCCCCATTGGTCTGTGTTCGATGGTGGTGCACCGGTGCGCAAGGCTGAACGGCAGGGACAAGAGCGACTGGGTGATTTGGGTGCACCGCATGGTAATCCTCCCTTTGGCTCTACGTCGGCAGCTCCTACGGCGTCTTCATCGCACTTTGAGGCAGACGATGAGCACATGTTCGACATGTGTGATGAGTTACTGGCTCATGAGCGCGACGTGGGCGAGGAGGATTGTCAGCCCTGTAGTAAATGGGTTACCAAAACGGAGCATAGATTGATGATGAGTACCTGAACACCTCTTTACGACGGGGCACGGTACTCGGTGCTCCGAGCGTTGTTGGAAGTCCTCAACTTGCAAGAAAAATTTGGTTGGAGTAATGCAAGTGTCGATGCACTACGTCTGTAAGTATGGAATGTGGCTTTTATAAACATTTTGCAGTTATGAAGTTTTTTGGTCGTGTAATCCATTCACCTCTCTCTCCCTCTTCTTCCTCTCTTTATATTTGAGAATATGCTCAATTATGTTCATCAATAGACAATGATTATTTTAGTTGTAACGAAGTGTAATATTAGGCTGGGTTCAGACGAGGCTGGAGAAAGAAAGGCTTTCTGCAGGTCTACTCCCGCCTCATCTAAACGGTGTTGGAGGAAGAAGAGCAAAAAACTGAGAGAGGTGGAGAGAGGCCAGCAGCTCTTCCGGAAGGGGGGGTTGCCGAAAGAAAAATGGCGGGCCCGAAGGAAGATGATACCTACTATAGCAAATAGGCTTTTGCCACCTAGCTTAGACGCCCCTGTGGGAAGCATTTTCGCCGCAGCATTTGAACCGGGCCTTATATACCCCGCCTCCTTCTCCCCCCTCTTTCTCTTTCTCTCTCTCTCTCTTTCTTTCTCTTATTTTTTATATTTAAAAATTATATACAATATTCTTTAATTTTTATTGAAAGGAGGGAAACACCAAAATTTGAATTGGGGGAGGGGAGGGGGGGGTTAAGCCAGAATTTGAAAGTTTAGGCGCTAAATTTGAGCAGCGGATATAATGACGGTAATGAGTGTGGTAATAAAAACGGTAATAACAGAGGATAAAGTCACGGTAATACTTTAAACACAAAAAAAAAACCCGCCCTCATCTCTCTTGTTTCTCTCATTGAATTTACACCTTTTCTCTACAAAACGCAGTAAAACAATGAGGTAAACACTTGGAGATTTTCATAGTGTCATGGGGTGCCCTATCACATAAAAATATCTTTGGTGGGGGTTCCCTTATGTTAGGAAATAGTGTATTGATGATGGAAAGCTATTGTGATCTCTCCATGTTAGCATAATGATTCTTGGTGTAGTGGGAGCCACATTGCTTGAGGAGAGCTTTGTGCCATCGCAAGAGATTCATGTTATGCCAGTTTCTTAAGCCATGTTGCAAACACCACCACTCAGCTAGCATAGTAAGAGGTCACCTTGTACCATGACGCATTAGAGACCTATTCTTCAAACAAAAATATATATGAATTTAACATTTACAAGCTATATAATAAAGACACTAGTTAAGTATATGATGTACAAATTTTCAAGTATTTCCATCCTATTGGGAATAAACAATCCTAGATTATACATTATGATGAGATTACCCACCTCTAATAAACATAGATTTGAAGTACGTATCTGAGAGATGTAACAATAAATGTTGTTTTAGAGGAAAAGTGATGACACTTGCCAACCTTTGACCTTGAACTATTTAATACTTATTGAGTTTCATCACAAAACAAACCATTGTGTCAATCACATCAAAAAAAGTAGAGGCAAGACCTTAGACTTCAAAGTCTAGGATAAGAAGAATACAACCAAAAGTAAGAAGTGTATTGTTCCCTTGCACCAAGGGGTGTTTCTTTCAAATATGTGATGGTGTTGACAAGCTTCATAATGTGGATATCCTTTTCCTCCATTTTCTATTGGAGAGTTTCAACCCTTCTCTCCAAAGAGGCAATACTTTCTTGTAATGCCACTGTTTTGAGCTCAAGAGATTGACATTGGTACATCCACGAATGCTAAGAAGCACATACAGCCATACACAACCGCTTACAATAGCCTAACAAACCTCCTTCTCCCCTCCCAAGATATTGAAGACCATCAAAAGTCTATTAAAGGATGTAATATGGAAGCAGCTTATAGGATCATAACGGTACAAATGGCCATCCACTCAAATGTGAAAATTCATCTCATCGACGGTACGAGATTCCTAGGATGACATGTGCTCATCCTCATGTGTGGCCTTTGATGAAAATGCCATGTGTCATAATAACTTATATCTAATTCTCCTAAATGATTTTCTCACGTTAAACTGATAATTTAATATGGAGAAGTTCCATGGGAGAAAAAGCTAGAATATTGGTTAAGCTCGCAGATCGGCCATAGTAGGGATCCAAAGGGGGGCATCTGAAAAAGAGAAATGTGCAACAATAGGCTTTAAAGACCCTAAGGTTCAGCCCATTAAGACTTCCAAAATGCTAAGGCTCCAAAATTCAAAGGTTGTGTCCAAAGGTCATCACTAGGGAAATTGGATGCTTTGTGTGTGTACCAAAAAAGTCTTCAAAAATCCTACAAAGGAGAGGGTGAGCCTTGCAAGTAGGGGATGGGAGAGAAACACACACACACACACGCACACTCACAAGCTTTCTTTACACAAAGGTAATGAGGGACACATGTCAGCTCCCTAGTCCAGATGCCCACACGGTGTACTCAATTTCTATTGGATGGCCATGGATGTGGACCAACGAGAATTAGGCTAGAGTAAATCTAGCTTAATTAATTTTAAAACACTTAATATAAGAACCAATAAGAATTAAGCTCTCTAGAAGACTATTGGATAGTCTCCCAAGGGATCCAATGAGAGTTTAATTTCATTAATTAATTACCTAAAGCTCTCACAAAAGTGGAAAGGGGGACACATGTCAGAAGGCTATCACTTATGCTGCTTAAATTTCATTGGCTAAGCGTGGCATGGGATAATGGGGTGCCTTCATGAGAAAAATGGAAGAGGGGACGATCAAGAGAGAGAGGGGGACTGAATTTGTCAAGTAATTATCACACAGACACTCACACAATCTCACGTGTGGAGCAAGAAGACTCTCTCTCTCCTTTTGAAGCTTTAGTGGAAAGCTTCTCACCTACTCCAAGATTGTGAGAAGGGAGGCCTACACCAACAAATCTTGGCTTTGTGATGCAAATCCAACCAAGAGTCAAGGTTCAATGCATGCTCATCTTTTCTACCATGCTAATTACTAAGCTATGCTATGCTAATATGAGTGATTATGTGAGGAGATGTAAATCTTTCTCGTAAGACTACTTCTTCTCCCTCTCAATCTACTCTCATACCCCGCTAGCACTCACCATCTTCAAAGGTGTGTGAGGTCTTGGGTCTGAGACCGTGAGGGAATTAATGTTGTGTTTTATAAGTGTTTTGCTTAGTGCTTGAAGCTTCCATCTTCATTGCACTAGCTAGTATTGAAGTAACACAAATAATTGTATTGTAAAATGTCTCTCTTGATGAGAGAAACCTATAGTGCAAAGCCTTTTGGAGAGGCTCCCGGCTCCATGTAGATCCAGTCCTCAACTATTGTCAATAGCTTAATTTATCTCTCTTTTGAAGTATTGTTCATGCTATCTAACTAAGTGCTATGTTTTGTGTTGCTCTCTCCACCCATGCACTCTTTTTATGCTCATTAGGAACCTATTCTAATGAAATTCTCACTATGTTCATGTTATTTTCCGCTACACACAAGTTACAAGGCCATTAAATGTTACACTGGTATCAGAGCACAAGGTTTCTCTTTTCTTGCTCAAGAAGGGAGGTTCTCAATCTAGCTATAAATGGTTGTTATTACTAATTGCAGTTGAGTAAGTAGAATAGGGATTTTTCAGCCTTGCAGTGCTCTTGCCTTTGTGAAGATAACGGGGCATCCTCGTCGAGAGCTATGGTCTTACTAGTGGAGTCCTACGGGACTACGGCTTAACCACTATTGAGCTATTAGAAGCTTGATAGGAGCCGGTGTTGTTTTTGTGTTGAAAGACCCTCTCTTCTATTCCTTGCAATTAATGGTATTCAAGCCACGGGTACAGTATCTTGAGTGCTTTTCTAAAGGGGTAAAAGGAAGTAGCAACTAGGGCTTGAAGTGCCAAAGTACACCTAAAAAATTTATTCCTAAAAGTTGATAGAATGGTTGAAAATAGTAAAGAGAGTGAAATTAATGTTGATAGCTTTGATTTTGCTAATGAGAAGGCTATTAATGATGCCCCTATGCTTGTTAACTACCTTGTTCCTAGGCTTTAACAAGCCATGGACAATCCATCCCTCCAAAGTGAAGTGGTTCGACAGCTTTGTGCTCATGGGATTATCCAAGCTCCCCACCATGACGAGAGAGTACCTAAGAAGCCTCCTTGTGAGACTCCCAAAAGAGGCCTCTCTCAGATTCAGGAAGAAGAAAAGGATCCATACGAAGGGCTCAAAAAATTTCTTCTTGATGACGCATCTCCTTCTCAAAGGAGAACTCATGAGCCCCTAAGGAACGAGAAATAAATGAGTCTCCTGCCACCTCGATGGAGATGGATCCACCAATACGGTGTCCTAAACACTCTCCATCACCTCCTAAACGGAGAAGACCATCGCACACTTCTCCACACCATAATTCAAAGGGGGATGAAAAAAAGCAAGAGAAGAAAAAGGTGAGAAAGAGGACACCCTCTTCTCCATCTTCTTCATCCTCTTGCTCTTATGAAAGTGATGGTGCAGACAAAGAAGATCAAGGAAAGAAAAGGGTGAGAAAGAGGTCACCCTCTTCTCCATCTTCCTCAAATTCTTTATCTTCTGAAGAAAGTGATGGTGCAACTTTTGAGCCATCAAAAAGAAGAGGCCATAGGAAATCCTATGCCTCATGGAAGAGGTCGTCCAAGCTCAAGAAGTTCAAAGAGGGAGGAAAGAGCATCTCTTTCCTTACCTACGATGGAACCTTTGGTGCTATGGACAAAGTCTTGTCCTTTATCCAACAATTCGATGCGGCGTTTGGAGATGAGGGCTTCACGGAGTCCTCTAAGCTACGCCATGTAGCCATGCACTTTTAAAAATTTTCTAGGAAATGGTGGTCTAGACTATGGGCCAACGGTGAAGCTCCACGAACATGGAAATCTTTAAGAGCTTCCATTATGAAGCAGCTTTTGGCCACCGATGCCAAAGACAAAGTACTCACCGAATGGAAAATCTTGAAGCTCTCTCCCTACGAATCCATTCACAAATATGTAGACAAGTTTTGGGATTTACATCTCAAAGCCATTGTCTTCAAAAAGATGGACTTTGGAGAGGAAAAAGAACAATTTTTTGCGGGCTTAACTGAAGAAATGGCAGAGTTTGTCAACTCCCAAAGGCCACGCACCATATCCGCGGTTATACACCATACTATGGTGGCTTCTTGGATCAATTTTCAAATAGGGGCTAAGAGAAATTCTAAGCCCAGGAAAAACAAGGGTTCCAATGAGCCTAAGGGACAGGACAATGTCCAAAAGTCTCCAAAGGGAAACTCCAATAACAATGAAGGTAAGGAGAAGGGAGTTTACAAAGGCAAAAACAAACTCTCTCCTGCAGAGCTTGAGCATTATCACAAGGATAATCACTGTTTCAAGTGCGGTGAACAAGGGCATGCGTACTGCACTTGTCCCCAAAAGAACAACCGCCATGAGCCTCCTAGAGCTACCTTGGTCGAATCCAAGAAAATGAAGCTCACCACAAAGGATCTCCTCTATGCCATGCTTGGGAAAAGGTAAGAGAACATGATGCTTTTATTCTCTTTGATCCTGTTTCTACTCACAATTTCATATCCATAGAGTTAGCCACCAAGCTGGGCATCCAAGCCTATGAGATGGGAGATGTCCTACCCACAGATGGTGCTTTCAAGGGGCAAGAAGCTTCAGTCACTCCCTTAATCGGGAAATTGATCGAGGATCCATGTTCAAATCTATGTGGACAAAGAGTACTTATTTATCTCTCCTCTCAAGCACAAGGATGTAATCCTTGGGGCATCACGGTTTGATCGCATGGCTGCCAATGTTAAATTCCCTGAAAGGAGAATTTACTTTAGGTTCAGGGAAAAGGATATGTATGTAGATGCTAAGGAAATGGGTAACACCATACCCATTGTACATATGCAAGCCTTCAGCAAGTCAATAAAGAGCTCTATTTCCATGTACATGATTTTTGTTTAAGATTCTCAAAATAAACCTAATGCTTTAGCAAAAGAAAATATAAACAATCACAAGTAATTAGAGTTATCCAATTTTCTCAAGGGGTTTCAAGATGTCTTTATTGACGACATCCCTTGTGAACTACTCCTAAACAAGGCAATGCTGACCATGAGATTGAACTTCTTCCAGGAAATTCACTGCCTAATAAACCTCCTTATAGAGTTTCTCAAGATCAACAAGAGAAGATTATGCAACAAGTGCATGAGTTAGTTGAGAAGCGCATGGTTAGGCCTAGCTCATCTCCATTTTGCTCACCCATGTTACTAGTGCAAAGTAAAGGCGGCACATATCGCATGTGTGTCGACTATAGAGCACTAAATAGGATCACTATCAAGAATAGGTTTCCTGTTCCATAGGTAGAAGACCTATTTGATAAGATACAAGGATTGACCTACGTCAATAGGATTGACCTAAAAAGTGGCTATCATCAAATAAGGATAGTTGATCAAGACATTGTAAAGACCGCATTTCGCACTATGTTTGGTCTTTACGAGTATATTGTCATGCTTTTTGGCTTGACCAATGCACCAACCACATTGAACAGCTTGTTGGAGAAGCTATTTAGGCCTCACCGAACCTTTACTGGAGTGTTCTTTGATGATATTATCATCTACTCTAATTCACTAGATGAACACAAGCAACAGCTCCAGGTAATAATTCAAGTCTTAAGAGAGAATAAACTTTATGTTAATTTAAAGAAAAGTGAGTTTTTCTTACAAGAGATTCAATATTAGGTCACATTATCTCTCAAGATGGCATCAAAATGGATCCATCAAAGTGTTAAGTATGGATCCTGATTTACCCTTGTAATTTTTTGTGGTAAAAGCGCACATTTGTAAGGCCCCCATTATGAGGAGAAGCCATCGTGCGTGAAGGAAAATCACTCACCGGAAACCAAAATTTTCACGGACAAGAATCAGGGGCAACTTTAAAGGCCTCGGGGGCGGAGGTCCCCGAGACTTTTTTCCCCCGCCGGAATATTCTTTTTCGCCGGAATATTATGGCCGGACGGCAGCCGGAAAGTGGTCGAAAAACAATCGGTCGGTTGGTCGGTGGCCGGTAGTCAATGGCCGATGGCTGGTGGTCCGAAGTCAGTGGCCGGTGGTCGGAAGTCAATGGCCGGTGGCCGGTGGCCGAATTCAAAAGCGGACTTGTCTTCTCAAGGGCGGCCACACATGGGCAGATTGGAGGGTCCGATTTGGACTTATTCGCACAAGGGCGGCTACACATGGCTGTCTCTCCTAAGAGAGGGCAGCCCTTTTGGCCTATAAAAGGAGGCCATTTCTACACACATTTCATAGTGTGAAGTTGATGCAACAAGGTGAGTGTGAGGTGGTGAGAGTGAAGCAAGGCGGGAGCTCCATTAAGGGTATAATCCCTTTGTAAACTACTTCTTGTTTTGAAGTACTAAAGCCATTGAGTGGCTGCTTTCCCGTGGACGTAGCCCACATTGGGTGAACCACGTATATCGTGTGTACTCTCTCTCTCTCTCTCTCTCTACTCTATAATCTCGTGTATATAAATCTGTCTCTCTCCATTAAGTAATCTACTCAATTATCTATTTAGCTACGTCTTATTTCCTAACAACTGGTATCAGAGCAAGGTTTTCTCGTAGCTAAATTATCTCAAGGAAAGGATTCCTTGAATTGAGTGGGAGCTATGGAAGAGGAAGGGAAGCTCAAGATTGAGAAGTTCAACGGCAAAAACTGTCAACATTGAAAGATGCAGATTGAAGACTATCTCTACCAGAAGGACCTCTATTTGCCACTAGGCGGTCTTGCGAAGAAGCCCACAACAATGGCAGATGAAGCATGGATTGTCCTTGATCGAAAGGCACTGGGAACAATCTGGTTAAGCTTGGCATCAACGGTGGCCTTCAATGTTTCAGAGATAAAGACCATGGAGGTTTTGATGAAGTCACTTGACGACTTCTACGAGAAACCATCGGCATCCAATAAGGTATTTCTTATGAAGCGCTTGTTCAATCTAAAGATGGCAGAGAATGGTTCAGTTGCAGAACACCTAAATGACTTTAACACAAACATAAGTCAACTTCGATCAGTGAAAATCAATTTCGATGACGAAGTGCGAGCTCTCCTTATACTATCATCTCTACCGGATAGTTGGGACAACCTTGTGATGGCTGTAAGTAATTCTATCTCTTGCACAAATACTCTTAAGTTTGATGATGTTGTGGGTGTTCTCCTAAGCAAGGAAATGCGAAGGAGAAGCACAGGAGAATCATCAAGTGCTGCACTATCAGTGGAAACAAGAGGAAGGCTTAAGGAGAGGTTCAAAAACCAAAAGGGTCGTGATCGCTCAAGGCGGAGCAAGTCACGCACAAAGTCAGTTCTTGAATGTTTGAACTGCGGCAAGAAGGGCCACGTCAAGAAGGGTTTCTGGTCCAAGAAGAAGAAGCAGACAGAGTCTCAAGACAACAAGCCAACATCGGAGGCCAATGTGACAGGTAAAGTAGAGTAAGATGCTCTAATTCTCTCATTAGACAATGTGTCTAATTCTTGGATAGTATATTCCGGGGCTTCATTCCATGCGACACCACACAAGTAACATTTCCAAGACTACACCAAAGGTAATTTTGGGTATGTATACTTGGGAGATGATGAAGCTTGTGAGATTGTCGGCAAAGGTACAGTTTTTGTCAAAACTGCTAACGGAAATGAATGGAAGCTTAAAGATGTTAGGCATGTTCCTTCTCTTTGCAAAAATTTGATCTGTACAGGACAATTGGACGATGAAGGTCACAACATTGCATTCAGAAACAAACGGTGGAAGATCTCAAAGGGATCTTTGGTGGTTGCCAAGGGTGAAAAAGTCGGTACACTTTACTTGTGTACTGTTAGCACGCAACCTTCAGCTTGTGCAACTACTACAGAAGTTGACAGTGCGGTGTGGCACTACGGACTTGGACATATGAGTGCCAGAGGAATGAAAATCCTTCAAACAAAGAAGCTTCTACCAGGTTTGAAAGAAGTGGACTTAGAGTTCTGTGAAGATTGTGTTTATGGTAAACAAAAGAGGGTAAAATTTCAAAAATCAGGAAATGAAAGAAAAAATAAAAAACTTGAGTTGGTTCATTCTGATGTTTGGGGTCCTGCAAGTACACCATCACTTGGTGGCTCATTGTACTATGTAACATTCATAGACGATGCGACTAGAAAAACATGGGTTTATGTCATGAAGAATAAATCCGACGTATTTTCCATATTTCAAAGGTGGAAAGCCTTTGTGAAGAATGAAACAGGTACCAAGGTTAAATGCCTCAGATCCAACAATGGAGGCGAATATTGCAGCCAAGCTTTTGAAAGCTTTTGTGCTAGAAATGGCATTCGGAGGCAAAGGACAACCCCAAGGACACCTCAACAAAATGGGATTTCGGAAAGGATGAACAGGATAATCATGGAACGAGCACGAATCATGCGGCTACATGCAGGCCTACCGCTTGAGCTTTGGGCGGAAGCTGTAAGTACGTCTGTGTACTTAATCAATCGGTCACCCTCAACGGCATTGGATGGGGGAGTTCCAGAAGAGGCATGGACAGGTAAACCGGTGAATTATGCATTTCTCAAAGTGTTTGGGTGTGAGGCTTTCATGCACATAGATAGAAGCCTAAGATCAAAGTTAGATGCAAAGTCCAAAAAGTGTTTCTTCATTGGCTATGGAGAAGGAGACTTTGGGTATCGCCTATGGAATCTTGAAGATGGTAAAATCTTAAGGAGTAGGGATGTAATTTTTAACGAACAAAATATGTACAAAGATTACTTGGAAAGAAAACAAACAAAAGAAACAGGTGATGAGTACATGGAGCTTGAGGATGGTGAAGACTCAAGGACTGCAAACGGTGACAATGTGCAACAACGTCAACCAAATGAGGAGCCTCAACCTATTCCCCGAAGATCTACAAGAGCAAGTAGACCTGCAGAAAGGTTTGTTCCTTCCTTCAACCATCTCTTGATCTCAGATTCTGGAGAGCCGGAATCATATGAAGAAGCTATGCAACATGAATCCAAAGAAGAATGGACGAAGAACATGCAAGTGGATATGGACTCACTACATCGCAACCAAACATGGGAGTTGGTTGAGTTTCCTAAAGGTAAGCGGGAACTTCAAAACAAATGGGTGTACAAGCTAAAGAAAGAAGAAGGTGGGAAGAAAAGGTACAAGTCTAGGCTTGTGGTAAAAGGTTTTTCTCAAAAGAAAGGTATTGACTTCAATGAAATATTTTCTCCTGTTGTAAAAATGAACTCAATTAGGCTTGTCTTAAGCCTTGTGGCTGCTCATGATCTAAATCTCGAGAAAATGGATGTAAATACGGCATTCCCTCACGGTGATTTAGAGGAGGAAATCTACATGCTTCAACCAAAGGGGTATGAAGTAAAAGGTAAGGAGAAAATGGTTTGCAGATTAAAGAAGAGCTTGTATGGTTTAAAGCAAGCATCAAGACAATGGTACTTGAAGTTTGACCGATGGATGTTGGATCATGGATTCACAAGATGCAACTCGGATCAGTGCGTCTACACGGAGAATTTGGGAGATGGGAAATTCATCATCCTAATGTTGTATGTTGATGACATGTTGATTGCAAGTGCTAACATGCAGGACATCAAAGACCTAAAAGAGGAGCTGTCCAAATCTTTTTCAATGAAAGATTTAGGTGCTGCAAAGAGGATACTTGGTATGAAAATATCAAGCGACAGGACGAAGAAGACAATAAAGCTATCTCAAGAAGATAACATCAAGAAGGTACTAGAAAGGTTTGCAATGCAAAATGCAAAAACAGTTTCTACACCTTTGGCTGGTCATTTTAAACTAACGAAGGATATGTGTCCAAAGACACAAGAGGAGATAGCCTATATGTCTAAAGTTCCATATGCTGCAGCGGTAGGTTCTCTAATGTATGCTATGGTCTGGACAAGGCCAAACATTGCACATGCAGTGGGAGTTGTGAGTAGGTTCATGGACAACCCAAGTAAAGAGCATTGGCAAGCTGTGAAGTGGATACTTAGGTATCTAAAAGGGAGAACAACAAATGCTTTGTATTTTGAAGGAACTGATATTTTTCTAGAAGGGTATGCTGATGCAGATATGGCAGGTGACAAAGATACTCGAAGGAGCACTAGTGGCTATGTGTTCACGGTTGGAGGCACAGCAGTAAGCTGGGCTTCAAAGCTGCAGAAAGTGGTTTCACTTTTTACCACCGAAGCAGAGTATGTAGCAATGACGGAGGCAAGCAAAGAAATTCTATGGCTTCACAGATTCTTAGAAGAGCTTGGATTCAAACAAGACAATTGTGTCTTGTACAGTGATAGCCAAAGCGCTATCCATCTTGCGAAGACCTTAGCCTTTCATTCAAGGACAAAGCACATTGAGGTGAGATATCACTTTATACGCACTCTTTTGGAAGAGGGACAACTAAAGCTAGGAAAGGTGTATACAAGTGAAAATCTTGCAGACATGTTTACAAAAGTGGTCAACAAGGAGAAGTTGAGCTTTTGCTCATCTTCAATCGGCATTCAAGGATAAGAAGCCAGAATGGAAAGCAGTCACAGGTTTGGTTTGGAGATCAGTCTCCAAGTGGGAGATTGTTAAGTATGGAGCCTGATTTACCCTTGTAATTTTCTGTGTTAAAAGCGCACATTTGTAAGGCCCCCATTATGAGGAGAAGCCATCGTGCATGAAGGAAAATCACTCACCGGAAACAAAAATTTTCACGGACTTTTTTTTCCCCCGCCGGAATATTCTTTTTCGCCGGAATATTATGGCCGGATGGCGGCCGGAAAGTGGTCGAAAAACAACCGGTCGGTTGGCCGGTGGCCGGTAGTCAATGGCCGATGGCCGGTGGTCGGAAGTCAATGGCCGGTGGCCGGTGGACGAATTCAAAAGCAGACTTGTCTTCTCAAGGGCGGCCACACATGGGCAGATTGGAGGGTCCGATTTGGACTTATTCGCACAAGGGCGGCTACACATGGCTGTCTCTTATAAGAGAGGGTAGCCCTTTTGGCCTATAAAAGGAGGCCATTTCTACACACATTTCATAGTGTGAAGTTGATGCAACAAGGTGAGTGTGAGGTGGTGAGAGTGAAGCAAGGCGGGAGCTCCATTAAGGGTATAATCCCTTTGTAAACTACTTCTTGTTTTGAAGTACTAAAGCCATTGAGTGGCTGCTTTCCCGTGGACGTAGCCCACATTGGGTGAACCACGTATATCGTGTGTACTCTCTCTCTCTCTCTCTCTCTCTACTCTATAAACTCGTGTATATAAATCTGTCTCTCTCCATTAAGTAATCTACTCAATTATCTATTTAGCTACGTCTTATTTCCTAACACAAAGTTAGAGGTAATAAAAGGATGTCCTAAACCATCTTCATGAACTAAGAAGCTTTATAGGTATGTGTGCATACTATAGATGCTTCATAGAAAATTTCTCACAAATTGCGGGACCATTACATGGCCTAACAAAGAAAAATGTTAAGTATACATGGTCTGCCAAGGAGAAAAATGCTTTCAAAAAGCTTATCTCTCAACCTGTGCTCACGTCACTACCAGATCTCTCAAAGCCATTTGAGGTCCAATGTGACGCTTGTGGTGATTGCCTTGGAGCTGTTTTGCTCCAAGAAGGGCACGCCATAGCCTATGAAAGTCGAAGGCTCAACCCTATTGAGCAAGATCTAAGAATATATGAAAAGGAACTCCTCGCAGCTCTACATGCCTTAGACTCATGGAAGCACTATTTATTGGGGACTCCTTTCATTCTGCGGACGGATCACCAAAGTCTTAAGTACTTCATGATGTAGACCAATCTCTCCGACAAACAAATGAGGTGGGCAAATTTCCTTTCGCAATTTCATTTTCATATTGCTCACATTGTTGGCAAGCATAATCAAGTAGCCGACGCACTTTCAAGATGGCCGAGAGTGAATGCAGTTTCCATAGCAACTCACAATTATCTATCTTTCATGATAGATGAGTATGCTATTGATCCCGACTTTAGAGATGTGATTTCAGCCCTTGCATTAGCGAAAGAAAAAAAACCATTCACTTTACAAGATGTTTGATTTCTCTATGGCAATAGACTATGCGTTACGAACTCACTACGTGAGAAAGTAATGTATGAATCTCATGCTCCTCCTTATGTGGGGCATAGAGGGATTCAATCTACCCTAAAAGGGATTGAAACATATTTCTATTGGCCTACCATGAAAGAAAACATACAAGAGTATGTTTCTAAATAGGTGGTATGCCAAAAGACGAAGTTTGATAGAGGGAAGCAACCTGGATTGCTTCAACCTTTGCCAATTCCTAATTCACCATGAAAGAGCATATGCATGGATTCTATCTTTGGATTGCCGAAGTCTATCTGTGAGAATACGAGAATATGGGTGATAGTAGACATGTTTAGTAAAGAAGCTCATTTTATACCTATCAAAAAGAGTAGGAAAGCCCATCAAATGGCAACCCTATTCATTTCACAAATCTTGAAGTAGCATGGCGGATAGAGATCCTAGAATGACCAGTAACTTATGGAAGGGTCTCTTTAAGAATTTAGGGACAAGGCTAAATTTTTCTTTGGCCTTTCACCTGCAAACGGATGGCCAAAGTGAAATAGCTAACCTAATAATTCTTGATCTACTAAAAGATTATGTAATAGAAGTAGATCAAAGGTCCCAATGGGAGAAGTACATACCCTTAGTGGAGTATGCCTACAACAACACTGTACATACTTCCACGGGAAAAGAACCTTTCGAGATAATTAAGGGAAGATAAAAAAGTCCCCTGCTACTTAAGGTACACGAGAAGATCTTCACTGCAGATGAGTATAGTCGAGACGTACAAGAATATCTCCAAAATATTAAGGATGTTATCTCTATCTCATAGCAAAGGCAAAAGGCTGCTGCTGATAAGCACAGAAGAGCCCAAGCCTTTAATGAAAATGATTAGGTCTTACTCGCCTTACAAAGGAGAGCCACCTCTAAGAACAATTTATTGAAGACCTTACGGAGATCGAGGACCATGAAGAGGTTCTACAGCCCGAGTCCATTCTCCGACATGAAGACAAGGTATTAAGAGGTGGTAAGACTATCCGATGATATCTTATTATGTTTAAGAATTATCCTTTTGAAGATGCTAGATGGATGCAAGGCATACAATTAAAGGATAATCTAAACCTTGTCAATGCTTACAATGCTTCCCTAGAGTAAGCAAATGTACAAATGTTTAAAAGAACAAAGTTTTTGTCTTATAAGACTCTTTTTTTTTTATTGTGCACAAATGTTCAGTAGTATGCATGCTTAGATCAAGTTTGCGAAGACGACGTCTCCCAAACACCAAGTAGAGCTTGTCACTCTACTATGGAAGATTGATAGGACGTCAAGCACCAAATGGATTAGTCATCCATTCTTGAATGATGTTTTAGGGTAAGATAGGAATCCTCTACCCTTTATAAAAAGGACTAATGAATAGGCTTTATCTTCTCTACCTCATTGGCAAGGACGACTATGATTTCAAGAGAGAGGTAATTTCATAATAACTAATATCTAATAAACTGATCATTTAATATGGGGAAGTGCTAGGGGAAAAAAATCTAGAATATTGGTTAAGCTGGCAGACCTACCACAATAGGGATCCAAATGAGGTAAAATAGGGATCCAAAGGGGGGGGGGAAACTGCAAAAGAGCAATGTGAAACAATAGGATTTAAAGACCGTAAGGTTAAGTCCATTAAGATTTCAAGAATGCTAAGGTTTCAAAATTCAAAGGTTGTGTCCAAAGGTCATCACTAGGGAAATTGGATGCTCTGTGTGTGTACCAAAAAAGTCTTCACAAATCCTACAAAGGAGGGGGCAAGCCTTGCAAGTAGGGGAGGAGAGAGAAACACACACAAACTCACAAGCTTCCTTTACACAAAGGGAATTAGGGACACATGTCAGCTCCCTAGCCCAAATGCGCACAAGGGGTACTCAATTCCTATTGGATGGCCATGGAGGTGGACAAATGAGAATTAGGCTAGAGTAAACCTAGTTTAATAAATTAAAAAAAAATTTAATAAAATAACCAATAATAATTAAGCTCTCTAGAAGACTATTGGACAGTCTCCTAAGAGGTCCAATGAGTATTCAGCAGCCAAATGGGTTGCCTGATTTCTATTGGCCAGAAGACTAAGGGGTCCAATGAGAGTTTAATTGCATTAACTAACTACCTAAATCTCTCACAAAAGGGAAAGGGGGATACTTTTCACATGGCTATCACTTATCCTTCTCAATTTTCATTGGCTAAGCTTTGCAGGGTCCAATGGGGTGCCAGCATGAGTAATTTGCAAGAGGGGTCGGCCAAGAGAGAGAGGGGGCTGATTTTGTCAAGGAATTATTACACACAATCTCATGTGTGAAGAAAAGAAGACTCTCTATCCTTCTCAAGATTTAATGGAAAGCTCATCACCTACTCCAAGCTTGTGAGAAGGGAGGCCTACATCAACATTTCTTGGACTTGTGATGGAACCAACCAAGAGCCAAGCTTCAATGCATGCTCATTCCCTCTACCTTGCAAATTACTTAGCTATGTTATCCTAATATGAGTGATTATGTGAGGAAATGTACATCTTTCTTGTAAGATTACTCCCTCCTCTCAATCTACTCTCATAGCCCGCTAGATCTCACCATCTTCGAAGGTGTGTGAGGTCTTGGGTCGGAGACCATGAGGGAATTGATGTTGTGTTTTGCTTAGCGCTTGAAGCTTCCATCTTCATTGCACTAGCTATTATTGAAGGAACACAAATAATTGTATTGTAAAATGTCTCTCCTGATGGGAGAACTGTATAATACAAAGCCTTTTGGAGGGGGGACCGGCTCCATGTAAATCCGGTCCTCAACTATTGTCAATAGCTTAATTTCTCTCTCTTTTGAAGTGTTGTTCATGCTATCTAACTAGGTGTTATGATTTTTGTTATTCTCTCCACCCAAGCACTCTTGTTATGCTCATTAGGAACCTATTCTAATGAAATGCTCACTTTGTTCATGTTATTTTTCGCTACACACAAGTTAATAGGCTATTAAATGTTACACCATGGACAAACAAATACATACGCTTTGGGTGTGCGGAGTACGTGATGGTGAAGGCACACAATTTGTGATGTCTGTGAGCCATGTCTGTTAAGCGTGAGGAAACAAAGGATGAAAAGAGGGAGGGGATAGAAAGAGGGAGAGGGAGGAAGATGGGAGGAGAGAAGGGGGCAGGGGGGGAGAGGGAGAGAGAGGAGAGGAGGATAAGAGAAGGAGGCAAGGAGAGAGGAGGAGGAGAGAACAAAGGTTTTTTCTTTTTAAGATTTTGAAAAAGTGGACTTTCAGTGCTTGTAGGTTTAAAAAAAAGGTTAGAAAATAATTTTTTGATATGCATATATGTTGGGGGGGAGTTTAAAGTAGAAAATAAGTAAAAATTACTTTTGAAAAAAAAGTCAAATATTGGCTCTTAGAGACCCACGTTTTTGCTAATGTGGCCACACCTCTTTACTCCCTTCACTTTCAAAAAGCTAGAGAGAGAAAGTGACCTCTTAGATCCACATCCTACATGTGTTTAAACAAAAAGGCTAGAAAAGCCTACTCAAAAGTAACTTTTGAATGTCCTTGTCCTTTTAACCCTACACAACATTAGAGTTAATCTCTAAACATTAGGATTCTGTAGAAGGCCCATGCAAAGTCCATATTTCTCCTAATGTTTTAGCTCAATATGAAAAGATGATTTTAACTGAGTCTCCCAAGAGCCATTGTTTGACAGAGGGCCAAAACCCTAAAACTTCTGCCAGTGGGTTCAAGATCCAAATAGAGGATCTACAACTGAGGAAGATATGAGGGAGGTCTATGTGCCTTTAAACTCGAACATTTATTCTATGTAGAGTACAAAGTCATTTGAATTTTTACTTTACATTCTGAAAAGCTTGTCATTTCTTATAATTTTACCGTTCACTTTTGCATTTTCAATCTTACCCTTTACTTGCTGTTCGACCTCCTCTACTCTAGATACCTCCTACAGTAGACCTTCAACATCAACCCATGGCTAGTTTGCCAATCTAGTGTTTTGTAAATTGTCCAATGTGATGAATTACATGGGGATACATTGTGTGTGGTAACTTATGTGGGATGGTGATTAAAGGGTAGAGAAATTGTGTGTGTGTGTGTGTGTGTGTGTGTGAAATGTAGTAAAGGGTTGTCGAATTTGGCTAAAAATAGGAAAATGGTGTCTATGTGTGTCCTAAATGTAGAGCAGTGTGCAATGCACGTATGAAATGCATACTTGATAGGCTCTCACCATTGTAAGATCCCTCCGAGCGTACAAGTGACGTTAGTGCCACGGTGTTCTATGTTGGTAGTGAACTCCCTTTGCCATGCTGAAGGGAGTGCTCAAAATTTAGCACCAGCCACGTGAAGTATCTCCAAGGAGTACACACATACACACACACACACCAAAAGACTCTCGTTACCTTAGACCCCAATCCCATTAGCATTCCAAGTAATTCATCCTTTTTGGCTTGCCACAAGAGGCCTTTTTGCAGTCTCTGTTTTCTCCAAATGATGAGGCAAAAAATGTTACGAACTCGGATACTCTGGATGCACTTTCCAACTTGAGGTACTGCTATTTATGGTGTCCACTTTGATAATTTCTTATATGCACAACTTGCTTCTACGTTCTCTCAAGTCCTTACAACCATTGTGTAAGTGAAAGGGTGTAAATTGATATTCTTTTTTTGTTAGTGCAATTTGGGCATGTGGGTTTTGGGCGTCGCACAGAGAAGAGATTATCATGTAATACTGTACGTGCTTCAGCTCATTTACTTGCGAGACACGCAGAATGCTATGTGCCTCACACATAGTGGCATATGTTTGTGTGAGGTTCTCGCAATTTGTTGTCAAAAGTTAAGCATAGGTGCAACTATATCTTTTTTCGTCATCTTCGCCACAAGGAATCAATGTTTTAAACTTTTAAACGATGCAAACAATGACCAAGTGTGCGTGTGCGAGTGCGCACACGCGTGAGACAATACGAAAAACATGAACCCTTTAGGAGCCCTTTGGAATTATAGTTAACTAGAGGCCAGCCAATAGGAAGAGGGTGGTGGACACACTTTGTATCCTAAGAAAACCGCAGAGACAAGGTAGCTTTAAACCTCCTAATGGTCTCTTCCCTAGTGAGAAGGAAAGGGAGGTGTCTAGGGAAAAGGGACGGGGGGCCACTTCACCTCTTTCCCCCCACTTTTTGGCTCGAATCTAGGAATACACATAAAATAAGATTTTTTAAAAAAAAATCAAAACTCATATTCTCCCTCCTTAAAAGCCCCCCAAACCTATTTCATGGTCAGAAAAGAAATTTTTTGACCTCTAGAAGTAAAAAACGTGTAATAAAAAACCTAGAAAATAAAAAACGTTTAAAGAAATTTCACAACATCACTTTCCCTACTTTCATTCACTAGACCTATAAGAATAGAGGTGATGTTCCTTTGACCGTAGAAACACATGGGTCAAATACTAGTAATAATTATGTGACTATCATGTGAGTCCAACAGAAGGGGTTACTAAATTTAATTTTTTCTCACATTTTCACGTATAGAAGGTAATTATAAAATGGAACTGAAAAACAAATTAAATAAAAAAGGGCGTATTTTAACTCCTAGATAAGGAGTTTTAAAAATAGTCCTTGAACGCATGTGATATACAAAATTTATGCATAGTGATCCCCCCCCCCCCCCCCCCCCCCAAGGGTCGGCCATGTTTGAGAGTGTGCATATGTAATGTTATGCGAGCATATGCATGTTTTCCCATACATGAATTCATATGGATGTTAACGACTACCTAAAATTTGTCGAATTCTATAGTTGAGATGCTCAATAGGTATGTATGGAAGGCTTTTCACAGTGGTTAACAAGATTGTCTTTTGCGATGATAAGTAAGTTCACAATGAGTAACTCACTATGAAAGCTTCATTCAAATGCATGCTAGGGACCCCAGACAAGGTGAAGATCCTTAAGCTCGAGTATCGAGAGGCAGATGGTGTGTGCCCAGTGTCTTGGTATGGGTATCCAAGTTCCATCAAGGGAAGGAGTTTTTAATTGTAGCGTTATTGTTGAGTGAGTGTATGTGTGTGTGTGTGTGTGTGTGTGTGTGTGTGTGTGTGTGTGTGTGTGTGTGTGTGTTTTCTCTTTTTTTGGGGGGGGCGGTGTGGGGGGTGTTTGTAACTAAAGGCTGTTTAGATCGCGCACACATTGGATATCTTGAGCCTTTTATTTTCTACCTTCAATTCACACTCTACATGAACAAAGTTTTTTCTAATCTGTGAAGAATATCTCTCAACAAATGGTCTTTGGCCTCGTTGTTGGAATTAGGGTTGTAGAGAAATGCACACAACTTGGAGAAGACGAAGGAAGCTCAAGGCACACAATAGAGAGTGTATTACTTAGTGTGCGATGGAAAGATATATAGCCCTAGAGTGATAGACATATATACAATGCACGGGGGAAAAAACCTCATAAAGAGGGAAAAAATGCCCCATCGGTCCTAGTGTGTTCACACACATCAGTACCACATGTATATGATAACAAATCCCCCCTCGAGTGATGCGGTGAACGAGAGCTGGTACATGAGTAAAGGGAAGTGACATGCCCTAAAGACATGATCAGTCCACAAAGGGGAGTAAGCCCAAAGCTTTGCGGAAAGCCTCGAGCTTCTCACGAGACAATGCCTTTGTGAAAAGATCTGCAAGGTTGTCCTGTGTTTGAATGTAAACCAAGCTGATCTCTCCTACTGAGAGCCTCTCCCTGACATAGTGGTAATGCACCTCAATGTGCTTTGTGCGAGCATGAAAAATTGGGTTCCTCGCAACTGCCAATGTGCTCTGACTGTCAGTGTAGATAGTGTTGGCAGTGTCCTGTCCAACATCCAAATCAGCCATAAGGCGTCTGAGCCATACACACTCAACCGTAGCTGTGAAGACTGCCCCCTACGCCTCACAACTCAAAGTCGCACAATGTACAAAACTCTTAATATTTCTATTGAGACCGAAGATCAAAAGGCGGCCTTTTATAATGTGGTTGTGGAGGTGGTGGAGGCAGCACTTTGCCTTTGCCGCTTGACAATTTTTCCCTCATAGATTCATCTTTTCAAAGAGTCTGCCACCCTCTGTTGAGCTATATATAGAGATACTATATATAGCTCAAAAACTTCCAAAGACGCTTGAGAGATCATATTGTATATTATGGAGTGATGTAGCTCCTCAAAAATGAATTTTGTAAACTTTCATAATTGTTAATATAAAAGTGCAAGTATATGGTGCTGTGGGTTTTTCCCTTGTACCCCGAAGGGTTTTTTCATCCACAGTTAGGGACTCCTATTTGAGTGGGGGTGTTGGATCTATATAGAGAGCCCATACTTCTACTATATATAGCTCAACACCCTCTTCTTCTAGCATCCAGTTTACAAGCAATGATCATCTCCAATTGATTATCTATTTTCTTCCACTCATAGATAATGGCAAAAATTTATGATGCATAAAACTCTCCCATTGGTCTTCTATCTGGTCCTCTAGAGAAGGCAAGAAGATAACATAGGATTCTTCGTCGTTGAAGCAGCACCTGGGATGTTTGTCATCTAGCAGGAGGGTGTTATCTTTGTGGAATTGTGGAAAATATTTGCAAAAAGTTCCCAAGACTATAAAGAGCATTTGTTTCCTTACTCGTCAAGCCATGAGCTTCTATTGCATGCCTCCTTTGCAATCCACCCATTCAAGCACCCCCGGGCCGGAGGCGAGCACAATTCTAACCTCGTTTCCAGGTCTCTGTAAGGTCTTGTGTTCTGAACGTACACTTCAACAATCTGGCTAGCCCCAAGAACACACCACTCTGCAAAATGGTGCACATATTGGTTCAAATTGTTTTCCTTCTTCACCTTCCAAAAGTGCAACATGTCCACGTTAGGCGGGCTTGGTCCCTCTCTCTTTTCGTGAGTGACAATAAGCAGATCATTAATATTAATGATAAAGGTAGGCCTATTGTCATCCGAAAGGTGAGGGACACGAAATTGAGTTACTAGGGGTGTCTCCCGATCAAAGTGCCCCAGGTATTCTTGAGAACAATGCTGGTGCCCAACATTACCAATCACTTGTATTCTTACTACTGTGCCCAAAAAACCACACCCAATAAATTGTAGTGAAGATTGACACCATGGGACAAAAAATATATTTTATATTCAAAATAAGTAAATAGCACAAAAAGCACATGGAACTTACAGTTTCCGATGTGCGTGGGTTTAGGGGGGTCTTGATTAGTACTTTTCTTTGGATCTGGACGATGCACTCCTTCCTCTTGCTGGCGCTTGCATTTCTTCCTTAAGGTATCTGTGAGGCTTAATCACAACCTTGTATCTTTTCAATCTTACCACCCAACACCGTCGATTGACCACTTTAGTGCCTATCTTTCTCAAGACTAGAGATTTACTATCATCTACAACTGAACCACCTTGACTTACCTTGCCACCACAAAGGCGGCATCTCTTAATGATTCTCCTTCCTTCTCAACTGCTACACACTCTTGGACGGTATCTTACTTTGATTCTCTTTCTTCTAATATGAAGTGGATGAGGTCTCCTCTTGTTTGTCACCTTTCTTGGAGAGCCCTCCCTCATTTGGTACTCCCATACTATTATGAGCCACCATTGCTTCAGTGCTTGATGCTACTTCCACTGTATGTTCTACCTTCTTAGCTAGAATAGGTTTAGTTGTGGTGTATGGTAGACCAAATAACCTTCCTTGTGGCCAAAATCATGAGAGCACTACAAGTGAATCTCATTTTATTGATTGCACTTAGTACTAGGGTAGTACTTATCATGTGGCAGCCTTTCTTGAGCTTTATTTGTTGGAAGGATCCTTCCTTGTTCTTCCAAGTGGGTTTTCAATCTTGCTAGTTGATTGACAATCTTCTTCAAGGTCCGATGATTTTCAAATGTTCCATTGCATGTGTGATCTAGATGCAAACTCTCTAGGGTGCTAACTACACAACCTTGCTCAACTTTCTTACTTGATGGTGTGGCCAAAATTTTTCGCTTTTCCTCCGTCCTTTGAGCTATTCTTTGCACCTCTTCAAATGTGCGAGGACATTTACCACCTACTTTATCTTTGAAGGTAGGGTGCAAACCATCGAGGAGATAATCCCTCTTTAGAAAATACGGAGCTCTTTCACCTTTAGCTAGTGAGGATAACCACCTTATCTATAGCTCTAGAAATCGCCCTTCATAAAGCTTGTAATCATTGAGAGAGGCATGATGAAGCTTGAGCAGTTGGTGCCATACCTCTTCTGAGGACTTGTGCTCTTGATACTCTTCCAGTAAAGACCACTTAAGGACTTCCCAATCCTCCTTCTTTGCAAGTGGAAGGCCTAGGTTCCATGCCTTGGCTTCACCCTTTATTAAGAGTGGAAAGATCAGCCTCTTTGTGGCATCATCATCCCCTCCCATCATTACACATGCCATTTTCAAATTATCTAGAAAATCTGGAGCAACTTCATCAGGTCTTCCATGTAAAATCGGGAAATCCATTTAACCTTCTAAACCAAGAATTCAGGAGCTACAAAGATTAATATTTTTTAAATAAATGGATTTAATGATTCATGAGAGTTTTTACAAGGGTTGGACAGCTGAAACTGGGGCTAGAGATGAAGAAAAGGCTAGAACAAAATGAAGATACTCACATTAAAGAGTGATAGTAGTTGAGGATAGGTAGAATGATGGGACGTGGAGATCTAAGGATTTCTCCTAGCATTTTGGCTCTAAACAAGAAAACAATCTTCTGTTGGTAGAATATTTTCCTACCTATGTATACATTTATATGAATATGTTGTAGGAAATGAAAAGGAAAGACTTCAGGCCCAATATTGTTATCCATATCGAGTATAGGGTAAGGTTTCAACTATACTAGAGTTGCATACCTGAGGTGTTAACAAGGCGGAAATTCCAGTACCTTCCTCTACCACTTGCTGAAGTTTACATAATCCTCTAGAGTAGGTGAAAAACAGACTGGGCAAGAAGATTGTACTTTAATTGGCCTTCCATTTTTCATGCGACGACAATGCTTGGGTGGGCAGCTTTCATTTGAACTCTCTAGGCCTAGTCGGAGAGCGTAGGTCCACTTGCTTTCACCAAATGCTTCAGAATTTGTGGCTTGGACTTTATGGTTGATGTGCTTAATGACTCTTCTTCGAGCATTGGAGAGAATACCCCCGATGCTACAAAAAATCTAATTGATGTGAGTGTGTTGATGCGACTTTCAGAAAAGAAACTTATTGCACCCTCTTTACCTCCCTTGGCAACACTCATTGACCAAATGCCCTCCCCTTTGATGATTTTGATTTGCAATCAACACGAAAAATGTGAGATGGGGGGCTTACCTCGACACTATAATCTTGCAATAGCACTTCAATGAAGGCCTTCAATACTTTTATGGTTTTCTCTTATTCAGTTCTTTAGTTTGCAAATTCCTGTAGCCACTCGTCCATGAATGATGACATGCATCACTACTTTTGTAAACTGAAGGTCTTCACAAAGCTCTCCTTAGTGGGGGCACCATTCTAATAAGGGAGGCAAATTGACCCTAGTGGCCTCTACACCAGGAAGATACCTAGGGACCTCATCAATAGGGGGGGAAGAGGGAAACTCAGGGCGGCAAGGGGGGGGGGGGGGGCACCATTCTAGCAGATGTGCGGCTAGGATGCAAGAGGACTTAAGTCATGGGTGAAATGCAAGATGCTAATGGTGATTAATCATTGTGTCTCACAAGGATAAAATCAACCATAATGTGTATGCGACATTGTATACCAAGAGAGAATAAACCAATCAAAAGGAGCTTGAAAACGTGACATCGTGCAAGGAAAGAAGAACCCCTCAACTCCTCTTATTACTTGGTGTATGGCCGTGGTGGTGAAGCTGCTTTGTAGACCAGAGTGAAGGTTTGAGTGCAAGCATGCTCGATGCTAATTAGATTGTGTGTGTGTGTGTGTGTGTGTGTGTGTGTGTGTGTGTGTGAGAGAGAGAGAGAGAGAGAGAGAGAGAGAGAGAAAGAGAGAGAGGTCACAACCACTTCATACTGTTGATAATGTTGAGGTTTGATAAGGATAGCCCATGGATGTAAATACATTTGTTGCAAGTGCTTCCCATATCATGCATGGTGTGCATGTGATGCAGTGTAATGTGATAGTGTGCATAGATTGTAATGCGTGACGGCATAAAACTATAACATAAACCATTGGTATGTGCCTCGTGTGGCATGTGCTTACTAAAATTGACTCCCTCCTCCTATTCTTGTGCTATTAAATGTGCCATGTGATACAATGATGTATTCATGTAGTTGTCATGCCCTTATGTTTCTTTCGTTCTTTTTGTGCCGCTTCTTGAAAGAGTGACCCCTAAATCCCTTTATATAGCAGTGGAGAGGAGATTTGAAGAGATTATTTTAGTGCCGATCTTATCCGAGACACACAGGACCAAGCACATGGCTTTGGTGCCCACTAGGAGACCACTATCTTGGCTTATTTGGAAAGGAGGTGTAGCTAGATGCACCCCCTAGTGTGTGGGTGGCCACCACAACTGGAGAGTGGGGGTAGTTTTTACTCACTTCTAAAAGAAACATGTGTCCTCACATCCACATACAGATGTAGATTAATGAAAATTATATTTCAAGGTAGGACTTAGACCTCTCAACTTATTATAATGTTTAGAAACACCAATGACTTTTATCATTTACTTGGACTCAAGATATACATAGTACTCTAGTTTTAAACAATATTTGTTAACTAGTAAGGTTTTATAAGATTTATAAATAGGGCCTTTCAATGCTTTCTCCGAGGAGAGGTAGAGAGTGGGAGAACAAAGAGAGAGGAAACCTAAGCTTAGCATTAGAAAAAGAGAAGGATTGAAATTTGGAGTGGTCATATTATTGTAATGTATTAAAGAACTTTGATAAGACTTATATCCCATAGAATTGCTATACATAGAGGTAGAGAGAATGAGGCATAAAGAGAGGAGGTTTGAAATTTCAAGTAGTTATATTACAAAAATGTGTTAATAACATACAAGAAACCTGTTAGGTACATATTATCAATCTAAAAGGGCTTGGAGGAATACTCACAAATAAGCAAATTTTCAAGTTGAGAGGATCATTAAAGTCAATAGAAATTTGAGCATTTTATCATTCGTGCCACTATGTTTAGAACATAATGAAGATTTGACACAAACTTGGTTTTAATCTTTGCAAGTCGTTTTCTATTAAAAAATCATACATGTCTCATCTACATGATTTATACATCTTATGAAGCATTTTCATTCTATCAAATGGCCAAAAACTGAGTCTTTGAATAACAAGTTTATGAATTTTCTCATCACAAGTGCAATACAAACAAGGGGGACGGGAGGAGACACACACACACACAGAGAGGGGGGGGGGAGACAAGGTACAAACTATACATAACTTTCATCTTTGTGCTCACATTGAATATACGACCATAGATTTTTCTTGGATAGGCCAAATTGCCTTCTAGAAAGCCTTTCAATTTGACCCTTTGGTCAATGCTTGCAATCTCAAAATTAGTAAATTAATTGTGAGCAATTTTGTGGGGGGAGGGATATTGGGAAGCTTGAGTGCTCAAACCTACTTTTCTCTTGGGGATAAACTTGAAGAGGTTCCCATTGATGGGTATCTTTATGTCATGTTATCTCGTGGGGTGCACAAAGACCAAATTTGAGAGTATAAACTTATTTTTTTTTAAAATGCTAAGCATCCTAACATTGTACAATGAAAAGTGAACATGTCATATTGATTAAGTGTTGGTCCTAGTAAGCCTAGAAATTGAACCAGATGGCCAACATATGGCTCTCCCAGTGGGGAGTGGAGGGTGGCGGGGGGGAGAGAGAGAGAGAGAGAGAGAGAGAGAGAGCATGTATAGCCTTTGACATTCTGCCATGTCTACAAAACTTTAGATTTATTATCATCCTCTTTATTGCATTGAAAATGTACATGAACTTTTTATGAAGCTAATACTTGACTTCAATGTCTCTATATTTGACAACATATCATATGTATAGATTTAAAATAAACGTCACCGTTTTCTTAATAATGAATGAGCTTCAAATCCCATAGAGAGGTAGAAAGTGAGATGGACACAAACACACACACACACACACACACAGAGTAGGGAGAGAAAGTGAGAAGAGAGAGGAAAAAAGTCAAAGTGAGTGAGGAGAAACATTTTGACAATAGCTATATTCATGTGGACATAACTAAAAAGGATAAAAAATAAGGAAGGAAGGAGAGAGAGAGAGAGAGAGAGAGAGAGAGAGAGAGAGAGAGAGAGAGAGAGAGAGAGGAATAAGCCCAATCACTTAGGATGAGTGAGGAGAACCCTCATTATCAAATTTTTGACCATGTGGACAAAATTGTGGGGTGGAGAGAGAGAGAGAGAGAGAGAGAGAGAGAGAGAGGAATAAGCCCAATCACTTAGGATGAGTGAGGAGAACCCTCATTATCAAATTTTTGACCATGTGGACAAAATTGTGGGGTGGAGAGAGAGAGAGAGAGAGAGAGAGAGAGATTTCCTCGGAGGTCAAATATGACCTATTGGACCAAAGTTACATGTGATGTAGTATGTGTATGGCTGATGAGTGACTCTCAATGCTCCAAAATTGTGGTGATGAGAGTCGCAATGGAGAGCCCACACTTTGGTTGGGAGAGGAAAGTGTGTAGGTCTAAGTTATGGCTTAAAATGTGAGAGAAGCAAGTTCAGACGTGACCAAAAGCTGAGCACTCTAGTAGTGTGTGGTACTCAGACTCTCGAACTTGCAGTGAGCATAATGTGCATAGTCGATTTGACTCTTCTCCATTTCCCTAATGCCCTATCTTGCATCGGAGGAAATGGGAGGTAAGACGAATGGATGCGATAGCGTGTATCGCCGACAAGGGGATAGGCTGAAGCATGTAAGTGTGAGTACAGTTTCCTCTTTTAGCAAAGAACATGGTTTTGTAATTGGGGGCAATATGGGTGGTGTAATGTATGAAGCATGACCCACCGGATTTCTCCCAAGCCGTAATACATTGGCGTTGTAGAAAAGATTCATTCACTTGGGAGTCAATTGAAGCATCATGTAGCAAGTGTAATGCATCCATATCCCAAACCACTTCTTTATGTCTTGCATCCATCTCGTGCTCAAGATCTTGCTTTTATGCATCTTTTGAACTTTTTTGCTTGCTTTCCATGCAATTGTAGGAAGTCGATGTGAGGGTTTTTGATGCATCTTTATCATGTACTCCACAACCCTTTCCATGCCCATAACCTCAATTGGAAGGCATCCCGACTCAAGAAGTAGGAGCATATATGGTGTTTGTGTCTTCAGTTGGAAAAAGTTTGTAAGAAAATGCTTTTGGACATTCTCAAACTCTTTCCAAGTAGACTTTGAGATGCTCCCGCCCCACACTTCAACTCCATAAAGAAGAACCGGTGTCACCAATGCATCAAAAAGATACTTATTAAGAACCCAACACTTGATGTTTCCCGCATTACACATGTCCTCATATGCATAATATGATCCCTTTCCTGCTTCCAAACAACGCATAGCACATTCATGCCACTTGTGATTGGATGGAACCTCAAAGCCAAGGTACTTAAAGCTCTCAACAACTTCAAGTGTCTCATTGTTGTACACAATGCATGGCTTCTACTTGTTGTTGGTTTTCACAAGCATAACCTTTGTCTTGGATTTGTTCACAATCAGCCCACTATGCAAGCAAAAGTTCTCAACGACAACCATAAGCTTTTGTGCATCTTCTAAAGTGTGTGCTAGAAGCACTGCATCATACACATTCAACAAAATCATGACTACTACATTGCAAATAGCGGCCTCTTCAATGCCTTCTTGTTGCATAAAGTCAAGTACCATTTGTTCCAATTGATCGATGCATATAACAAAGAAGGTTGGTGACAATGGACATCCTTGTTTAACCCAGATAGTGCTTACAAAAATTTCCGAAATTTATCTTCCCATGTGCAATTGACAAATCACCTTCTCATAGATTCAAGAGACCGCAAGCATAAACTCACTTGGCACTTGGAGTTCTTCCATCCTTCTCCACAAATTGTTACGTGGAATCATATCAAAGGATTTCTTAAAGTCCACAAAACACCAATACAATCGCTTGCCTTTCAACCGACTTTCCTCCATGAGAACACAAAGAGTGACAAGATGATCAATGGTGCTATGGCATCAACGAAAACCCGCTTGTCCCTTTGCACGCTTGTCATTATCTTCAGCTGAATCACTCAATTTCATCTCCATTATGCACCCAAACAACTTTTCCATAAGAGACCCAATCATTATAGTCCGGTAATTGTTTACATTCTTTACATCCCCTTCTTTATGCAAAGGCTTAACCCAATTAGTACTCCAATCATAAGGCATACCATGTTGAAGTGCAAGGTTGAACATATCACACATCCACTCATGGGTAAAATCTCTTGTCCATTTTATCATCTCCGGCTTAATACCTTGAAGATCTCCTCCTTTGTGAGTAGCCAACTTTTCAAGCCCACCGCAAACGCCCTCGATAGTTTAAAAAAAAGGGCATACATGGGAGTGAACCATCAAATGGTATTTTTTCAGCATTTGCTTGCTCATATAATCGCCTACAATGTGTGTACATATCCAAAAGACTCAAGTTACCAAAATTCTCAACCCGCTTGCCCCTCAAGTTTCTCCAAAATCTTCCACATGCATGTGCCTTTTCTTGGACTTGAAAAAGTTGTTGCTTTACTTCCCATCTTCGTCTCTTATTTTGAATCAATGCCTTGTATGTATGCAAATGATTTTGATAGTTTTCTTTGTCCATAGTTGCATCAAGCTTTATCAAGGACTTTTGAGCATCTTGACATTCTTTATCAAACCAACTTTTGCGTGATCGATCTTTGTTGATACTATGGAGATGCTTTATAGCAAAGCATTTTTCAGCACAAGAACAAATAAGTTTCTTGAAACATTCCCATTTAGTTTCCAATGGTGCATCATATTGAAGCTTCTTCATCCATAATTTTTGCTCAACCATTTTAATGTACATTGGTGCCTGTTTGAAATCCATACATAGTGATAATTTCTCTTTCCTTTGGCTGAGATAATCATGCTTAGTTGCTTCTCCACATGAAAGGTCAATACATAAGGTGTGATGGTCGGATTTCGGGGTCCATTGGCCAAACATAAAACTCTTTATCTGATACATGATGACTTCAGAGAGTAGCATATAGTCAATCACACTATCCCATTATGTCTCCTACATGTAAATCCATTGGTTCCACTCCACAAAGATACACCACTGGCAATGAGCATACCCGTGCTATTACACATGTGTAAAAGTAACTTTCCATAGTGATCCAGCTCTTTCTCATCCATCGAAGAACGATCATACAAGTGAACTTCCTCCTACTCCCTTGAAATGTATGGCATATCAAATTGTTGAGTATCATGTTGCAATGTTTTTGTGTGAGCATTCATATCCCCAAATACAATAACATCACCTTCACCTTTGAAAATAAGCAATGTCCTCTTCTAAATCAAAAAATGGCTGATCTCTATCCATGCAAGCATAAAAGGGAGCATCATGATGAGGAATGTAGCAACCGGCTACAAAAATGGGTGCTCTTTTTGGTGTCATAATTTTCAGCCATACATAATGTTTGTACTTGTCATCTTTCACAATTGATACAAAATCTTCCAATCCTTTCTTAACACTAGGTTGGTAACCTAACAGGACATAAAAGTGTTCTTTCAGGGTTTTGGAAAAAACCTCCAAAACCATACTAGATCCACTCATTTTGTAAAATCCTTTCATGAGGTTGTAGTTCAAGGCCTCCTACACATGGAAAAATCAAGAAACTTGTAAAATTTCTCATCTTTTGGTCACACCAAGCCTCCAAAGTTGATGGACCAGTACATTTTCATCAAAACAGTCATTTCTTACGTTTTGTTGCATAAAAATAAGATTAGGGATTTTTGTAGGACTTGAGATAAATTTCCTAGTTAACTTCAATGGGTTGGTGATCAGAACATATGATTGCTTCTTACTCACTATCACTACAAGAGGCTATTCATATTAGCGACGCTCACACAGCGACGCTCAAAAAAAAAAATCCCGGTGTCGCTATGAGCGTCGCAACTTTCTTTGTAAATTTGCGACGCTCATAGCGACGCCGGCTGGGCTAAAAAAATAACCGAGCGTGCCCAAAAACTCAGATCTCAGATCTGAGTTTTTCGGCGCCCTCAAGCAAGGAGCAGGTAACGCTCTCTCTCTCTCTCTCTCTCTCTCTCTCTCTCTCTCTTTCTTCTCCACACACACACACACACACACACGAGGAGAGGAAGGAGAGCCAGGTATGCTCCTTCCCTCTCCTCATTCTCATGTTCCCTTCCCCTCTTTCTCTCTCCCTCTCTCTCTCTCTCTCACACACACATACACACACACACATAGTGTTTTTGAGAGAGAGAGAGAGAGAGAGAGAGAGAGAGAGAGAGAGAGAGAGAGAGATACAAACAAAAACAAAAACGTACACACACATACATAAACAAAGAATGCACACACACATTGAGAGAGGAAAAGAGAGAGAGAGCATGCATAAACAAAAAACGCACGCATTGAGAGAGGAAAAGAGAGAGAGAACATGCATAAATAAAAAACGCACACATTGAGAGAGGAAAAGAGAAAGAAAACATGCATACGATCCAAAAAAACACACACACATTGAGAGAGGAAGAGAGAGAAACTAATTTAACATCGTAGGAAACTAATTAAAATTAAAAGACCTAAATATCTAGTCGACGAGGAGTTGAACTCAAGACCTATTACTCAAGAGGGAAATGACATAATCAATCTATCATACTTGGCATGGGTGATAGAAATGTTATACCATTTATCTCTTTTTATTGGCACACACATCCACACACGCGCACACACACAAGAAGAAGGGAGTTATAACGTCGTAGGAAACTATCTTAAAAGACGTTAAAGATTAGGTTATATGTAGACTTACATTAAATTAGATTTAGGTTAATTTTTAACTAGATTTACGTTTATTTACGCTAGATTTAGATTTACGTTATATTAGATTAGATTTAGGTCTCCATAGACTGCGATGCCTGCATGAAGCGGGTGAAGAAAGCCCTCAATGGAATATATGGTATTGCTGCCTTCACTCATGGTGGGCTCCGTCGATCCAAAAGTACTGGTGAAATGTCTTCAGAAGATAGGGAAGAAGGTGGATCTTCAGGGCGGCAAGAGTCACTACATCCCCGACACAATGACCATCTAGACAACCTCTAGTCATTCAACAACAACTTCAAAGCTAGTAACAAGAGCAAGAACGGTCTAAAGGGCCAATTGCTGTCGTCAGATGTGGATGGAGATGAGGCAGCGTCACCGCCGGAAGTTAACTCTCACATCTTTAGTGATGAGAATGCCAACTCTTGCCGAGTTATGTGAAAAATTATGTGTTAAATCAGTTTTAAGGTTCTTATAACCCCTGTTAGTTTAGTTCTTTTTTTTTAATATAACATAATTTACGTTAGATTTAGATTTATGTTATATTAGATTAGACTTAGGTTTATTTAGGTTTACCCACACACACACACACACACACACACACACACACACAAGAAGAAGAGAGTTTTAACGTCGTAGGAAACTATCCCAAAAGACGTTAAAGATTAGGTTAGATGTAGACTTACGTTAAATTAGATTTAGGTTTATTTTTAGTTAGATTTACGTTTATTTAGATTTACGCTTATTTATGTTAGATCGAGTCCATGCAAGAATTACTTACGGTTTAGGGTTTAGAGTTAGACGAACAGTGAAAAGATCTACTGTGAAAAGATGTTAAGATGCTGTGAAGTGCTACAGCTAGAGAAGAGGCAAAGGGGTTTTGTCCACTACATGCAGTATCATGTAGACGCAGGTGTGTAGATTTCTTGTACCCACAAATATAGGCATTGACCAATAAAGACGAGATTATAACCCGGTGGTTCTGATCTCCGTGCACCTCTAGACCGAGGTGTGCGGGGATTGGACATGACTAGAGAATGTGAGGTAAAGAGAGAGAGAGAGAGAGAGAGAGAGAGAGAGAGAGAGAGAGAGAGAGAGAGAGAGAGAGATAAGACGAAGAATGCCAATAGAATATTAAATTTGTTGTCTAGGTTATAAGTTTTTTATCCTCATTATGAGTAGCGACGAGGATGTGGGACCGTCCAACCGAAACACCTATCTCTCAACGAGGGTCTTATGTCCTTGTAATCAATGCAAGCATGCTGTGCGACAGACAAGACGTGTTTCTTTGCAGCACGTTCGCGAATTTGGCGAGTTCGATCCATCTATTATAGATCGAGTTGTTGCCAATTATAACTCGTCGGACTCTGACGCTGGCCAACAAGCAGCAATCTTGCAACCCAATAGACGTGTTCGCAGGCGCTTTGGTCAAGCAGCATATGTGAGGCCACAAGATGTAGCCTCTGACAGCTCGGGGGATGATCATGCAGAGCACATTCCCAACGAGGCAATGTTTGAGCCCGAGATTGATGAAATGATCGAGACGATCATGGATTCAGAAAGGCTTATCTATGATGATATGAAAAGTGAAGCCGATACGCCATTGTATAATGGAGCACGTATGTCTAGATTGAAAGCACTCCTGGTTCTTCTCAACATGCAGGCAAAGTTTGGATGGAGTGACACTAGCGTCACAGCGCTTTTCAGGTGATCTATTACAATTAGTTTACTTTAATAAAACTCTAAATGTATAATGATCTGATAGATTTTTACACGACTGTATCATATTTTTATGTTGTGTAGATTGCTGAAAGAGCACATACTACCAGCTGACAATGTGATGCCAGATTCCCGAGATGAAGCAAGAAAGATTTTGCGAAACTTGGGGATGGATTACAATTCTATCCACGCTTGTCCTAATGACTGCATTCTTTTCAGAGGGGAATACATAGACATGGAGAAGTGTCCGAAATGTGATTCCGAAAGATATCGAGTAGATCTCCACGGGACAAAAATTCCACAAAAGGTTTTGCGACATTTCCCTCTGCTTCCTCGCATCAAGCATTTCTTCGAATGTAAGTCCATGGCCGCCCTAGCATCATGGCATGAGGAGAATAAATCTTCGGATGGTGTGCTACGAATTCCTGCAGATTGCGTAGCGTGGAAACATATAGATGGAACATGGTCGGATTTTGCCAGGGAAGCTCGAAATTTGCGCTTAGGCCTGGCTATGGATGGCGTAAATCCATTTGGTCAAAGATCAACATCTTACAGTGTATGGCCCGTTGTCATCGTCAACTACAACATTCCCCCGTGGTTGACTACGAAGAAGGGGCACCTATGGCTAAGCTTGATTGTGCCAGGGCGATATAAAGTGGGGAATATGGATGTGTATCTTCGTCCACTATTGGAAGAGCTACAACAATTGTGGATTGGCATAGAGGTGGTGGATATGAGCCGACACACAGGACGACGGAATGCTTTGATCAGAGGCATTCTAATGTGGACCATGCATGACTATCCCGGGCTAACAGAATGCTCAGGTGATCTATTGACACTCCTCACTCAGACACTGTAAATCTTGTTTTTTCCCATAGTTGATCTATTATCATGTGTATACATGCAGGGCTTCAAACAAGCGGATACAGAGCATGTGTCACATGTGGACCTAGACTGAATGCACGTAGGGCACCCTCACTGAAGAAGCAAATCTACGAAGGTCATCAAGCGTATCTTCCAGAGAATCATGTGTTACGCGACGGCTTTTTGGGAAGAGAGCCACCAAGGATGTCTGCACAAGCATGGTTAGAGCAGAAGGAGATGTGCGATGACGGATTGCCTCCAGGGATGAAGAGACTATCTCTATGGTACGAGTTACCATACTGGCCCCGACTCATGATCAATCACTTGCTCGATCCAATGCACATATTCAAGAATGTGGGTAATCTACTATGGGACCATCTGACCGGCAAGAAAGATACTTTGGGAGCCAGAGTTGACCTTAGAAATGTGGATCGTATGGAGCAATATTGGCCGCAAACAGCGTCTGATGGATCGATAAAACTCCCTAAAGCACCATGGATTTTCACAGGAGCCCAAGAACGCAAAGTAAAAGAGACCATTCGATCTTTGCGGACCCCCACTGGCGTAATGCACTCGCTCCGAACGTGTTTTACTAAAGAAGGAAAGCTTACCGGTTTGAAGTCACACGATTGGCATAAAATGTGTCAGGTACGTTCATAGTGGACTTTAATATCATTGCATAAAATGTGGACTTTAATATCATTGCTGCACATACTTTACAGTTTATTTTACCGGTTGCCATTGAGGGATGTTTGTCTCTCGACATCCGTAACACAATCTACAAACTTGCAAAGCTGGTGCAATGGATCTCACAAAAGGAGATCAACGTAGACTCCATACCATTCGCCAAACTAAATGCTGCGGAGCTTGTGTGCATGTTTGAGAAACATTTTCCTACTACAATGCTAACCATTCAGGTGCATCTTCTTGTTCACATAGTTGATGAGGTGGAAATAGCTGGCACAGTTCATTCCAGATGGATGTTCTTCTTAGAACGTTTCATGAAAACGCTTAAGGGATATGTGCGTCAAAAGGCACGTCCGGAGGGTAGCATGGCAGAAGGTTGGTTGGTATCAGAGTCCCTAGTGTACATTGGAGAGTGGCTAGACGGATTTGATAAATCCCGGGACACGCTATGGCGAACCATAGATGATGAGCGCATATCTGGGATTGTCATGTGCAATCTCGGTGTTGAGAAGAAGATGACGGAAGATCTAGAGGCTAAAATCAACCGATTTTGCATGCTTCACAATCCAGTGATGCAAAAGTGGATTTCACAATATGAGGATGCAAAGCAAGAGCGACAAAGGGCACGAATCGAGTGGAGACGGGGAAGACGACCACCGATGCACTATCCAGCGGTTCTGGAGAGCCTACCAACCTTCATGAGCTTAAGATGGTTGCACAACCAATTGAAAAGCGCACAACAATGCGGTGACGAAGTGACTGAAGAAGAGTGGGAGTACTCTCGGGGTTGCGCGACCAAGGTAAGTTTGCAATGTACGACTAGCAAGTGACTTTATTTATAAACGTTTGAACGGCCACTCATAATCTTTGTTCGTTGTAGTATAAGTCATACACAGCAGCATGGTGTAAAGGTCGACATTTTAGGGTGGAACGAATCGACAAAAAGCGTTTTACTCAAGATTGTGGAATCATGGCAAAATTTGAACAGTCTAGTCGACGACGTTCCTCTGATGCAGATCCTGTGGTGGCGGAACTCACTTACTTCGGCACGCTGCAAGAGATTTTGAGGATCGATTACAGAGGATTTTTTGTCGACTTGTTCGACGTGCAATGGTTCAAGATAATCATGGAGGGTCGCAACGCTATGTGCGTAGAGGAGAGTCTGGTTTTCTTGAGGTGGATTCTACTAAGAAATGGACTGACCTAAGAGACACTTTCGTACTACCCGAGCATTGTGAACAAGTAAGTATGTAAATAGTTAACATCCCCCTTTTACAAGTTATGTGCTTGAAAGCTCTCATGTAAGTTATGTGGCTCTGGCAGGTAATATTTCATCCTACAAAGTCTACATCAAACTGGTGGTACGTCATAGAGGTAGCCCCTCGTAGTGCAAGGACGTATGAAGGCTACCATGTGCCAATCACAACGGCATCAATGGAGGAGATCAGAGAAGATGCTCAATCAGAAGCCGCTGCGGTGGTGCCAGACGAGCATCAAGATGCTACTACTCTATATGGGGTGCATGCAGAGGAGCTACAAAATGAAACAGAGGATATGTGTTTAAACGGAGAGCTCTATATAGATATAGGAAGTTATGCTGAGTTATGCGAGGATGAGAGAGAGATCTCTTAAAGCCACAAATATTGTATTTGAACAATTTTGCTCCGTGTTGTAAAAGCTCTGGCTCTCTAAGTACCTTCCATGGTGTATAACGCTCTTTTCTACTCGCGCTCACATCTTTTGATTGAAAATTCTGAGTTTTCGTCTTGTATTTGCTCATTACTCATTGTATTTAATTCTTTGCGTCATTGTATTTATATGCGTCATTACGTCATTGTATTTAATGGTCTTTGCGTCATTGTCTACTCTATTCATTCAATAAGTTTAAATATTCGTGTGTTTAATGCAGGTATGGATGATGAGGAGTTTCTTTCTTCTTTGTCACCGCAGCAGAGACAGTGGTACGTGGAGCGTCATCGCTCTGGCGCATCATCGCGCGTTCCTACTCCATCCGCATCTCCCTCTGTTTCGGAGCATTCGGCGTGCTCCGAAGCTTCGGCGTCGACAAGACGAGCTTCACACTCGTCTAGACACCGGCACTCTAGTGGTGGCGGTGGCGGTTGTTGTGGGGATTCCGCCACCGATGTCTCCACACCGCCTCGTGTTCGACGAGGCTCTTTACCCTCCCCTTCTTTGCCCGCCCCCACACCAGCCACAGCATCGCCATCTACGCCAGGTTTTGCACGGCTAACTGTTCCTAGAAGCTACACACCTCTACCTACTCCGCCAGGAGCCACCCCACTCGACACTCCTCGCTTCGGGGCCCACCTGACGTCCGTACCCCCATGGACACGCCGCTAGAGACCCCTGCCGAGACACCCAGGTTCACGCGTCACCGGCCAGAGGGCTTGTCTTACTCCATCGACTTCAGCGGCGGCATCATCATGGATGATGACAGGAAGAAGGTGATCTCGCGCATGCGTGGTCTTTGCTCTCAGCTGTTTAGACACTACATACTAAACAAATGGAGTGAAGTACCAAGTGATTTAAAAAACAGAGTCATCAGCATACTTCATGATGAGTTTCCCGTTCCAACACGGGATCAACGCTTCAATGAAGAGCTGATGAAGATTGGAATGCGCGAATACTGCAAACACAAGCGTTCCCAAGTGCAAAAAGCAATCAAGAATGGGTGGAACAGGCAAGATTGGCTGGCCAAAGAATATTGGAAGAATGCAAAGAAAGCAGCGCACGAGAATCCCGACAAGTGGAAGCAACAAAAGGATGCAGCCAGAGCGCGAGTAGAGGCAAGGAGCTCGCACCACTTGGGGAGCGGTGGATGGGCATCATTTGAGTCCGATTTTGTAAGTGTTTTCACATTGCTCTTTATGTTCGATAGTTTAGGGTTTATGAGTTTTTTAATTCTAACATAATGAAATCTTTGTATGTTTTGACAGTGGTCGATGACAGGACGTGATCCCACACCGTACGAGCGCGAGTACGCAGGCAGGAAGGGCTTAAACGCCCTGATGGACATTCTCAGTTCTCGCGGCAGCATGGTTAGTATTAGGGTTTACTCTTTTTTATTTTTTGTATTGTTTTATAAATGTCGTTATATGTTTATACTTATTGAAAGCTGTCTTATTGTCTTTTTTTGCAGAATCCGACAGATATGCCGCTTGGACACGATGAGACGTCTGACTAGACGACGTCAGTTTAGCCGTAGCTAGATAGCATTAGTTTAGGGTTTCTCATAGCTTATGTATCATGAGACGGATTTTATACGTCTTTTTGAACCATGTATATTATTACATTTGTCACCGCAGTTCCTTTTGCCAATCAATTCTTTATGCCTATGATATTGTACAATTGTCATTATTACATTTGCCAATCAATTCATTTTGCCTATGATATGTACAATTGTCAATTTTGCAAACAATGCGTCTTGTGGGTGACTATTTTGGGTCTATTATCTACCCTTGCACTTTTTTTAAAAAGTGAATCAAGTACAATATGGTTGATGGGTGGCAGGGCATTGAACCAAAAAAAAATTCTCTCGGGCGTCGCTATAACCGTCGCTATTTATGGCTCTGTAGTGTCTCTATGAGCATCGCTATAGTCTGCAGTGTAAATGTCGCTATAACCATCGCTATGAGCGTCTCTATATAGCGACGCTTATAGCAACGCATATAGCGACGCCTATAGCGACGGTTATAGCGACGCTCTCGTAGCGACGCTATTAGCGACGCCGGGGGTTATAAAAACCCAATGTATTTCCGTCGCTAACAGCGTCACAAGAGCACACAACCTCTTGTAGTGTATTTTTTGTTTTGCCAAAAGAAATAGGTACAAAAAAGTTGAATTTTTACCATTCTGCAAACCTATCATCAAAGTTTCTATATCCACGCTCAATACAAATAATATATGCATGTTTTCTTAGTTCCCTATTGTCCTTTAGGTTCATAAGGAGCCATGGAGCATGTCAAAAGAATAATACATCTCTTACCAAGGGGAATCTTTGGGACAAAGATGAAGTGCTAAATATAGCAAACATGAAAAAACTGGGTTCAACATTATGAGTTGTAGAATCCCATAGAAACTGTTTAATATCTAGCCAAATTTGATTCTTATGAATAGATATGGTTACTACCTACAAAATGCATGTAGTTGTCACAAGAAACTAACAATATTGAAAAGGCTATACTTGATATACTAGAATGTTTCATTTTCTTCTATAATTGAAAAAATCAACTATCGTTGTCTACTATGAAAAATAGGGTATTAGGTGCTCCAAAACTCAAGGAATATTAGCTTTATGTTACAATATGCGACATAGAAAATCAGAAATGCATTTGGATATCATGAAAGCCACCAAAAAATCATAGAAGAGCTAAAATTGGCTAAAAAACAGGATTTGACAATTTTTGTAATTTGGTCATAACTTACAACTTTAACATTTATTTCTCCCTAGAAGCATCAAGACATGTTGAGGACTACTATAGATAGTTCTCTAGCATTATTGACCTCACAAACATGAATTTTAGAAAGGTATAGTTGCAAAAAGTTGAAAAAAGCCAAAAACAGGACCCGTTCTTTCACACAATTTAGGTTGTGAAATGTTGTGCAAGGACAAGGTTAAAAATGGAATTGATATTCCCAAAAAATGTCAAGTTTTTTTCATCTCATGAGACAACTTTCTAGACAGATAACACCTCAAAATCCATTTTGAAACTCTTGACATAATTCAAGGAAAATGGTCACTTAACAGGACATAAAAGTGTCCCATTACCAACCTAGTGTTAACCATACATGCCACCCCTCCTTGTTTTATTCATTGCTAAAGATTCTTTGACCCGAGAGAGAGAGAGAGAGAGCTAGATAGAGATAGAGAGACGTACAAAGGGAGACAGGATGTGTTAGAGGAGAACGATGCAACCATTGACAAGAAGACATAGAGAAAGGAAAGATATATATATATATATATATATATATATATATATATATATATATATAATATATATATATATATATAGAGAGAGAGAGAGAGAGAGAGAGAGAGAGAGAGAGAGAGAGAACTAGATAGAGATAGAGAGACAAAGGGAGAGAGGATGTGCTAGAGAAGAATGATGCAACCATTGACAAGAAGACATATAGAAAGGAAATATAGATAGATAGAGAGATACAGAGAGAGAGAGGATGTGTATTAAGAGAAGAATTTGGCAGCCATTGACAAGGAGACATAGAGAAATATACATATATATATATATATATATATATATATATATATATATATATATATATAGATATATATATATATATATATAGAGAGAGAGAGAGGGGGGGGGAACCTTGCTAAGTGACGGAACCGTGCTAAGTCACTTAGGAGTGAGGAGAATCATCCTCACTAAGGATTGGCTAGGTGAGCAAAACTATGGGTTGAAGAAAGAGAGAGTGAGAGGGGGACACCAAGCACTTTGACTTTAGAGAGTGAGGAGAAGCATCTGAAAAAATATTTCACCATCTATAAAAATAGGGGGATTGAGAGAGAGAGAGAGAGAGAGAGAGAGAGAGAGAGAGAGAGAGAGAGAGAGAGAGAGAAGGATGAAACTTCATCACTTCGTGAGTTAGGAGACATAATGAGACTGATGTTTTGACCATGCAGACAAAACTCAAGGAGAGAGGGAGGGAGGGAGTGAGAGAGGGGGGAGGGGAGAATGAGGAAGATAGCAAGGAATGGGGGCAGAGAGAGAGAGAGAGAGAGAGAGAGAGAGAGAGCGAGAGAGAGCTGATCAAGGGAGTGGACAAAAGAATCCTCTCTAAGTTTTGACAATGTGGAAAAAATTGAGGGATGGAGAGAGAAAGCAAGCAAGAGAGAGAGGTGGATGGTCCTCTAAAAGAAGTCTTTAAATCGTGACTATCATTGTCCTAGTTGTGCCACCTTCGTAGCAAGAGAGAGAGAGATAGAGAGAGAGAGAGAGAGAGAGAGAGAGAGAGAGAGAGAGAGAGGGAGGGAAGATGGTCCTCTAAAACAAGTCTGTGAGTTGTGACTATCATCCTACTAGTTTTGTAATTTACTTCTTACAAGGCCTCAAAATTTTTCCATGTGGAGAAAAACCGACTATTAAATGAAAACCTAGGTGATTGACTTAGGTGTAGTACATGTGGAAAAGAACTAAAAGCATCAAACCTAGGTTCAAACCTCCTGATAAATATGGTCTACTAAAAATATAAAGAGAGAGAGACGGGGGCCAAGACAACCACGACTACTTACATGTATAGTATTTGTCATGCAGCGTCTCTAAATTTGTCCATGTGGATAAAAGCAAAAATTGGAGCATTGACTACTTGCCAACTATGCTTCCCGAGAGAGAGAGAGAGAGAGAGAGAGAGAGAGAGAGAGGCAAACTAAGTGTCTAGATTTTGTATCGAGTGTTATTTTTGCTTTGCAAGGCCTCTCAAGGTCCCATGTGGACAAAGGCTAAAGATTTAAACTTTGTCAATGAATTCTTGTTAACTACAATGTACTTGGGGGGGGGGGGGGGGGGGGGGGGGGGGGGGGGGGGGGAGAGAGAGAGAGAGAGAGAGGGGGAGGTAAGAGATTCTAGTTTCGTATGGGTGCAATTCATGTCTCACAAGATATCAAGACTTGTCCTTATGGGAAAAAACCTAGCATATTCAAATCTACGTCATTGACCTAGGCTTTTCCATGTGGACAAAACCTAATAAGCTAAAAGCTAGGTCATTGACATCTTGTAAACCAAGGTCTACTATGAGAGAGAGAGAGAGAGAGAGAGAGAGAGAGGGAAGTTCTCAAGGCTTCATATGGGTACAATGTTTATCTTGCAATGCCTCTAGATTTGTGCATGTGGATAAAAGCCAAAGTTTGAGTCTTTGCTCTTGGCCAACTACACCTCACTAGAGAGAGGAAGGTTAAGGTAAACAAGGCCCCTAGATAATGTATCTAGTATTGTGTTTATCCACCTTTACAAAAGAAAAAGAATAAAACTTGATCATTAGCTTCTTGCCAAGTACAATTTAAAAGAGAGAGAAATATGTGCGAGAGAGGGAGAGCAGAGAGAAATACACAAGCCTTAAGATTTGTCCATGTGGACAAAAACTAAAAAATACAAACCTAGTTCAATGGCCTAGGTTTTTTCCTTGTTGAAAAAACCCAACAAATTTAAACATAAATCATTGGCCCGTTTCCAACCAAGGTTTGCTGGACAAAGAGAAAGAAAGATAGAGAGGAAGGCTTCAATGCTTTGTTAGGTAAAATGTTATAGTACTAGGCCTCTATATTTTCCCATGTAAGTAAAAGTCCAAAACTATAGCATTGACTACTTGATTATTATAAGTTTCTTGCAATATATATACCTAGATGAATCTGAGAAAGCTTAGATTTTTCCAAATGAACACTAATGCAATTACAAGCTTGTGACAATAAACCACAAAAATATATAACCATCAAGTTCATTACACATAGTATTGACAACATATTACATCATAATTGCTAATGTCGTCAATGTTGAATAGTTTTGTGCAATATGTCTAATGGCCTGGCTTTTGTGAACATTTTTCACAAGATGGCCTAGCTTGTGGGACCCTTGTAGAGTCTTCTTGGGCACAAGGTAAGGACAAATATCAAGCATTGTTGTCACTTTTCGGAAAAACAATCCATTATTGAGCTAAAACATATAAAAAAATCTCACTTAAAATACACACACAATTTTTGTAAATTCTTTCTCACATATAAAAAAATGACATTTGCTACAAAAATACCTTGCTTGTAGCTATAGGTAGAACTTGTTGCAAACTGCACGAACTTAGATGGGCACATGATGTTGCAATGGAGGACGCAGAGAGAACAACAAGTATTTGGTTAATGGGGTGTTGGAGCCTTCAATGGCAAGGGCCTTTGTGCCAGGTATGTTCTAGAAGCCTCAACTTTGTAGAGAGAGAGAGAGATTTAGCTATGGTAACACCAAACTGCTTCTCTATCTACATGTACAGTTGCAACATGCAAGTCGTGCAAATTGTAAATTTTATCTTTATCTCTCAAGATAAAACTTACAATTTTATCTCTATAGGAAACCATAGTTGTGACCACACCACACGTGAGCAAGCCCCTCAAGCGAGGATGTTATGAACTATGAATGCTATGTCTGAGTGCCCATTGGTGTGGACCTTGCATTATGAGACGACATTTTTGAGAGTGGATTGACCAAAGTTAGTACCTTGTGTGGGATCACGGGTGATAACAAAGCAAGGCCCCTACTTGCAAAACAAAATGACAATGCTTTTGCATGCACATCCCTTCCGCGTAAATGAATGAAAGGAGTCAATCACGTGGGCAGATAGAAGTTGGACAAGATTCTAATGTCATTAATGAACACCATGCAGGGTTAGGCAGTAGGCCGAAGTTGGACGCGCAAGGAAGGTGACAGAAGTCGAGACGACATTGTGAGCTATTGCAGGCCGGTGAAGGATGCGCCACGCAAGGCATAGGAAGCGGGTGAAGAGCAGAGGGAGGTTGATAACGAGCAAAGGGTTAGGGGTTTCTTGATGCAGGGAGCTCTCTCTCTCTCTCTCTCTCTCTCTCATGCACATGAGAATGGTGTTGGCTTTCACTGTCTCACCCCTCTTCTATCTTCCTATGTGCGTTTCAACCTCGCCCCTCTCCGAGAGAGAGAGAGAGAGAGAGAGAGAGAGAGAAATCTTATTGAAGCTTTTATAACCACCCGAACTACCCTAATGGAGCGGCATTAGGGTTTTTGCACGCATGGAAGAGAGCTTAGAGAAGAGGAGGAAGAGGCTCAAAGTGAAGAGAAAAGAGGTGTCCTTCGTTGATGAAGGAGGGGGCTTATCGGTTCTCAATACCATTACAATGGTGGGAGAGGTATTCCGAGAGAGAGAGAGAGAGAGAGAGAGAGAGAGAGAGACGGGGAGAGAGAGAGAGAGAGAGATTCTAACAAAAAGATCAAAGGCAAAGGGGCCGCACTTTAGATTTAAAATTCAAATTTCAAAATTTCAATGTGTCCTGGCCCTTAGAGGTGTTGAGCAAGTTTCCCCCCAAAACTACATTCTCCCAACCATAAAATAAAGGGAAAATTACCAAAATTATGGAAAATCCCAAAATATTCCCAATATTTTGTCATAAATCCCAAAATGCCCTTCAAATTTTCTAAAATACTCAAAATACCTGGCTTGTGAGATTAAATTTCTCCAATGATATAAAAATTTGTAGCTTTTCATAGAAGATTGATTGTTTATCAATACAAGATGCTAAAACTAGAATTTGAGTTGGTTATGTAGGCTTTGGAGATGAATTGCTTCATTAATTTTAGACATAATTGCCCTTTTTTGCCAAATGATTTGTGAGAAATTACATGCTAAGAACTCAAAAATGGATCTCAATTGCCAAAAAGGAATAAAAATTAGAAAATCGTGAACAATTCAACCAAAATATATACAAGGGTATTTTTGAAATTTGAGGGGTATTTTGGGAATTTCCATAAATTAGAGGGGTATTTTGGTAGTTTTTCCTTAAATAAAATCTAAAAAAAATTTAAAAAAATAAGAAGATTATTAAAAAAATTTAATCTATGCTAATTTCAAGGGGGCTAGGGGCTTTCTACCTTTTGTTGCGTATGTGTCTGTAGATCAATAAATGTATACATACATACACACAAATATTATGATACATACGCTCGTGACTACATAAATGATATACAAATATTTATGTAATTATTGTACTGTTATTATTATGAATATAAACGGACACACATATTATACTAGTGACTTTTATTTTTTAATAAAATCATAATACGAAAGGCTCTTTCCCAAAGGTTTTCAAGGTTCGCATATGGAGTGTGAGGAGGAGCGGCAGTGCGGAGATGTGAGCAAGCGGCCTCATGAACAGGTGGAGCATCGTGAAGATGGAAGATTAGGGCCTCATAAGCACTCAGCCATTAATAGGCTCACAAGCAACATGGAGATGGAGGCAGGTTTCCAATGCCAGTTATGCCCTGAGAGCCTTGAAACATGAAACACCAGCTAAGCCCTAGCATCCTTGAAAATCGTCATAAGACTGGCTACCAAGAGCTGAGAGCATGAGAGGCTATAATAGGGATCCAGGTGTGAGGGTGTCTATATATATATAATATAGCTATATATATATATATGTGTGTGTGTGTGTATGATAATACACATGTTTGTAAAAACGTTAATATATATATTTTTTGATATCTATCTATATATATTACAGGTATCAAAAACATACCTATGCATATATATACATATATATTTATGTGTGTGTGTGTGTACATCTCTCTCTCTCTCTCTCTCTCTCTCTCTCTCTCTCTCTCTCTCCCCCCCCCCCCCAAGCGTGGTAGATTGGTTATGCCATTTCCCTCTTGAATAACAGGTCTTGAGCTCAACTCTCCTCGTTCGATAGATCTTTAAGGTCTCTTGGGATAGTTTCCAACCACATTAAAATTCTCTTCCTCTCTCTCTCTCTCTCTCTCTCTCTCTCTCTCTCTCTCTCTCTCTCTCTCTCTAACCCTCACTTTTGTCCACCTGGTCAAATTTTTGTGAGGATAATTCCCCTCACTTTCTCTAAGAAAGTGAGTTCTATCCCCCCCTCTCTCTTTATCAATCTATCCCCCCTCCCCCCCCCCCCTCTCTCTTTTGTCTACAAATAATGAGGACGCTTCTCCTCACTCTCTCTAAGTTAGTGAACTTGCTCCCCCCCCCCTCTCTCTCTCTCTCTCTCTCTCTCTCTCTCTCTCTCTTCTCCTCCTTTATCCTTCTCCAACCCTTTGATTTTTCCACGTTGTCAAATCTTTAGTATGGATAGTTTCACTCACACACTAAGCTATTGAATTTGGTTCCCCCTCCCTCTCTCTGGCGCACTCTCTCTCCCCTCTGTCAATGGTTGTATGTATGTATATGTGTGTGTGCATATGTATATGAGTAGAGTGAGGGTGTCTACACACACACACACACACCATTACATTGACAATATGGTCTTAGAATCTCTCTCTCTCTCTCTCTCTCTCTCTCTCGGATAATCTCTATGGTAGTCACAAACACACATTCTATCACACACATTCACACATTTTCCTTGAGTCGTGACAAAAAGGAAGTTATGTTTACTTTTGGGAGCTTTCTAAAGTCTGGTAGACACCCACTTATTTTTCTATTGGGCTCATATCTTTGATTGGACCCCTATCACACTCCCCTTCTCAATGGCACTTTATGAAGGAGAAGCCTGTCATGCACATGGGTAGAATTAAATGTGGGATGCATACCTTTGGTGGTGAGCCTCCTATAATAATGAATAAAATATTGGACAACCTTGCATAATAAATTCACACACACACACACACAGACATGCACACACTCACGTTGATATGTATTCAGGCATGCTAGAGGTCTGCTTTCCTCAATACTTGCATCAGAGGTTTCACCCACGCTTGTTATACTTGTGTTTTATCTCCTTTTCTTGCTTGCCTTACCTTGATCAGGAACAATTCATGATCCTCTCTCTCTCTCTCTCTCTCTCTCTCTCTCTCTCTCTCTCTCTCTCTCTCTCTCTCTCTCTCAATGAGGTTCTCTTATGAAGGCTTTCCACCATCAGAAGAACACCATGTAGTGTTGCTTCTCTAACCTTCTCAGCACCTCGTATTATGAAAGTTGGGTATCTACACCTGTCTTGCCACAGTTCTCAGATTTCATGCTGGATACACAGCGTATTCTCCGAATACCAACCACAACAGTCAAATCCTCACGCTTCATCCTGTAAAAACCAAAGAGAATCAGCATCATATGGGTAGGTGCATATGCACCTACTCAATAAATTTGGAGAGTATAATTACTTGCGGTCTTCTTTGAAATACAGTTTTTTCTTGTAGAGTTCTATATTTAGTTTAGATGAATAGAGACAAAAAGTCAAAGTAACACATCTTTGTTTGATAACAATTGCCCGGTTGTTTTTCCTATAATGCCATTATTCTCAGGTGCAGATATCGGAAAAGATAACAACTAATGAAACCTCAAGATGAGGGTCTGTATGGAAATAATAGTAAATGAATTTGTGGAAAAGCGGATCAAAATACAAGCAGAATACTGGGATTCTTTTTAGAATTTATGTTATACAAATATGTACTCACTCTATGGTGAAAAAATGTTTGTCATTTGGATTTGAAACCTTCTGCTCCCCTTTGTTTGTGGAATTGATGTCACTACTTGGTTTGTATACATGATGCGACCTACATACAATGCTTTAAGTAGTGGATTTACATAGATTGTGGACAAGGATCTTCACTTTCAAGTGATTTCTTGAGCCTTAAAACCTCCTATGAGGGTCTCAACAGAGATGGCAGTGATTTGAAGTTTTTAAAATTTCCCGTTGTACAAAGGAGATGCTGCCTAAATTTTTCTTTTTAGAGATCTTTAATACCAGAAGTTGGAGTGATGATACCTCTCTTTGGTTTCTAATAATAATTGTAGGCTTTGTATGCTGACTTTACAGAACAAATTAAACATCTGCCTCATATAGTACATATCCTTTGGTATCTCATTAATAGGTATATAGAAATATACCTGACATTATATATAGTATATCTTTTGGAAGCAGTTTTGGATTGGATATTGTAATATGAGGTGGGAATGCATTGAATCATGATTGGAATTTGTATGTTTTTTGAGTTGAACATACATCGGTTTCTTTAATGTTAACTCTCAGTGGAGGATAAGTAGATATGATCACTGTGTTTTCCTACAAACTCAAGTGAGAGTTTCATACAATGTGTAGGTACTGGAATTTTTTCAACATAATAGGTAGATACAAGACAAATATTGCAAAAAAAATTACACTTTGACTTATTACTTTGAGTATGGCTCTTAACTTATTACATACATAGTAGGCATACAGCTTCCATTGTGCTACCTCCATGGATTGCAGCTCGACACTCAGATCTAGTTTACATAGGTTGGGTTATTTTTGGATTTTTACTTACGAGCTTAGGATATTATTGATCTCTCGAGCTCAACTAATTATAAAGATAAGCTTATTCCCCTGGTAAAGATCTTGGAAGAAGTGGTAATGACATGATTTTTTGAAAATACAATCTATATATAAATAGCATGCTGTCCAACTTAAACATCCGCCTAGAAAAATGGTCCTATAGACATGTACTTTTATCTTTGTATGTAGGAAATCACTTCTGATGCATGTAAGTATATAGTGGTGAATTCACAATTGTAAAGTACTTTTTGATGCTATCGGATAAATGCATAATTTTTAACACAAATGTTTACTTTGAAATTAGTTTAATGAATGTTAAAAGAGTCTTAATCCTCAAGTGGGGGTCTTTGATGAGATGGAAATAGACTAAACTTTTGAGAATTGATCCAATTTTCAAAGGAGATTCTGTCCAAATCTACACATCTCATGCGGTACAAATAGGACGAAGCTTGACCCAAATCTCCAAGAGCTAAAAATATCTCAATTTGGCATCTCGAGTCTTACCCAACATACCGCTTTAGGCTATCTTGGTGCTTGACCAACATGCATATACTGATCATTAATTTAGTTTCCCCTATTTAAGTTTAAGCATGATAAGTGCTTGTCATAAGAATGCATAAGAATATCATAATTTGGACATAGTGTTGTGGAAAGTTGGTAATGGCATGGTATCATTGGCATATAGATACCAAACATTGCCACTTTGATAACTTGATTATGGTTTGTTGATTCTAAATCCTCATATAGGTATCTCTCAAACATAGATGTTGGTAGTTTGAAGATGGTCCAATTTATAAACAGATGTCTGGTTGACTTTTTACTAGAAGTTTCTCTCTTTTGTCACAAAGAGATCATTGTGAGAATGGTCCTATAGACATGTACTTCTATCTTTGTATGCAAGAAATCACTTTTGATGAAGGTAACTATATATTGGTAAATTCACAATTGTAAAGTACTTTTTTATGTTATCCCTTGTTGGTGGATAAATACATAATTTTTGAAACAAATGTTTACTTTGAAATTAGTTCAATGAATGTTAAAAGAGCCTTAATCCTCAAGTGGGGGTCTCAGATGAGATGGCAATAGACTCGACTTTTGAGAATTGATCCAATTTACAAAGGAGATGCTATCCGATTTCTTTTGGAATTAAAGAATGTAAACATTATCATAAATAAATGGTTCATTCTTTAAACTTAATATTAGATCGTTGCTATGGTGTTAGTTTTTGTTGTAATTTTTGACACCAATAACAAGGGGAAGGAGTCGTTGACACTAATTGTATTCCCAAGTAATGCCAGTTCTCACAGGCTTGTTTTTCTTGGATGGTGACAAGTAGGAGATTCTTTCCTTTGGATTACACCGACAACTACATCAATAACAAAAGATCATCCAATGTTCTGTTATTTTTATTAGTGATAGATAATCCTTGTATATGATTCTTTGATAATAACATGAAATACACTATATGGCAGTATCAATGTCAACTGTAATCTTAACTTTATCTACTTGTTATCTAATGTATACACTCACACACTAAGCAGTGAGTTTGGTTCCCCCTCCTCTCTCTGACGCACTCTCTTTCCCCCTGTGTCAATGACTGTATGTATGTATATATATGTGTGTGTATGTATATGAGCTAGTGTGAGGGTGTCTACACACCCGCACACCCGCACACAGACACCATATATATTACACATGTTTGGAAATACATACATATATATATATATATATATATATATATATATATATATATATATATATATATTACCATATCAAAAGCATGTGTGTGTATATATATGCATATATATATATATATATATATGTATGTATATATATATATATATATGTATATATATATATATATATGTATATATATATATATATATGTATATATATATATATATATGTATATATATATATATATATATACATATATATGTATGTGTATCTCTCTCTCTCTCTCTCTCTCTCTAACCCTCACTTTTGTCCACTTGGTCAAATGTTTGTGAGGAAAATTCCCCTCACTTTCTCTAAGCGAGTGAGTTTTATTCCCTCCCTCTATCAATCTATTTCTCCCCCACCTCTCTCTCTCTCTCTCTCTCTCTCTCTCTCTCTCTCTAGCCGTCACTTTTGTCCACATGGTCAAATTTTTCCGAGGATAATTCCCCTCACTTTCTAAGAGAATGAGTTTTATCCCCCCTATCTATCAATCTATTTTTCCCCCCACCCCCTCTCTCTCTCTGTCCCTCTCTCTCTCTCTCTCTCTCTCTCTCTCTCTCTCTCTCTCTCTCTCTCTCTCTCGTAGTTGTGTCTACAAGGTCAAAACATTAATGAGAATGCTTCTCCTCACTCTCTCTAAGTTAGTGACCTTGGCCTCTCTCTCTCTCTCTCTCTCTCTCTCTCTCTCTCTCTCTCTCTCTCTCTCTCTCTCTCTCCCCTTTATCCTCCTCCAAGACTTTGTTTTGTCCACGTGGTCAAATCTTTAGTGTGTATATTTTCACTCAAACCCCAGTGAGTTTGGTTCTCCCCCCCCCTCTCTCTAAACATTCTCTCCCCCGTATCAATGGCTGTCTCATTCCTCTCTCTCTCTCTCTCTCTCTCTCTCTCTCTCTCTCTCTCTCTCTCTCCCTCTGAAAGAGTTTGAGATTGTTCAAAAGCGTTTTCTCACCAACTTTCTCCAGGTCAAGACACAAACACCCTACATGCTCTTACTTCTTGAGTCCGGATCGCTTCCCATTGAGGTCTTGGGCATGCAAAGGGCTGTGGAGTACATGCTTAAGACACAACATAGCCCTTTGCATCGACTTCCTAGAATCGCATATGAAGCAAGTCAAAAGATCCAAAAGACATGCAAGAGTAGAATACTAAGTTTGGGATGGATGCTTGACATCAACAAATGGCTTGGAAGATGGGATGCATGTAACTTGGTCAAGGATGCATCGATGGACTCCCAAGTTAATGAGGCCTTCTTACAACGGCAATGTCTCAAGGCTTGGGAGAAATCCGAAGGTTCTCGCTTCAGCCATTACACCACACACGTTGCCCGAAACTACAAATCTCTCTTCTTCTCCGCAAGAGGTAACCAAACCCATCCCAACATCCTTGAGCCCATCCCGTTGAGTGGGATCCGCACCATTGCCTCCATTCATCTTAGCTCCCATTCTCTACGCTGCGAGACAGGACGTTGGGGCATTGGCAAGGAGTCTCATCGACTTTGCACCTTATGCCCTCGTCAAGTGCAAGAGAGTCAGTACCACACACTACTTGAGTGCTCAGTTTTTGACCACATTAGGTCCTCTTTTCACCATATATTCAGCCATGAGCTCTCCCTACATACCTTCCTCTCCCAACCACGATGTGTACTCTCTATTGCAACGCTCATTTCAACTGATTTTGAGCATCGAGAGTCACTTATGACCTCCACTCACACCATGTGACATGTTCATTTGGTCCCTCCCTCTCTCTCCCTCTCTCTCTCTCTCTTCCCTTGTCAATGGCTGTCTCATTCTTCCTCTAATCCCTCATTTTTGTCCACATGGTCAAAATTTTAGTAGGATGCTTCTCCTCACCCTCGCTAAGTCAATGAGCTTAGTCCTCTCTCTCTCTCTCTCTCTCTCTCTCTCTCTCTCTCTCTCTCTCTCTCTCTCTCTCTCTCTCTCTCTCAAACCCTCTATTTTGTCCACTTTGTGAAATCTTCAATGTGGATGTTTTGATTCACTCTCTAAATCTGTGAGTTTGGTCCCTCCCTCTCTCTACCCTTGTCAATGGCTCCCTCATTCTTTTCATAACTCTGTCTCTCCCTCTCTCTTTCTCTCTATAGCCCTCTGTTTTGTCTACATGGAGAAAACTATGGGAAGACATTTGTCCTTAATCTCCCTAAGTGAGTTCAATCCCCCCCCCCCCCCCCCCCCCCCCCTCTCTCTCTCTCTCTCTCTCTCTCTCTCTCTCTCTCTCTCTCTCTCTCTCCCCTTGAATTTTGTCCACATTTATGAAACTTTAGTTGAAGTGTTTCTCTTCTACTTAAGTCCACAATTTATAGCCCGCCCCCTTCTCACTCTCTATGTCTCTCTCTTCTTCTCTTTTTTTTGGGAATATCTTAGTTATCTCTCTCTCTCTCTCTCTCTCTCTCAGTTGATGGCTTCGTCATTCTTCTTTAGCACACTATCTTCCCCCTTTGACCGCTTTGTCTCTCACTAGATTTGTATACCTCCCTCTCCTACTCTCTCTTCAAGCCCTTTGTTTTGTTCATCTAGTCAAACCTTTAGTGAGGATGTTTCTCTTCACCCTCCTTTAGTGAGTGAGCTTGGTCCTCTCTCTCTCTCTCTCTCTCTCTCTCTCTCTCTCTCTCTCTCTCTCTTTGAGTTTTTCCCACATGGTCAAAACGTTACCGACTTTTTCTCTCACCTCTCCTTAAGTGACTGAGTTTTGATTCTCTCTCCGTCTCATGATATCTTGAAATAAATAGTACATCCTTCCTAATGGTTTGGAAATTTTAGAGAGTTTGGGATAGTCTGTACCAAGATAGCTTCCTTTGAGCTTATATTACTACCAAGATTTTTGTCTTGAAAATCCACAAGGACTAAGTGCCTTGCAGTAAAAAAAGTGGACTTTTGGCGAGGCTTGACGGCCCAGCCACAGGCTTTGTGAGCACCAAGTTGCAAGGCTTGGATTGTGAAGAAAAGAGGAGTTTGTTTTAGGTTTTTATGTGCATTTTTGGTGACCTTGGAGACCATTGGAGGGAGCCAATGCTTTAGGAAGTGCCACGTAGTGGGGGTTTTGGCCCACATACAAATTCTTAAGCAAGGGAGGTAGTGTGTGTATAAGGGCCAAAATAGCGCCTCCAATGGGTACCAAGTGAGACAGGAGATCTTGCAGCTCTTCGTGCATGGAGCTATGGCGGCCCGCAAGGGGCACTCCCTTGGTGGTGTGTGTGGCAGCTTCAGGTGCACAAGGGTGGGAGGCCTACAATTTTTGGCGGTGGCCGAGCATGAGCAGGATGATGATGTGGTAGTGTGGCCCGCATGGCCTGCATGTTCACACGGAGAGCTTACCCCCCCCCCCCCCCCCCGCCCACACACACACACACACACACACTTTTATTGAAGGAAATTTAGTGCTCAAGGGAGCAACGATGACGCCGTCATTGGTCCCCCCATGGGTAAGATGAAGCTCATGTGTGCTAGGAAAGAAGGGGACACCACCTCCTAAAATTTTCAAGTGTCGATGCCAAATTGGACCAATCAAGTGAAAACTTCCAAATGTGAAGGAGGCTCTCTGAAAGAAATAAAAAGGCATTTTGCATGGGCCTTTTTGGAAGTTTTTTTTCTTTAGAAGCCCCGTGAGAGAGAAGAAGCAAGGCCAAGAGGTTGTATTTGGCAAACATGAGTTTGGTGGAGCCGAGAGAAGACAAAGAAGGCTATGGTAATGGCCACACCGTCTTTGTATTTGGTTTTTTGAGCAAGGAAATGCATCGTTGTCGTGTTTTGTGTCATTTTCCCTTCCCCCCTCTTGTGTGCAATCCACGGTGTCAGGTGTGTGTCTAGATGTATGCCGAAACAACGATGTTTAGTGTTACAAAGAGGGTGCGAGAGAACTGTCGTGTGTGCAAAAGGCTTTGTAATGAATATTGCAAGAAAAGCGTTTTCACATAGACCTATAGTCAAAGATACTATGGATGGCACTCAATCTGCAAAAGACGCTTATGTGAACTCAATTTCTATTGGGGATTCATTTGAAATGGATTCCTTTTTGTGATGCTTACAATGATTTTGGTGAATTGGTTATGCAAAAAGTATCTTGCTGTGAATAAAATGATGATAAATATGTTGTAAAGCATGTGGTAGAGCATGTATGCAGCCAAGGAGATGTAAACATGCAAAATGGTATGACCTAGAATGACATAGAGTATTGTGATTTGGAAGTTGGTTCATGCTTCAAAGATGTTCTCAAATCTCCAAACGAAGATAATATTTTTTTTAATGCCAATGCTCTTCTATGTGATACATGTGCTTGCGGATTGGTGGATAAGATGTGTTTCAAAGTCATAGGCTCTTGTTTTGAGGGGGTGCAAGTTGATAGCCTAGAGTCTACGTGAGCTGTCAGAACTTATTTGTCCTTTCTTCTATCTCTTCATTTTCATCGAGCTCCCTCAATGGATTGTTGCTCAAAGGTCTTTGGTATGAAATTTGATGAGCCGATACATTCTTTGTCATGGGGTTGAAGATGGATGAATCTACTTTAAAGAGCTCGGTCATGAATGCCTCTTGAAATGTTTGCATGTAGTATGAGGGTAGAAACATGACGCGCATGTACAACCGCATGATGATGTTTCAACTTGGAATATCTATTTCTACATTCTAGCATAGTCAGCAACTTCCTTCCTTGAATACTTGCCAAGGATACTCCGCTTATTCTATGTTTTCAAATGATGTGATACAGGTGATGATCATCTTGGAAATTTTCACTAGCATTTGGCAAGCCAAGTCCGAAACATCCTTGATTAGATTGATGACACCTCTTAGTTTATGGACCATATAATTCTCAATTGGTCAAAAGTTTCCTGACGTATTTGTGAGAGCTTGGTAGTTTAGTACCATCGGTCCAATACCTTGCTAGTTGTATAAGCTATCCCAGGATCACCTTGTATTGATTGGGTAGTAAATCAGATCGATCTTGATATGTTGTGGCATGTTTCTATAATAAGTCTCATTGGTTGTGCAATTTTTGAACCATTTTTTCTCCACAGGGGCTGATTGTTGAGGATTGTCTGAATTTGTGTAGCTGTTATTGTGGACATCCCAGTAATCCCCTTTGTTGTTGGGCCTAGGACTATGCAAGGTCTTCCTTTTCCATAAGATATCCTTTTGTCTCATCATGACAATGTAATCATATCATGCCCATCGTTCTTGACTACTTTGTCAGGTGTGATCAACAGAAGTGCAATCGACCATTGAATTTCCTCTCAAGATTTTGCTTGTCTTCTTTATCGTTTGTTTTTTCAAATTCATGTAAGCCTGCTTCTATAAAAGTGCTAGGCAGTTTTGAATGAAAAAGATCCATGTTTGAGGAGCCTCTACTTTGGTTGACTGGGCTTTCATGGAATTGATCGCCAGATCTTTTTGTTGTAATGCCACAGCATGTGCGGTGCTTTGAGTAGCCATCTCTTCTATTTCCTTCTCTAGTTGTTCCTATAGAAGTGCAATCTCATAGCCTTTTTGCTTTTGAATGGCCTTATGCCCTACTATCATGATTTTCATGTCATATTGTTCTTGAGCTAGCGCCGCATTGAGATCTTTCAACTCTTGTATTGCTAAGTCCGGCTTTGTTGAAGTCAAAGCAAGGGGTTGGATGTCTTGCATTTCTAGTAGTTGTGTAAGTGTTTTGCTGACAACCCCATAGGATTCTCCTAATTTGACATTCTTTTGCCTTTCTTTTTCCAATTCCTCTTCTAAGTGTTGATGCTCGACCTCTAAATTTGTGTTAGCCTCCTTAAAGGCTTGAGCCTCTTGGTAGAAATGAGAAAAATTTGCATGCTCCCTTTTGTAGCTCAGCTTGAAGCTCTTGTTGGTTACCTTGTAAATCTTCAATCTTTGTTGTAGCTCTTGATTGAATTTAAGTGCTTTAGATACTTTGCCCTTGGTATCTTCTAACTCTACTCTTCGTAGGTTGTGGAGTGCTCTTTGACATTGGAACTATAGTTTTATTTTTTCCAGATGGTCATCAATGTCAAAAGAGTCTATTAACTCCCCCCTTTTTCTATTATGGCCTGTGAGCAGGGCAACCTTGGATTTGGTTGTGTTGTTTGAGGTTGGCTAGAAGTGATGGCTTCTGTCTTGTCTTTGGCCTCCGCTTCCTTGTCCTTATCACTTTGTTTGTCAATGGAGATTTCTCCGTCTCTTGGCCGTTACCTTCATCCGTCTCTTGATTTGTAGTAGGTACTGTTGGAAACACTTGGTCAGCTGTTTTCTTTGGCATCTTTGTTGTCTTCTCAACCTTCTCTCTATCAACTTTTTTGGTCAGTTGATTCTTGAGCAAGAGGAGGGGTGGTTCGTCGATTGGATGTTTTTGGTACCGAATTCCAAATGATTCACACCACTTTCCTCTTGTATCTCTTTCCCTTCAGTGTAAGTTTGTGAGCCTCCTTGGAATTGGTCGATTCATCAGCTGATTCAAGATCATTGATGCGTTGTCGCTTGGACTCTTGTTGTTCCCTTTGCTCTACTTTTTGTTTGAGTTCCTCTCTAATCCTTTGCCGCATTTTTCTGGTAGCTTCTATATTTTCTTTAGCCTTTTTTCTTTTGTATTGCTTGATTTGCTCTAGTCTTTCTACTTTTCTTTGCTCTAGCAGCTTATCTTGGTCACTTTCTCCTTCATCATTTGCATCAACTTCCCGCTCCCTGTTTTATTCCGTTCTCTTTTTTAGGAGCTCCGCTCTTAGTTCCTGAGCTTCTTCCATGGACCTTCGTGCTTGAGAGATCGGAATGGGATCTCTATGATCACTTGATCTTTTTTTTAGTCGAACCCTGTGGATTGTATTATCTTCTTTTTCTTCCACCTCCTTTTCTTTGTCATTTGATGATTCATATTTGGAAGGTGTATCTTTGCTCAATTTACAACTAACTTAGTTTATTTGTCGTTGGACGTCTTTCTCCTTAAGCTTTGTCCATTGATTTTCTTCTCTGGATGTTGTACTATAGAAGGTCTTGCCACTAGTTTAACTACACGTTTAGATTTCTGGATCAACTCCAAATGCATCTCTACAGGTGGTAGATCGTCAATCATGCCTAACGCTTGATAGGAAATCCTTATCAATATTGGTCCATTGTTCAAGTAAGATGGAGTTTGGAAAAACTCTTTGCAGTTTGGCTCATAGCCATATCTGGTACGAAAAAGATGTTGTTACGTGCACCATATACACTGTCTTGTGATGCGAAAACCTGTTACTTAACATATTCTAAACCTGTGGAAACTATATTCCAAAATGTCATAAAGAAGCCGTGCTTCATGTTAATGCTCATGTAGTGCTCATATAGTGCTGATGCTCATACATCCTCCCTTTGACACACATGTGTCCAAGTGGAGAGGAATAAACCGTGTCAAAATTTCTTAAAGAAGAAAGCATTATGTATTATATCATGACGGAATACGCTATACTAAGCAAGGTAGTGTATCATATAAAACCAACCCAAAGGGTTATCTGAAAGAGGAGATAACCACTAAAGAGCATGCAAGAAATTTATTGACTATTTAGCCGTAAAATCCATCAAAAAGGCCTAAGAATCTAGTACCTGGGGACAATGTTTCCGTTGATGCTATCCCATACAATTGAAACATAACTTTTGCAATTTGGCTTTCTGAAATTCTACTTGGGAAAGTCTCCTCTTTGCCACCTTGGTGGAGATTGGTTCAACGACTTCCACAAGTGTAGATATAGTAGCCTGTGGGATGCACGAGATGATCAGCTCTGTAAGGTTATCCACCTGTGTAGCAAGCAATTAAACGCGAACCGCCAATTTGCAAAATCGTTCTGCAAACGTTTGAAAGTCACGTCTTGTAACATACTCTTTTTCATTGACGAGATTGCTAGTATCCCGCAAAATTTCCGGCACACTTTGAGGAGGAGGATTAGACGCTCGTGAAGGAAGTTCAAGTAAAAAAAATTATTCTCGGAAAGTTCCATATCTAGAAAATCAAATGAGGAATCCATGACGGTTTTGTGTGGTGCTAGCAATTAAAAGGAAGAATACTTAGATATCAAAAGATGTGATGCAAACCCGTTGTATCCATTGTCGATATCAAAAATCATTGGTAATTAGCCATGCTAATTACATGATTTTTAGGTAATGGTCATCCCTTCACGTAGTTGGGCGCATTTCTGACACCCCGTTTTTTGTAAATTTGTACATACGGACATGACGCCCGAGGTCAAAAGGGCGTGTGGGCTTTCTTTTTGTGGGTTTTTTAGCTTGATTTAGCAAGCACATGTACATGCACTGCAAGTCGCTAGTCTAGTGGCAGCTGTCGGGCTATTGTAAGTGCCCGTGAGTGAGTTTTTTGAAGTGAGCCTTGTATATAACTTAAACTCATGTACAAACAAAAAAACGTTCATCCAAAGATCAGAAATTTTCAGGTTTTAGCTCGTTATGTCTCCTTGGTGCTCTTGGATGCAGTTTTTTGCCCCGACTAGCCTTCTCTACATGTAGTCGTGCTGGGACAGCTCTCTGTTCGCGTCAATTTTGCTCATGGGGGCATATGGAATCAATTTTATTCATCTTAATCTTTATCACCAGTCATTTTTCAAGCTTTCTCTCAAGCTTTAAAGTGCCCCAATTGGAGTTGTGCTCATCAGGTTACGACTAGTTCTCTACAGGGTTATGGCTATGGCAGCCTAGTGGCAAATTGTGTGCTGACAGAATTGGAGGGCATGTATGTATGAATTGTGGAATGGATGTTGAAGTTGTGGGTTTGTGATGTTTAATTGTGAAAGGAGAGGATCTTGTCTTCATAATCATTGGTCGGCGTGTGCTGTAAATCCATGCTTTGGCAGGGTTTTGCTCCTATGTGACATAGTCTCTTGGGTGGGCGACGGCTAGTAAATTCCCAAGGGTCTACTCCTGTTAGACTTGTGGTGTTTCAAAAGGATTTTGAAAATATTTTGGTGTCTTGAAGTTCTCTTTCAACGCTCTTGGGTGACATCGCTATAGAGGTGTTTCAGTTTGCTTGTTTCCCAACAGTGTTTTGGTGCCCGCCACTGAGGAATCGCTTCAAGTTACCTTCAGTTGACAGTTTTTGAAGACATGGCGTTTAATTTTCCGGATTTTAGTGGGAAATTAAATGAAAGTTCCAAATCTTTCATTGAGAGAATGGAGTTTGCTTGTCTTCTTGCTGACAAGCAAGACCCAGTGTTGGTGCTACGAATCTTCTACTTCTGTTTGAAGGGAGATGCTAGGGAATGGTTGGAAGGCTACGAAAATGATCTACAATCAGCCCAACCTCCTCAAGTTATGACTTATGAAATGGTAAGGCGTGCTTTTCTTACACACTTTCAACAGGTGGAAGACCCACAAAAGGTATGGCAGTCTATTCAAGGCTTAGTACAAGATGAAGGCCAAACCATAGAAGACTTTGTCAAGGAATTCAATGCGTTATGGGCAAAGTGGTGTACATCTTTGGGGGTTGAAATTCCTCCAGCCATGTTGAAGAAGGACAGGTTTCTTGCAAGCTTGAGGAGTAACCTACGCTTGAAGGTAGAGCTTAAGCAGCCAAGGACCTTTGAGGAGGCAGTTGAAATTGCAAAGAATAAAGAGTGGAAAGCAGAGCATCTTCATCAACTTGGAATCAATGTGGAGCCAAAGCTTGAATTGAAAGCGGTAGAGCAACCAAGGGTCCTCATCAGGGAGCTAGGTTATGATCAACAAGCTTCTCATGATGTGAATGCCTTTCGCAAGGAGATGCAAGAGGTGGTAGGTCTTATGAAGAATCTTAGTGTGCATATGATGGGAGGTGGAAGAGGTCAAAGTTATGGATATGGACGTGGTTATGGAAGCAATGAGGGTTATACAGGTGGTAGAGGAAGAGGCATGGCTGGAAGAGGGGATATGTTTCAATGCTACAATTGTGGTGAATGGGGTCATAAAAGCCCTCAATGTGACAAGCCAAAGAGAATGGGTGGCGACATGTTTCCTCTTCCTCCACAAATTCCTTCTCGAGCTCAAGATTATGGTATTGAGATTAAAGGGGAAGCAGGACCAAGTGGATTGACAGCAGAAGAGAAGGGCAAAAAAAAAGTCGTAAGCATAATCCGTTTGGAGAAGAAAGAGGATGATTTGGGAGCTATGGTCATGCCTGTAGGTAAGAGGGTTACAAGAGATCATGACATGAGTGATGCAAGTCCCAGCCATAAAAGAGGGAAATAGGTTGAAATAGGTACAGGTAAAGAGAAGAAGAAGAGAAAGCCCATGAAACATTACAATGCATCTGACTTTCCTTTGGGGGAAGGGCAACCAAATTATAGTTTAAGGGATGATTTTGTGGGTAGAAAGTCTGATGTTACCTTTGGGCAACTCATGGAAATGTGTCCCAAGTTAAAGAGGCAATGGAAGCACGTAGTCAACCCCATGAAGAAGGAGCCTGCAAGGGGGTCAGTGAGAGTCTTGTCTTTGGATGAGCTACCTGATATATGTCCTACTATGGATGCATGGCATAAGAGGAAGTGCATTGGAGAGTCTTATATTGATGGAGGTGCACAGGTATGTGTTATTATTCAAGCTTGTGTATCAAAGTTGGGACTCAACATGGTGAAGAATTCAGGTTTTCGCATAAAGCTTGCCAACCAATCAAGGGTGAGGTGCTTGGGAGTTGCAAAGGACTTGGAGGTGGATGTATTTGATGTTAAAGTGCTTGTCAATTGCCATGTTATGCCCGCGGGTATTGGTGCTTTCCCTCTCATCCTTGGAAGACCATGGTTACAGGCAACCAAAGCTATACAGGATTGGGGACATGGTACCATCACTCTCTACAATAGAAGGGGTGATAAGAAGAGGTTTGACAAGGCTAGAAAGCAATCTTTGGATGCTTATTTTGATGAGAAAAGTGATGAAGAAGAGTACTCAAGTGAAGAAGAAGACAATGGGGATGAGGGCAGTGAAGTGGAAGATAGCAGCGATAGTGATCTAGATGTTTCCTTGTTTCTTGAAGAAGAGCATTATGAGAAACAAAGATTTCTTGGCCTTATGGAGAATGAGGATATCTCTGGTCCTCATGAGAAAACTGAAGAGCTGATGCAACCCAAAGTTCAACCTAATGTCAAACAGGAGCTGATACAAGGTATGTTGTCTCCCGACTTGACTAGTCATGAGAAGAGTGAGTACCTATATATGATACAACAATTTCCCCATTTATTCATCACTTATTATGAGAAAATTAGAGGCTTTAAGGGAGAGGAAATCCACATTCCAATCAAGGAAGGATCTCAGCCCGTATGCCAAAAGCTAAGGAGAATGGGACAGGTACAACTTAATGCTTTAAAGGAAGAGGTAGACAAGCTTCTTGAAGCAGGTTTCATATGTCCTGTGAGCACTGCAGAATGGGTGAGTCCTGTTGTTGTCACACCCAAGAAGGATGGAAAGTGGAGGATATGTGTTGATTTTAAGTCTCTAAACGTAGCCATGAAGAGGGATCCATACCCTCTTCCTTTCATAGATGACATACTTGATTCTATTGCAGGGCATGAGAGGTATAGCGTATGTGATGGATTCTTTGGATATTTTCAGCTCACCTTGGCTTTGGAAGGTCGAAACAAGATCACATTTATCACGCCATGGGGATGCTTTTGTTATTGTGTACTTCCTTTTGGTCTTATGAATGGTTGTGCGTGGTATCAAAAGCGCGTCAACAAGGTGTTCTCTCCCTTTCTTGGCAAGTTTGTGAAGGATCTTATTGATGACTTTTGTGTTTATAGCTCTAGAAAGGATCATTGTGCAAATCTTGGGATGGCATTGAAGCAATATGATGAAAGTGGAGGGCAACTCAACCCAAAGAAATGTCATCTTGCTCAACCAAGAGTGAAGTTTTTGGGGCATATGATTTCAGAGAATGGGATTGAAGCGGATCCTGACAAAGTGAAGACTTTGGTGCTCCTCCCATCACCTAAAGATACAAAGCAACTTTCTACTTTTATTCAAAAGGTGAAGTATATGGCAAGGTTCATTCCTTTGTCTTCTCAACTTCTTTATCCTCTACAACAAGTAGCAAGGTTGGATCCTCTACAATGAACAAATGAATGTGAAGAGGTTTTTCAAGGTATCAAAGAGGTTCTTGGTTCTCTTCCTGCTATGCAAGCTCCTAATTGGGATAAGGAGTTTTATGTGAATCCATCAGTAGGTGAGGATGTTATTGGAGCTATGATTCTTCAACGAGGTAACAATTCCCACTACATGAAGCCTATCTATTGTGCTAGCAGGGTGAAGCTAGAGGTGGAGAGAGGCTATACTGAGGTGGAGCTCATTATGGTGAGTGTGATTTATGCATGTAGAAGGTTTAGGCACTACCTTCTCCCTAAACCATTCACATTCCTCACTAACTACACTCTTCTACCTCAATTGGTGAATAGCCCTACTTTGTCAAAGAGGCTCATGAAGTGGATTGTGGAGCTACAAGAATTCCAATTCTCTTTTCTTGTTGAGGAGAGTACAAGGGCTACATTGGCTGATTTTCTTACCTATAAGGAAAGCCCTCTTCTTCTTAAAGAGGATGCAGTGAAGAAGCAACACATAGAAGCTCCTGACATAGACAATGCCTATCTAGTGTTTTTTGATGGCTCTTACACGAAAGCGCATGGTGAAGCTTCAGGAGGTGTGGTAGTTTATGATCCTCAAGGTGCTTTGGTAACTAAAAGGAGTTTGAAGCTTACAGCACAAAGCAACAATGAAGCTGAGTATGCTACTTTGGAGAAAGGTCTCAACCTTTGCCTTGAGCTGGGCATCCCTCGTGTGAGGGTAAGAGGTGATGCTCTTTTGGTGGTTAAGAAAGCACTTGGGGTGTGGCAAAGTAAGAATCCAAGGCTGAAAAATATGTGTTTTCAAGTGAAGAATCTGGTTAAGAATTTTGAAGCTTGGAGTTTAAGGCATGTGGACAGGTCTCAAAATGAAGAAACACATGGTGCAGCGCAAGCTTCAATTGGGCAATTGTATGTGATAAGGGCTGATTCTCCTCTTTATTTGGGAAGGGAAGCTTTACAGAGGGAGAAAGAGTTTCTACAAACAGGTATGCTTCCATCAGAGTTGGAAAAGCCAAAAAATTACGCCTTCCTACGTCGTGCCAAAAGGTATGTGCTACTTGGTGATGCCTTGTATATGAAGGGGGCTGATCTTGTGATGATAAAAGTGCCTTGGAAAGAGGAAATTTACAAAACTTTAGAGGAGAATCATGAGGGTTCTTGTGGTGGTCACTTTGCTGCAAAGATCACTTTGCATAAAGTCTTGCAGGAGGGTTATGTGTGGCCAAGTGTTCAACGTGATGTTCATCATTGGTGCAAGTCTTGTAAAGAGTGTCAAAGTATGGCAAATAGGGTTCTCAAATCAGAAATTAGAGGCACCATTGTGGCTTATGATGTGTTTGAGAAGTGGGGTATTGATGCAATAGGTCCTCTACCTATGACAGCTAGAGGCAAATGTTACATACTTACTGCTGTTGACTATCTATCCAGGTGGGCCAAAGCCAAAGCTGTTAAGCACATCACGAGTAAAGATGTTTCCTTATTTATATATGAAGATATTTTCTGCAAATTTGGCATGCCATTGGAGTTTCTTTCTGACAAGGGTCCAGGTTTCAGGGGAGAGTTGGTGGATTATCTATGTGAAAAGCTTCATGTGCATCGCAGGTTTACTACTCCATATTATCCCCAATGCAATGGCATGAATGAAAGGTTTAATGGAGATCTCATAAGGATGCTTACAAAGATGACAAGAAACAATGTGAAGACTTGGGATTTAGAGCTACCTTGTGCTCTATGGGCTTATAGGACTGCCATCAAATCAGGTACTGGTTTTTCTCCCTTCCATCTAGTTTTTGGCAAAGAGGCTTTACTTCCTATTGAGGTGGAGATACCATCCTTGAAGATGATGCTAAAGCTTGACGAAGAGCCCAAGGATGCATTCAAGGAAAGACTTTTATATTTGCAATGTGTACAATTGGATAGGGTGTTAGCTTTTGAGCATTATGAGCAGGTCTTGAAGAAGAATCAAGCAAAGGCAAATGAGAAGGTAAAGAAAAAGGACATCAAGAAGGGTGACATGGTGCTTCGTTACAATAGTAATCTTGATAGCACTTTTCAAAAGAAATGTCAAATCAAGTGGCAAGGTCCTTTCTTGGTCTTAAACAGGTTTCCGAATGGCACATATCAGCTTGCTGACTTGGATGGTACCCCACATAAAGCACGTGTGAATGGCTACAGGTTGAAGAAATATACTGCAAGGTTGATGACTGTGATTGAGGATGAGACTTCTTTTGAAGAATTTTCTGATCATGTTTCTAATGATGGAGATGAACTGAAGACTCTCTCATGTGGTTTACAGGATCTCTTTTGTATTGCTGATCATGAATGATCTAGCAGGCTGGGGTGTGGCAAACTATGTTGGGCGCATTTCTGACACCCCGTTTTTTGTAAATTTGTACATAAGGACATGACGCCCGATGTCAAAAGGGTGTGTGGTCTTTCTTTTTGTGGGTTTTAAAGCAAGCACATGTACATGCACTGCAAGTCGCTAGTCTAGTGACAGCTGTCGGGCTACTGTAAGTGCCCGTGAGTGAGTTTTTTGAAGTGAGCCTTGTATATAACTTAAAATCATGTACAAACAAAAAAAAGTTCATCCAAAGATCAGAAATTTTCAGGTTTTAGCTCGTTCTGTCTCCTTGGTGCTCTTGGATGCAGTTTTTTGCCCCGACTAGCCTTCTCTACATGTAGTCGTGCTAGGACAGCTCTCTGTTCGCGTCAATTTTGCTCATGGGGGCATATGGAATCAATTTTAGTCATCTTCAGCTTTCTCGCCAGTCTTTTTTCAAGATTTCTCTCAAGATTTAAAGTGCCCCAATTGGAGTTGTGCTCATCAGGTTACGACTAGTTCTCTGCAGGGTTATGGCTATGGCAGCCTAGTGGCAAATTGTGTGCTGACAGAATTGGAGGGCATGTATGTATGAATTGTGGAATGGATGTTGAAGTTGTGGGTTTGTGATGTTTAATTGTGAAAGGAGAGGCTCTTGTATTCATATGCATTGGTCAGCGTGTGCTATAAATCCATGCTTTGGCAGGGTTTTGCTCCTATGTGACAAGTCTCTTGGGTGGGCGACGGGTAGTAAATTCCCAAGGGTCTACTCCTGTTGGACTTGTGGTGTTTCAAAAGGATTTTGCAAATATTTTGGTGTCTTGTAGTTGTCTTTCAACGCTCTTGGGTGACATCGCTATAGAGGTGTTTCATTTTGCTTGTTTTCCAACAACGTGTGTTGTTGATGACTCCAAAAAACCACCGTGATCGTAACCAATTAACTGTGTTAATTGACTTGGTATGTTGGAAGCAAGATTTTTGAAAATTCGACCCGATGGCGATAAGCACAATCCCTTTTGCTCGATCAAACAAGCACAAAAAATGTCCTTGAGAAGTGGTCGATGTAAAACGTATCAGCAAAATCCCATTGCATTAACTCAACCATTTCACTGAGCTTGTTTCCAATTCGCCAATTTTTTTTGTTGAAAAAACTACTCCAAAAAATTGGTAATATGCTGATGAATTCCCTTGTCCTTTGCCGATGATTTTGGCTGAAGTGCAACACCTTGACATGCACCTTGTGGTGTCCTTTTTATGTGGTGTGTGGTCGAGGGTGGGCATGCAACCTTGGTAAGTTGAAGGCCAAATTTTGCCCTCCGGACTGGCGGCCAACAATATGCCCTTCAATGTGGAGCGATGGCGATTCCAGCGAGCAGCACGCAATGTTTGCAGATGAAGCGGCTCTCTGTGTGAACCTTTCCAGGCTTCGACTGTGTGATGAGACTTGCCAGGCTCGGTGGAATGCACCCATCAAACCATGCCGTTTGGTGTTTGGATTTGGTTGAAACACCTTCTCCCCTTGCCTCAAGAGGCCCTGCACACGCTACCTGGCTTTTACCCCACCTGTCAAGAGCCCTTCCCCACTGCATGAACATGCAAAAGGCATGCAAGGGAAGGTCCACGACCCCCAATTCCTAATAAAATCTCCGATACCAATGTAAATCCCTCGTAGGGACTGCCTGAGAGTGATCCTCCCATCCACCCATTAAATAGCCCCTTGGGCTCATTCCCTATCCACACTAGCAGCTGGCCCCTTGGGCTTGTTCCTTGACCACCGGGCATTGCTCTTGGCATGACATGTTGTTTTTTAGATCTGCCTCCATGGAATTTTCTAGAATATATATGCCTATATCACATTTTATGGTCCTTTTCTATGATAGCCCTATTGCCATCACCGTTGAAATGGTCAAGTCAAACTCTATATACCTTGGTGTTTTCTAGATTTTTAGATGTCGTGCATTGAGTCAAAATTTTAGTCCTGTCTCCAAATACATCACATCTTTATAAGTATACTTGTGCCCCTGCTATTTCACAAAATCTTTTTCAGTATCGATAGCCTTTGTCTTTAAGAGAAAATTATGGTTTCCTAGTGGCAAGTGCAATGCCTAATTTATTATATCCAAAGTGATTCGGACCTTGACTTTGGCTCCACCTTTGTTAGTCAGTACCGCCTCTTTGTCAGTCAGCTCATGGACACGCTAGAAGTCTCATTTTCCATGGTTGTAGTTAAAAAAAAGTGTCCATTTGGAGGCATCATGATCCCTCAATCGCTTCTTGCTGTCGATGAAAATTCTAGAGTGCTTTAGGGAATATGGTTGTATTTATTTTTGTTTGTCAACATATTGAGACCTTCCAATGAAGATATTTTCTTAGATTTGTGCGAGCTCCTCATCTGATACATATGATTTTTCATTTGATGCAATCTCTATGACCTGGTTGGGATCAAATATTCTAGAAATTGCCTCTAGAAGTTGGCCAACTAGTTGTTGAGAAAAGTTGCAAAACACGAACTTTGACCATAAATTGAAAAATGAGTATAACTTGATCAAAACAAGCCCAATTTGGTCCAAACTTCACCAGTGCATCTAGGCTAGCTGGTACTAGGGAAAATTACTAGACGCAAAATGTGGCTCAGGGGGTCATGGATTGTGATCCATGTTCAACACCATTTTGGAGTTTTGATGATACCATCTGATTGAGCATGATTTGGGAATGTTATGGTTCAGTTCTTTTTGGATTTGGATCACTAGTTGGAATTTTATGCCAAGTTTTGGGGTTTTTTGGAGACTTAGAGATTTTTGGCATTTTTGCAAGGGTTTTGAAATCCAAATGAATTGAAAGCTTAGGGTTGGGTTATCCTTGATTTTTTGGTGATGTGGTTTGTGCTTGGTTAACCTTTTGGGGTCATGGATTGCGATCCATGTTGGCAAAAGTTACGGGATGAAACTTTGGGCACTTGTTCCTATCATCTATCCTAACACACTAGTGAAGTTATTTTCAAATTTAGACAAATTTATCTCTTATTTCCCCAGTTTCCCAAGTTATGGACTGATTTGGTTCGTTGACTTTGCCATAAGTGTTTTTGGTTGGCATCTTTGATCTCTGATGAGGGTCATTCTGTTTGACATTTTTCCCATGTGATGATTTGGGGTTGAAGAAGTTCTCCCATCCAAGCTATCGATTGAATTTCATTTTAATTGAAGTTTGTGTGGACTTTCTAAGCCTTTTGAGAAGTTTGACTGATTTGGAAAGCATTTCTTAACATTCCTTAAGTTGCAACAAGTTCATAATTCCACTGGATTTCAAAACTCTATTCAAGACCACAGATTCTATACTTGAAACTCTAAAATCTCTAACTTTTACAACTGAACCCGTTAATGTGTTCAAATACTAAAAGATTTCCATATTTCATAACCATTGGCTATTGCATACATTCAAAACCTAGTCTTTCCAAATTTGTCCATGATCGGATACCATTTTGAATCAAACTTTGGGGTTAGCTTCCTAACATGTTTCATAATCTCATGGTCCACTTTTTATTGAATTGAGGTCAATTTCCCAGTTATGGGTGATCATGACCCTTTGGAGACTGAAATTCAAATTTTGCAACGAATTTGGTTATTTTTATGACCATTTTATCCCAAATTTGCAGGGTACACTCCCCAAGGCATGGTCAAACTTTTTGTTTTGTAATTTCTATGTTTAGGGCATGTTGGGGTCATGGATCATGATCCGTGGTCAACAATTTTATTTTATTTTGTAATCAAAGCAGTGTATAGGTGCTTTCATTAGCAATCTCTGGCATCACTTATTTTTTGTAAAACTGGTGTGGGGGTCATGGGTCGCGATCCATGTTCCAGCACCCTTGTCAACTGTGATTGCATAGCTTGATTGTGTCCATTGAGTGGAGTCCTTGGGTGGGTGAACAACTTATTGAATTTAGACCTCATTTGACTTCCCAAAATTCCCTTGAGACTTCCCTCAATTTGCGACTCAATTTTGATTGATTTTGTTTTTCTGATTATTTTTTTGCATTTTAAATCATACACAACTATTTTGATATTGACAAGAAGCATACCTGTGAAATCTTGTGTAGTATGAGCATCCCAAGTGGCTGTAGCAGGAAAAAAATCCGATAGGGAGCTCTAGGTCACAAATCTCTCTCTCTCTCTCTCTCTCTCTCTCTCTCTCTCTCTCTCTCTCTCTCTCTCTCTCTCTATGTGTGTGTGTGTGTGTGTGTGTGTGTGTGGAATGTTTGGCTAACAATGAGGTTTACCTTGCCCTATTTGCCTATATGTGCTTGGCTTGTCTTGGATGTAATTTCCATACTTACCTCAGTTGATCACCTTCTCCATGACATACCACCTGTGAATCAAACAGCTCTTGGTTTGAACATTTAGTCATCATTAGGTCCCGATTTGCGTTTTTCATCAGTTTGAAGTTAGCCCAAAATTTGATATCCTTCTATATTTGGGATGCTCAGAGCTCTTGCTTTGCAAATTTGGAATTTGCTTTTAGAACTTAAATCCGATATTCCTAGACCTATTTGTTAATTTTGATCATTATTAGGTTAAAAAGGAAAGAAAATCTTGAAAAATTATTATTATTTGACAAAAAAATTGGCCAAAATCATTCCTCACACTCGTATATAGACACTTTTACTCTAAATATTTGGCTCGTAAAAAATTGTGAATATGGGTCAATACTTTCCCAAATAAGAGAAACATTTCAGTTAACCATTGTAAAAAATTTAATTTAAAGCATCAAACACATTTTATACAATGTAAACAAATTCTCTCATCATTTTGCAGCATGTTAACTTGCAATATGTTGCATCGTCTACTGTAACAACTGTTGCTACTCCCCCCTTCCCATTTTAAGTGGTCCCGAGAAAAGGTTTGTGAAATGTGCATGGGAAATAACAACGTGTCTATGCATGGCCGTGTATTGTGGCCCTATCATTCTTAGAGAAGATATGCCTCGTGGAATACCATGATGTGAAATTTGTGGATTGTGAAACAACTGTTCAATGGTTTTTGATTTTGAGGTTTCTTGTTTTTTTCATCGTCTGAACAATAGTGTTGAAGATGAGCTACCTGTTCCAAAATGGTTGGCATGTTTTGGTTGCTTGTGTAAGGGAAGTCTCTCCACTCTTTGAGTATATTGGATTTTGGGGATCCACTTTAAGTGTTGGTTTTGAGACTGCCACACTGTTTGTGTATTCAATGGTTTTTCTCTCCACTCCCATGTGACATTATTTGTTGTTGTTTGTGTGTGGATATTTTCTTCTCGAATCCATTTGTAATATTTTGGTCCACTTGAATTGTTGATTTGTTGATTGAAGTGCTTTTGGGGATAACTTGAAAGCTTCAGTGGTTCTCTCACTAGGGAATTTGTCATACTTTGTGTTGAAAGATGATTTAGCCAACATTGTTTTTGCAATCCATTGAGGGTTTCAGATGGATCCCCCTAGAGACTATAGTTCCATACTTTGGCTGTTAGGTTTGCTTGAACTTGTCTCTTGAGTAGCAAATTGCTCCCCTCCTCTTATTCATTAGGTTGAAGCTGTTACATTGGAGCTCGGTACGACTTTCTTTGGCAGGCAAAGTTGTAGTGGCCAACTAGGTGTTCTTGGCTACTATGTGGTACATTACATCTTGTTGGATCTTTTTGAGCTCGTGCATTAGCCAAGTAGAGAGGCTGATAAGGAACTTCCTTTGGTTAGGGCATGACACTTAGATATCTCGGGCCAAAGTGGCCTCGTAGGTCATCACTCTACCTTGTTCTGAGAGGGGGTTGGGGATCATAGAATCTTGATTTTGATTCCAGAACTGACTTTTGGATCCAAACTTTATGTACCCATCCTTGGAATTTTCTGACATGTAGCTTTGTTGTAGAAGCAAGTTGTCGTTGTTTTGTTTGATTGTCACTTGAATTTGTTTGGTCATCCTAGATGTGGTCCATTTCTGTGAATGGTGTGACATAATACTAATCCTTGAGATCATAATGAAGTGTGTCATCCTTCCCATCTGGAATAGATTTGTAAGTTTGCATCCACAAAACTTCCAAGATGATGAGTTCATTGAGATTTGTATCAGCCATAATATGGAATATATGTGGGTAGTGGTTTTCATCAATGTTAATTTTGAGACATTGGCCTGTCCCAAACTAACCATAGTCTCCATGTTGTCCCCTTTGAGTTCAATCCTGGTTGTTTCAATCATAGACTCAAATAGTTTGAGGTATTTCAAATATAGCATAGCATTGACATGTGCTCTGATATCCACAAGCCCTCTTTCTATCGTGCCATTAGCTAACCTGACATTGATTTGGACATCCAGTTCACCAAGACAAGTTTGTTTGACTTGAACTACTGTGATAGGAGGTTGTGGGTGCTATTTATTCTTTCTCTTCAAGCTCCATAATTTTTCTTCCTCTTGTGCCTAATCTTTACTAGCTTGAACTTTCTTTTATCACTCCTTAGCTAAATGTATACTTTCCAGCATGGCCGTTGTTCTTGCTTTGTTTCATTATCACTTAAAATTTTTTTAGTCATTCAGATGTGGTCTGTTTGCATGAATTGCATGACATAAACTGATCCTTGAGATCATAATGAAGTGCATCATCCTTCCAATCTGGAACAGCTTTGTAAGTTCGCATCCACAAAACTCCCAAGATGATGCATTCGTTGAGATTTGTATCATCCATAAAATGGAACCTATGTGGGTAGTGGTTTCCATCAACGTTAATTGAGACACTGGCCTGTCCCAAACTAACCATGGTTTCCCTTTTGGCCGCTTTGAGATCAATCTTGGTTGTTTCAATCATTGACATGGATAGTTTGAGGTATGTCAAATATTACATAGCATTGACACGTGCTCCGGTATCCACAAGCGCTCTTTTTGTCATGCTATCAGCTAGCCTGACATTGATTTGAACATCCATTCCACCAAGCCAAGTTTGCTCAACTTGAACTGCTGCAATAGGAGGTGGTGGGTGTTGTTTATTCTTTCTCTTCAAGCTTTGTAATTTTTCTTCCTCTTGTGCGTGATCTTTAATAGCTTGAACTTTCTTTTGTCACTCTTTAGATAAATGTATCATTTCTAGCATGTTCATTATAAGAGGTTGATGATATTTTTTTAGTCTGCAACCATTTATCCAGCTAGACATCACCTCTTCCTCTAATGTTGTGAGTTGGACGGATCCACTTGGTGATATTTCATTGATCACAAAGGGTCCATTACCCCGCTTTTTAAGTTTCTTGGAATGCTGCTTAAGGGTATAGAATAACACATAGTCACCCTTTTGAAATTCGTTGTTTTTTACATGTTGGTCATTGAACACTTTCAATTGTAATTTGTGTGCATACATAGCTACAATGGCTTAAAGTATGGTTTCATCTAATTAGATTAGTTTGTGTCCCGTCCACTCCAAGTTTTGAGCTACAAGTAGTGTAGGAATCAAGAACTCTACCAGCAATATAGCATTTATTCCAAACACTAAGTTGAAAATAGTTGTATCTTGCGGTGTTTTATATGCTATCTAATATGCCCATATTGTTGAATGTAGTTTCAATTCCCAATACATCCTAGATTCATTGACAATATTTGTGAGCAATGTGCACAAATTTTTTTTGGTACTCTCAGCCTATCCATTAGCTCGAGGATGATATGAGGTTGATGTAGAATGAATGATCACGAATTCATTCAATAGGAAGTCAATCATATCATTGAGGAAATGCATGCCTCAATCACTCACAATTTTGATCAGAAGGCCATAGAGCGTGCAAATATTTTTGTATAGGAATTGTGATGTGGTGAAAGCATCATTGCTTTGGCTTGCCTTAGTCTTGAACCACTTGGTTAGATAATCCATTGCCACTATAATGTATTGAACATGAGTTCTATATGCCGGTGGAGAGATAGGCCCGACAAAGTCTAATCCCCACTTGGCAAAAGCGCGTGCTCTCATCATTGGTCTCAGCGGCATGTCATCTCGTTGTACCGGTACTTTAGTATGCTGACATGGGTCACAGTGTTTCGCATAATTTTTTTTGCATCAGTAAATAGAGTAGACCACCAGATTCTTGCTAAGAGTATCATTTTTACGATTTTTTCAGGCAAAAATTGTCCTCCCATTGGACCAGCATGGGCTTGATCAAGTATGGGAAGGTACTTGCTTTTTGTAGCACAAATTCTAAAGTTTTCATCCATTTCTCTCTGATAAAGTTAGTTTCCAATTAGAGTATAGTTTTTGGCTTTGTATTGAATTGATCGTACCCTGGCTCTGCTCAGGCTTTTTGGTAGAGCTCCTTATTCTAAGTACTTCACTAGGTACTTCACCCATTGAGTGCTATTGCTATCCTCAACAATGTTGCAAGCGCGACTGGATTTTTGATTGTGCAAAAATTACATGAGCAAACATAGTCATATACAAAGTTTCTATATATTGGGCCAATATACCCCAAGTAGCACCAATCTCTGATATGTTTGCGTGTTGGCATTATGTATGCCCATAAATTGCACATGAGCTTGTTGCAGATACAACTCTTTTTTGCACTACTTGTTGATGCATAACATGAGTGTGCCATCTTGTCCTTTTTTATATAACCATCTTGCAATGAATAGTAGGTTGCGAGATTGCTCAATGATTGATGGTTGTTTCTTGATCTGCAGTGAACCTATCGTGAGAAAATGTATGACTTGTTTGCTCCAGCTTGTTACCATCTGGATGTTGAAGAGATAAGAGTCTGGTAAATCATCTTCAACCCCTATAGGAGCTTCCCCATGTAGCATTTGTGACAAATGGTCCTCTCTTTGATGTGTAATTCCTTTTTTGACCACCACCATGAAATCAAACTGAAGAAAAATAAGGAACCTATCGAACGATGCAAATTATATTGCAAGGTTTGTTTACGAGGTATAACAATGCCTCATGGTCCATAAAGAACACAAATTCGGTTGTGAGTAGGTAATGTCTGAATTTTTTTTACAAAGTAGATCATTCCCAAATCCTCTCTTTCTATGATGGCGTAATTTCATTCTGCGCTGTTTAGTTGTTTGCTTGACTAACAGATTGAAAAATTCATGTTGTTTTCTCCAGGTTGAGCTAAGATACATCCAATGGCGTAAGCTCATGCATCAACATGGACATGAAAGACGTTGTTCCAGTCAAGAGCTTTCAAGATTGGAGCAGAAATAAGTCTCTACTTCAATTGCTGAAATGCTTTCTCACACTCCTCATTCCACTCAAACTTAGTGATGAGTGCATAAAGAGGTTTCATAGTGATCACGTACATGTAAATGGATTTGCAAATAATACCCACAATGTCCCATTAATGTCTCAAGCTTTTGTTGGTTGTGAAAGAGAAAAAATCACTTGTATCTTTTCAAGATCATTAGAAATATCGTTTTGGACACAATATATCCCAAAATCTTGCCTTGTCATACCATGAAAACACACTTTATAGGGTTTAGACAGATGCAATATGCCTCTCTAGCTTTTGTTGGCCGTGGAAAAACAACACTACTTGTATCTTTTTAAGATCAGTAGAAATACCATTTTGGACACAATATATCCCAGAATCTTGCCTCGTATTAGGAAAAATATGAACCCCAAAGGGGCCTTTTAAGAGAAACCAATCAAATTTTAGTCAACAATAGACATAGAAGGGGAGCATGGATAGCCCATTTCTACATACCTTGAAACTGTATCATGTAGCTTATGTGTGAAAAGAGCTCAGCAATATGCTCCAAATGCACTACTTTTTGACAAATTTAAAGTTACAATGCTCAAGTTATGGCCGTTCAAAAATGCTAAAATTGGTGCGATCGTGGGCCACAAGCCTATTCTCATTGGTATAGAGAGTATATTCCAAAATCATATTAGACCCTAAAGACCCTTTTGGTGTTCATATTTTCCCTGATGGTCTTACCATGAAAACACACTTTTCACAGTTTAGGCAGATACGATATGCCTTGCATTTATAAAAGACTTTCTTTTGGTGCTCAACAAGTTCACTTTTGTGAAGGGAATGCACACACAGGTCATCCATATAAATCTCTAAGAATTGTCTTAGATATTCCTTGAAGGTGTGACTCATCAACCTTTGGAATGTGGTAGGTGCATCTGTGAGGTCAAATGGAGTTACCTGATATGCAAAAATGCAAGCTTCCTTCCCAGCAACTCTTTGAATCATATGATCTGTAATGGATAAAGGATAGTTGTCTCTGATTGTAGCAACATTGACCTACTAGAGATTTACACCACAATTGTAATTTACTGTTCTTTTTAAGCACCATGACAATTGGTGAAATCCACACCGTGTGTTTGATCTCATATATGAATTCTACCTCTTTTAGTTTGTTTATCTTTTCCTTACTTTTTTTTTGCAAAATTTTCATTGTATGTGTATGGAGATTGTCAATGCAGTTTTGCATCACTTTCAGAGGTATTGTGTGTTGGCAAATACTAGGATCTACCCCTTTTAGATCCTTGTATGACCAGGCAAATACATATTTGTATTGTTTGACGGTAGTTATCAATAGCTAATTCTCTTCCTCAATAAGATTTGTAGCTATGTAAGCCGGTTCCAATTCTTCTCCTGGTTTTGCCAAATCTATTTTCTTTGCATTCTCAGGTCCATTATACAATGTTCCCGATTCTTTTGGCTTTCTCATAGGTTGTTCTACCACAGTTCATCGATCTTGAATTATATATTTCTTGTAACGAGGGGGTGCATCAAATTTTTCTTGAGTTAGAGTCTTCCTTCATTTTCACTTTTGTAGTCCAAAACTCCTTCAATGTTTGTTTTAATTTTTGATATTCACTCTTGCACTCCGTTTTGGAAATTTTGGTGATTTTTTGGTTCTTAGACACAATCATCTACTCCCACGAGCATAAGATATTGCATTTTGGTCATCAACTTCAACATTTTTTTTCTCAATTTTTTTTTGTTGTTTCTTTGTTTTTTTTTTTGATATCTCTCTTGATTCCGTGATTTTTGGTTAGGAAACTCGTGAAAATTTGACTCATTAGAAAGGGTCTTATATCATAGCCATCTTTGTTGCAAAATGTGGTGTTGGTTACCTCATTTACATATACATCAAGAGTTTCTAGTATTTGATCCCATCCGAGGGGTTCAAATAACTCCTTTGGGAATGGTTCCTTTATGTAGTGTTGGTCTTCTACTCCACGCTCTACGATGACATATTCCTTCTTGAGACTCTCGCATTTTGATGCTCTGTATATCCAAATGTAAGCATCCTTCACTATCTAGGGAGATAATTGTGTTATGTTATTCGTAGTTACAACAAAGTCTTCTATTGGAGATTGGTTGATGTCCCTATAACTATGATCCTTGGTATTCACCTTGGTGATAACTCCCTTGTGCCACAAATAGAGATGGTCATAGTCTCAATCTTGAATCAATGTTTTGAGTTGACGCATAAACGGTCTTCCCACAATAAGTTCAAAATTTTTGCTTTGTCCAAAATCTACCACTACAAAGGTGAGTTTGTATTCTATCCTACATGAGAATACTACCACTTCTTCAAACACTCCCAAGGGTCTCTCCACATACCCATCAACTAATTGTAATTTCATGCGTGTTTTTTTGAGAGATGGCCTTCCCTGTCTCTCCCAGATTCATTCTATAGTGATGGCTATTCCCACCCCACTGTTGAGTATCACAATGGTGGTCACTCCCTTATATTCCAGAGGTAATGTGGTGTTTCCGTCTTCACCTTCATAATAATCACCTACCTTGTTTAGTGATACAGGTTCTACCTTTGGTTTCTCAAGATGGTTTCATTTCTTGGCTTCTCCATGAGCTCATCTATTGTATGGTCTTTTACTCTCATCTTCTCCAAGTTTTTCTCATTTTTCCCCATAGATATGGTTTGATTGTCAACATCTTTGCAAGAGTGATAATGCACCTAATATGAGAAGACAATAGATCATGCAAGCTCTTTCTATCCATCATTTGTGGAATCAAATTCCACTTGGATGGCACAATCTTAATCTTGGATTTAGTCTCATATTCCCCGACAAATGACAGTAAAGTTCCTATGGATGCCGGTTTTCTCTCTATCAAAACCTCGGTTCTTGCATCTCTGTGCAATAACTGAACATCTCCTAGATAGGTTTCATGATTTATAATTATTTCAGGGATGGATGATGATATCAAACTGGCACTCCCATCTTTTCTATTTCTGATGGTTTCCCATAATGATTGTGGCCATGGTTTGTCTACTTCTGGAATTGGTTGCATCTCCAAATATCTATCCACATCTATTGTGTTTGAAATGACTCTCGTCGTATGTGACTCCTCTTTGTCTATTTCCACAGGTTTTATTTTATTATCTGGATTCTCAGCACAATTCACAAACTTATATTTTCTACATCGGTCATAGAATCCTTGAATTTTATTTTCTTCACTTGTGTTGGTTTCTCCTTATTTTCCTGTGTTTTCTTTCAGCTCTTGCATTATCGGCTCAGAAGTTTTTGATACTTCAGGCTACAGTATGGCTTGAGCAGCTTTTACAAGTCTCTTGTATACTTCCATTCTCTTGGTTTCATCTTCTGGATACATGTAGATCATCAATGTTTGCTCCAAATTTTGGTTGTTATTGAGCCTTGCAACATGTGCTTGCCATATTGCGTCCAAGTGCTCGTTAACCTTCTCCACCAAGATCGAACCACTTGAGTCAGTCTTTGACTCTTCTGATTCCTTTCTTGCTTGCTCAAGTCTAACTCATTGTTTGGTTTGGTTCAGTTTAGTTTACAAAGCAATTTTCTCCTATAGCCTCTTTGCTTTCATTTTATAATGTTTGGATTTCCAAGATTTTCTTTGAGTTCTGATTGATCTCTTTTCCAATCTGGTTTGTTATGGGAGCTTTAGATAATGTACTATCAGTCAAATTTTTGTAGCTTCTTGAGTTTGATCTCTAGTCACCACTTTGACATGAGCTGTTGGCTCAGACTCTGATTCGCTCGTGCATGGTAATATCCGAATGACATTCATAGTTGCTTTCCTCAGATTGTCTCGGTTTTAAAATGTGGTCTCTTCCACACGCATAAAAAAATCCAAAGATTTTTGTTTGTTGACCTTTAAAGGGGCATCCGCTTGCCCAATGGTAACCTCCACATTCATAGAATGGACCCGAAGGTTTGACTACTGGTGGTGCTTCCGCTGGCTGGCGTACTCTAGGTGGATAATCCTTAGGCTTGTAGTTATGGTTTGCTATGAAGAACATGAGTGTGTTTTCATCCATCGTGAACTGGTTTCTAGATGTTTGAGGCACATACAAAGGTTCAAGAATTTCCTCATCACTAGTCCAATATGGTATGTCTTCCGAAGCGTAAGCTACTCTCTTTGTCTCTCTCACACGACTTTCGACTAGCTCTTCATAATAGACAACTAGTGGCATCAGCGATTGCGTTACAAACTCGGGGGGTCCACCTCTATTTATGTAAGTATACCATAAGAGTTCAACAAGAGGGGTTTTTTAATTCAAAAATTTTGTGTAAATTTACATAAATATATTTAAATAAGGGGTTTTTTATTGCACTTTGGAAAAAAACTCGTAAGTTCATAAAGAAAGAGGGGTTGTTTTATTAGCTCAAGATTCACAGATAAGTGGTTTTTTAAATACCCTTTGAACGCACGTTGTATAGATGGTTTACATATAGTGAACCCCCTGAGGTTACAAATGACTTTGTTGGTTGTACATAACACAAAATGGCTCATGCACAATGGCTCATTCATCTTGCCATAAAGGTGTTTGTTTCCCCAATGTTGACTGTTGTTTTTCCCCTCCCTGTATTTCATTGTTATATCCCATCTGGTATCTTCGAGGCGGTGGCAATTGTTGCATTGTACGTGGTCCCTATGGACTTTCCCTCTTGTAGTTACGACAATAAAAAACTTTCATTGGTGTCATGGTTTGTGTATTTTTCTCTATGGTACACTTGTTGTGGTCTCAGATTAGGATTTTGTCTATAGGTATGATTCATCCTACAACCACTTCTTTGGTGTGGTTTATAGGATGAACTATTCCACATTTGGTGTGGTTGTTGCAGGAGCATTCTGCTTTGCCGTAATCCCATTGGATGTAGATAATGCACTGCTAGGATTGATCTCTGCGTCTTCCATTACCTCGCCATAAGTCTTATAGTTGTCAACCAAGTAGAAGGCTTCCCTAGTCACTTGTTAGAATGTGGTGCAAGGTTTAAGGTGCAAGTCCTTTTTGACAGTTTTTTTTATCGATCCCTCAACAAAGAGAATCGATAAGCGATCATCCTATGGTAACTCTTGCACTGGACATCTTTTGATGTACTTCCTGAAGCAAAGGGAAGCTTCCTTTACTTTTTCATTTTTCCTTTTGCTTGAAAGCATAGATATGAGAAACCGTGTCGTGCTTGATTCCTCTTTTAAATAATTACTCTGCAAACTCTCATAAGAGTTTATCAATGTTCAAGAAATCCGCACTATTGAGTGATTAAAATTAGGTTAACGTAGTTCCCTCCAGTGTTAGCTCGAATCCCTCGTACTGTGTGTATAGAAAATTTCTACTTGTTCCACTCTTAAGGCTTGATTAAATATGGAAATATGCACGTATGGATCTCTTGATTCACTATACTTCTTTGGTACGCATTTAACCACTTGAGAAGGTTGCATTTTTTGATTTTGTGCAGCTGTTCTCATCAGTCTACGTTCTCCACCCATAGCATCCCTCATTTCATAACCATTGACAGGTGCTCTGGAGGAGATTTTTTCCGACAACCTTCCCTTGGGTCTTATATCCCTACTTTCCGTTGTGATATCTAGAATTCTTATACTAAAAATAATTTTTGTGCGGGGGGCAGTACATCAATGTGTTGACATAGGAACCTGAGAATCCATGGACTCCATTGGTTTATTTTAGGTGAAAACATATGAGGTTGAATGAACAAGTCTTGCATGTGAGACTTCAAGGGACTCACTCTCGTAGTTTCTGGTTTTGTTGTTTTTGAAACAATAGGTCTATGCAAGCTAGGGGTGAAGTAGTACTAATGGAGTGTTCCTCCAAAGTACATATATCCCTCGAGCTCATTACAACTCACTGAAGAATACTAATGACCATGCTTGTCCAACATAATAAGTTGTGTGTCCCTCTTGATTTCAAATGTAAACATGTACAATCATTTTTGCTCATTTACATCCCTCAAGTTGGGCTCCTCACATCTATAGGAGAGCATTTTCTCTCTGTTGTCAAACTTGTATAAGCCCACGTGGGTGTTGACATGTGTAGCCACATTTACTCGGATAATCTTGGCTTCCAGAATGTGCAGTGTTGGTGGATTCTCTTCAGGCTTTGTGTCAACTTTCTCTTTTGTACCTGTTAATCCCCATTTGTCCACAATGAAAGGGTTAAGCACAATAATATACGTGTTTCCCTCTTCTTCAAAGTATCAATGGCTATTGTCACTATGAACTTAGACCTCTCTTCAATTTTCACATAGTATTGATCCCTACTATCTTGATATATTTGAGCACCTTGCTCATTCTCAAAGAAACCTTGCAAGCGCAAAAGTTTATGGGTTGGTGTAGGATTAGATGATCTCGCTCCCATGTTGGTCTCTTCTTTAAAACTCCAGGTTTGGTTCCCTTAACCATGTAGTTGTATGATCTCTCCAACTAAGTTTTGGAAAGACACTCTTTTGAAATCAACTCTAAAGTGGGTATTGTTCCTTGGTTGAAACTACCCCTCAGTGAAAATATGGCTCACTTGGTTTCTATTGGGGTGTTTTCAAAACCATCCAACTAGGATTTTTGATGGTTGGGCATACACATGAGGACATGGATGCCATGTTCAATAAGTTTTTAGAGAAATTGAGAGTTACAAAAACACATAATTTTCCATACTTGATGGATACATTACGAAATAGCTCATCTTCATCTCTTTATCAAATACGTCTTTAGTGTATTATTTTTTAAAAAAGAATACATGTTCTCTCTTAATATCTCAAACTCATTCATATAAGCTCTATTTAATAGACTATTCAACAATCTTTCAAATCATGCCAAACGAAAGATATGCTCTGCTACATTATTTTCGAGTTTAAGAACTTCAAAATTTAGTCCTATTACATTCTCCTCTTATCAAAATTAACTCTGTCCTCAGAGTTGGAAAGAGAGGGAAATTCTCTTTGCAAAATACTAAGATCAACCCATGATGCATCTTTTACTGGATAGTTCTGCCACTTAACCAAAACTTCCACAATGTCTCTATTTCTTAGATGTTTAACACGCCTATCTAGCACTAAGTCCGGTTCTACAGTCAACCTTCCGTCATCTTTCAACTTAGAATTTCTCTAATATTCCCCCCTGATTTCGGCCAACTCGCTATCCATTTTCTCAAGCATCTCACGTGACAGTTCTACCTTATTCCTCGAGTTAAGAAAATAAATAGGTGTGGGACAGTTGTAGCCATACATTACCTCAAACAGAGTCATCCTAATAGATGAATGATATGAACCGTTATATGCAAATTCAACCAAAGGCAGATATTCATTCCAATTAGATTGGTTTTCATTGACATACATTCCTAACATATCTTCTAAAATATGATTCACTCTCTCCGTTTCCCCATCAGTTTGAGGATGAAAAGCAGTAGACTGCGTAATTGGGTACCTATAGAGTCAAAAGTCGCTCTCCAAAAATGAAAAGTGAACTTAGAATCTCTGTCAGACACTATACTCTTGGGCATGCCATGCAAACGCAATATCTCTTTCACAAACAAACGTGCAATGGTCAATGCAGTATCAGTTATTTTTACAAGAAAGAAGTGAGCTTGTTTTGTGAGTCTATCTACCACCACAAAGATCGAATCATACCCTCCACAAGTAGTAGGAAGTCTAATGATAAAGTCCATGGATATAGACTCCCACTTCTGTAAAGGAATGTCTAAGGGTTGAAGGTCACCAGGCATCCTCTTATGCTCAATCTTAACTTGTTGACATTGAAATCACTCACGCACATAATTCTTAACATCCAATTTCATACGCAACCAAAAGAATGAGGTTTTAATCTTTTCATATGTCTTATTTAATCCAAGATGACCAGAAAAAGGTGAATTATGACACTCATGCAGAATTTGACTCTTAAAAGTAGAATTTCCAGGAATACACAAGCGGTCATAATAATACAGATTTCCCTTATACAAGTGATATCTGTTCTCATACATCTCACCAATATTTTCACGTAAGAATTTCAAAATAGGCATATAAAAAGAATCATTTTCAACTTCAACATGTATATCATCAATCAAATTGGACCGCACAGCAGTCAACAAATTACACATGGGCCTATGACTCAATCCATCTACAACTTTATTTTCATTCCCACACAAATACTTCAAATCAAAATCATGCTCAGTCAGTAATTCAATCCATCTTCTTTGTCTGTTGTTTAACAATGGTTGAGTGAAAATATACTTCAAGCTTTGATGATCAGTACGCAATTCAAATTTTACACCAAGCAAAAGATGACGCCAATGCTTCAATGCATGAACAATAGCAAGCAATCCTAGATCATGTGTTGCATAGTTCAATTCATGTCGTCTTAATTTCCTAAACTCGTATGCAAACACTCTTCCTTCTTGTGTCAAAACACAACCTAATTGTTCACCACTAGCATCACAGGACACAACAAATGGTTTGCCCATCTCAAGAACTTTTAAAACACAATTTTCCACTATTTTAGCCTTCAAGGTCTCAAAAGCAGTCTCGCAGCTAGAAGTCCACACAAAACCCTTGTCTTTCTTGGTCAATTTGGTCAAAGGACTTGCTATCTTAGAGAAATCTTTAATGTGTGCTCTCTCATATTGTGCTAGACCCATAAAGCTTCTTACATCCCTTACTGACTTAGGTGTTGACCACTCCACAATAGTCTTAACTATATCCAGATCAATGTGAATCCCCTCTTTAGAAATCACTCTTCCCAAATACACAATCTGATCCTTTGCAAAAGAACACTTACTTGCTTTGGCATACAATTTATGTTCACACAAAACTTCAAATGTTTTCTTTAAATGCAATGCATGATCTTCTTCATTCTTAGAATACACAAAAATATCATCCAAGAATACCAGAATGAAGTCATTAAGATATGGGTGAAAAATATTATTCATTAGCACATGAAATTTGTTGGTGCATTAGTCAAATCAAAAGCAAGAATTGTAAATTTGTAATGCCCATAACGTGTACGAAAAGCAGTCTTTGGAATATCCTCGACCTTAATGCAGATTTGATGGTAACCAGAACGAGGTCAATCTTTGAAAATATATATAGTGGCACCACTCAATTGGCTAAGCAATTCATCTATGTGAGGAAGAGGATATTTGTTCTTAATGGTCTGTTTGTTTAATGCCCTATATTCAATGCATAACCTATATGTACCATCCTTTTTCTTTTGGAATAGCACAGGACTAAGACAAGGAGATACACTAGGTTTAACGAAACCCTTTTTCAAAAGGTCATCAAGTTGTATCTTGAGCTCTCTAATCTCATCAATATTGAACCTGTATGGAGCCCTTGAATAAGGTGTTGCTCTTGGATATAGATCTATGGCATGGTCTACAGCTCTAGGCGGAGGTATACTAGGAAGATCGTTCGGAAACACGTCCTTAAATTCGTGTAAGAGATCCTCTACAAATTCTGGATTTATCTCTTTCTGTTTATCCCCAGATTCTTCTTTAATCCCATTAGCAAACACAAGAAACGTCTCACACCCTTGTCTAAGTCACCTTATCAATTCCATGGCCAAAAGTAGATTTAGAATCTCTTTCTTTCCACCAAGAGTGTGACTTATAATCATCAAATGATTAAAGATATAATTTTATTTCTTAACATTCAATCAAAATATGATTTTCAATTATCTAATTGATACCAATGATAACATTATGCATATCAATGTTTATGATATAGAAATCATCTTTATGCTTCCGACTCTTCAAAGAAAAAAAAAAAATTTCTACTAACTCTTTGGTGAAACTATTATTACCACTGGTTAAGTCCACAAGTCTTTTAACTTCTCAATTTAATTTCAAGTTTAATTTCTCAATCAATTTAGACGATAAGAAGCAATAAATGCTATCTAAATCAATTAAGAAATTCAAATTTAAATCTCAACTTTTACGCATAAATTCGATCACAAAAGATTTAAAAGGACGTATCAAAGACATAAAACATCACAAAGAAGGGGTAGATGACTTACCTGTATCGTTGGCATTGCCAAAAGTCTCCAATTGAGCCATTTTGGTACGTATTGTCTTATCGGTCACCTTGCTCGAGCATTCGAAAGTCTAGTGGTCGAGTTTTTGATATTGAAAGTATAATCCAAATCTTTGAGTTCTTCAATCCACGCTTCTAAATCTTTGCATATCTTTCTTATGCCATCAAACTCTTTAAGCTTAGCCTTCGTTAAGAATGATTTGGTTGTAGCTTCTTCCATATCGTCATCGTTTCTTTTTCGCGTTGACTACCTCTACGTCCACCACCACCGTTCCCAACATCACCACTATCACCACCGCTAGGTATCCCAACGCCGCCACAATGATTATTGTTTCCTGGTGGAGTAGCATGGTTTTTGCCTTCATGTTTGCCATTAAGGTCCACATAGATATCAGGCTCTTGTGCTGCTTTGCCCCACAGAGCCTCAGCACGCTCTTGATTTTCTTGTTTTAAATCTTCTCGTAGTCACCGAATCAGGTCTTCTTGCTCCTTCATCCTCCTCTTGTATCCTTCCATGTCCATAATCAACCGCTTGCTCTGATACCAATTGTCACAGCAACAGAATAATAGAGATAGACAGCAAAAGATAGAGAAAGAGATCTTTGTATTGATGGATTTTTGCAGAGTTTTGATACAACAGAGGAGCAATGGAATATATGGACACACTCCGTTGTACGGAGCTCAAACCTCCCGACCACCCCCGAGCTTCAGTCCGCTTGCATGCAGCGTCTCGCTCGCACTCGCACTCGCAGAAGAGGAGATCTATGAATGATCCCCAAACGTACCACTCGTCGTGCTTTTATCCTTCTTTTCCTCGAAAAGCTTGTGACTTCTCAAAATAGCCGCTTTTTAGGCATTCGATCAACTCGATTTTCTCATGAAGTATACCTGCGAGAATAAGATAAGAACTTGATCGCTAAGCGATCTGTGAAGGTTAGATTTTTATCATTAAACTTTGCAAAGATTCTGTTTCACACATTGATTTCTGCATCGCTTAGAAAATAGCCAAAAGAACATACTCGTGCAACCAATTCAACATGATAATCAAAGTGAAAAAACATAATTATGTACCTTCATAATCTCAATTGCAATAGCCTACCATGAAGAAACAAATCCACTTCTTGGTTGATAGCAGGGAGAGTTGTATGATGTCGTATGTATGTCTGTCCCTGTGTATACTACACTACTGCTGCCTTCTGTTTGTTTTCATCATAACTTTTACAAACAAACTCAGAATAGAGCAATCCAGGTACTCAAAACGACGGGAATAGATCTATTCTACAAGGATACGCAAACAGAATTGCGAAAAACGTCTTTTTTTGGTTGAAAACGAAACTTTTAGTTCGCTACTCATAAAACCTCTATTTTTGGGTCTCCATTATTTTTTCAACTTATTTTAAGCCTACCCATGCATTTTAAAGCTAAAACACATAAATATAAAACACTAATATTAATAAAAATCTCAATTTTACTGTTCATAGACAGACTATCTGTTATTCATTAATCTTTATCAAATACGTCTTTAGTGTATTATTTTTAAAAAAAGAATACATGTTCTCTCTTAATATTTCAAACTCATTCATATAAGCTCTATTTAATAGACTATTCAACAATCTTTCAAATCGTGCTAAACGAAAGATATGCTCTGCTACATTATTTTCGAGTTTAAGAACTTAAAAATTTAGTCCTATTACAATCAGAATGAGCCCTTGAGGAAGTCACTTAATGGTTATGGGACTATCACGTGAGTATAACAGAAGAGGTTACTAAATTCAAGAAAAAATTACCAAAATAACCCTCTAATTTGTTGAAATTCCCAAAGTACCCCTCAAATTATAAAGATTTCCAATATACCCTTGTGTTATTTTGGGATGGATTTGCCCCTATTTTTGTTTATTCTAATATTTAAGACAAGGGAGAGTTATTCCTAAGTTCTTCAGAAAAAACTAATCACGAATTAGGTCACAAATAAAGGCATCTGTGTCAAAAATTGTTAAAGAACTTCATCTTAAGTGCCCTCAATACCATACAAAATCCTAGTTCTATCCTCTTGTATTGAGGGAGAACCAATATTCCTATGAAGAGTTGCAAAAAGGTTGTCCTTAAAGATGTTTACAAGGTTAATGAGGGATAATTTTGAAATTTTGGAGAAATCAAAGGGTATTAATTTGGGAAGTTTTTGTCAAATGTGAGGGGTATATTGGGAACTTTTGAAATTTGAGGGGTATTTTGAGAATTTTCACAAAATAGAAGGATATATTGGTAATTTTTCTTGAATTTATTTTTCGCATGTTTTCACATGCAGAATGGTACTACAAAATGGAATTGAATTTTTTTTTACAGATTGAATAGAAAAAGGGTGTATTTTATTTATAAAAAATGCATAGATAAAGAGTTTTATAAATAGTCCTTGACTCCACGTGATATATAAAATTTATACAAATGACTCCTCCAAGTGTAGGCCATGCGATAGGGAGAGAAGCCTTTGAGCTACATAAATGGCACATGGTATCTAGATATCTTTTGTTGTTATTCGAGCGTACATGTTTGAAAATGTGCATGGTATCTAGACATTTTTGGTGTTATTCGAGCATATGCATGGTTGTTTGTTCATACGTGAATTCATATGGATGTTAACGATTACGTATAAATTATCGAATTCTATAATTGAAATGCTCAATAGGTATGTGTGGAAGGCTTTTTAGAGTTTTAACCAGATTGCCTTGTCTGATGAAAAGTAAGTTCACAATGAGTGACTCACTATGAAAGCACCATTTGGATCTCGGGGGGTGCACTATGTAATCATGTTAATGTATAACGTGAGCTCGATAAGAGGGGTTTTAAAATGAAAAACATTTAGTCAATTTAACAGAGATACATTCAAATAAGGGGTTTTTATATTCATTTAAAAAAAAATAAAATAAAATAAGGGGTCATTTTATTCATTACGACGTGTTAAAAGAGAGATTTTTTTAATACCCCATGAACGCACGTTATATAGGGGGTACTGAATGATGAAACCCCCTAGATTTTGATGCACGTTGGGGACTAGAGAGAAGGTGAAGACCCTTAAGCTTGGCTACTGAGAGGTAGGTGGTGTGTGCCTTGGTATGGGTATCCCAAGTTCCATCAATGCGTGGAGTCTTTAAGTGTGGCGTTATTGTTCAATGTGTGTGTGTGTGTGTGTGTGTGTGTGCGTGAATTGGGGGGATGTTTGTAACTAAGGGCACGTTTAGACCGCACACACAAGCAGGCATCTTGAGCCTTTTACTTTCTACATCACTACAAGAGGCTATTCATAGTAGCGACGCTCACACAGCGACGCTCAAAAAAAAAAATCCCGGCGTCGCTATGAGCGTCGCAAATTTCTTTGTTAATTTGCGACGCTCATAGCGACGCCGGCTGGGCTAAAAAAATAACCGAGTGCGCCCAAAAACTCAGATCTCAGATCTGAGTTTTTCGGCGCCCTCAAGCAAGGAGCAGGTAACGCTCTCCCTCTCTCTCTCTCTCTCTCTCTCTCTCTCTCTCTTTTTCTTCTCCACACACACACACACACACACACACACGAGGAGAGGAAGGAGAGCCAGGTATGCTCCTTCCCTCTCCTCATTCTCATGTTCCCTTCCCCTCTTTCTCTCTCCCTCTCTCTCTCTCTCACACACACACACATACACACACACACACATAGTGTTTTTGAAAGAGAGAGAGAGAGAGAGAGAGAGAGAGAGAGAGAGAGAGAGAGAGAGAGTACAAACATAAACAAAAACGCACACACACATACATAAACAAAGAATGCACACACACATTGAGAGAGGAAAAGAGAGAGAGAGCATGCATAAACAAAAAACGCACGCATTGAGAGAGGAAAAGAGAGAGAGAACATGCATAAACAAAAAACGCACACATTGAGAGAGGAAAAGAGAAAGAAAACATGCATACGATCCAAAAAAATGCACACACATTGAGAGAGAAAGAGAGAGAAACTAATTTAACGTCGTAGGAAACTAATTAAAATTAAAAGAACTAAAGATCTAACCGACGAGGAGTTGAACTCAAGACCTATTATTCAAGAGGGAAATGGCATAATCAATCTATCATACTTGGCATGGGTGATAGAAAGGTTATACCATTTATCTCTTTTTATTGGCACACACATCCACACACGCGCACACACACAAGAAGAAGAGAGTTATAACGTCGTAAGAAGCTATCTTAAAAGACGTTAAAGATTAGGTTATATGTAGACTTACATTAAATTAGATTTAGGTTTATTTTTAACTAGATTTACGTTTATTTACGCTAGATTTAGATTTACGTTATATTATATTAGATTTAGGTCTCCATAGACTGCGATGCCTGCATGAAGCGGGTGAAGAAAGCCCTCAATGGAATATAGGGTATTGCTGCCTTCACTCATGGTGAGCTCCGTCGATCCAAAAGTACTGGCGCATCATCGCGCGTTCCTACTCCATCCGCATCTCCCTCTCTTTCGGAGCATTCGGCGCGCTCCAAAGCTTCGGCGTCGACGAGACGAGCTTCACACTCGTCTAGACACCGGCGCTCTAGTGGTGGCGGTGGCGGTTGTTGTGGGGATTCCGCCACCGATGCCTCCACACCGCCTCGTATTCGACGACGCTCATTACCCTACCCTTCTTTGTCTGCCCCCACACCAGCCACAGCATCGCCATCTATGCCAGGTTTTGCATGGCTGACTGTTCCTAGAAGCTACACACCTCTACCTACTCCACCAGGAGCCACCCCTCTCGACACTCCTCGCTTCGGGGCCCAGACGCCGATGGAGACACCTGACGTCCGTACCCCCATCGACACGCCGCTAGAGACCCTTGCCGGGACACCCAGGTTCACGCGTCACCGGCCAGAGGGCTTGTCTTACTCCATCGACTTCAGCGACGGCATCATCATGGATGATGACGGCAAGAAGGTGATCTCGCGCATGCGTGGTCTTTACTCTCAGTTGTTTAGACACTACATACTAAAAAAATGGAGTGAAGTACCAAGTGATTTAAAAAACAGAGTCATCAGCATACCTCATGATGAGTTTCCCGTTCCAACACGGGATCAGCGCTTCAATGAAGACCTGATGAAGATTCGAATGCGCGAATACTGCAAACACAAGCGTTCCGAAGTGCAAAAAACAATCAAGAATGGGTGGAACAGGCCAGATTGGCTGGCCAAAGAAGATTGGAAGAATGCGAAGAAAGCAGCGCGCGAGAATCCTGACAAGTGGAAGCAACAAAAGGATGCAGCCAGAGCGCGAGTAGAGGCAGGGAGCTCGCACCACTTGGGGAGCGGTGGATGGGCATCATTTGAGGCCGATTTTGTAAGTGTTTTCACATTGCTCTTTATGTTCGATAGTTTAGGGTTTATGAGTTTTTTAATTCTAACATAATGAAATCTTTGTATGTTTTGACAGTGGTCGATGACAGGACGTGATCCCACACCGTACGAGCGCAAGTACGCAGGCAGGAAGGGCTTAAACGCCCTGATGGACATTCTCAGTTCTCGCGGCGGCATGGTTAGTATTAGGGTTTACTCTTTTTTATTTTTTGTATTGTTTTATAAATGTCGTTATATGTTTATACTTACTGAAAGCTGTCTTATTGTCTTTTTTTGCAGAATCCGACAGATACGCCGCTTGGACGCGATGAGACGTCTGACTAGACGACGTCAGTTTAGCCGTAGCTAGATAGCATTAGTTTAGGGTTTCTCATAGCTTACGTCTTTTTGAACCATGTATATTATTACATTTGTCACCGCAGTTCCTTTTGCCAATCAATTCTTTATGCCTATGATGTTGTACAATTGTCATTATTACATTTGCCAATCAATTCATTTTGCCTATGATGTGTACAATTGTCAATTTTGCAAACAATGCGTCTTGTGGGTGACTATTTTGGGTCTATTATCTACCCTTGCACTTTTTTTAAAAAGTGAATCAAGTACAATATGGTTGATGGGTGAATGCCCTGCCACCAAAAAAAAATTCTCTCGGGCGTCGCTATAACCGTCGCTATTTATGGCTCTGTAGCGTCGCTATGAGCGTCGCTATAGTCTTCAGTGTAAACGTCGCTATGACCGTCGCTATGACCGTCGCTTTATAGAGACGCTCATAGCGACGCTTATAGCGATGCTCTCGTAGCGACGCTCGTAGCGACGGTTATAGCGATGCCGGGGGTTATAAAAACCCAGTGTATTTCCGTCGCTAACAGCGTCACAAGAGCACACAACCTCTTGTAGTGCATTCAGTTCACACTCTACGTGGACAACCTTTTTTCTAACCTATGACTAATATCTCTTGATAAATTTTCTTTGGCCTTGTGGCTAGGCCGCTTGACCTCTTGGAGGTGGCTGGATCAACGGTTTGAGGCTTTTCCGCATTCGACGCTTAAAGTTGGTGCCCGCCCAAGGTTTTGTTTCGAGGCTATGAGGCCGCCCGCGGCTTGGTAAGGCCAAACACAATACTTTTGCGCTATGCTCCAACCAGGTCACACCATGACGGATGCATGAACCTACCAAACTGCTCCCCCAATAGCTTGAACGTCCTATACATAAATAGGTTTGGAGTTGATGGGTTCGAAGGCTCTCTCTCTCTCTCTCTCTCTCTCTCTCTCTCTCTCTGTGGAGATAATTTCCTACGACGTTAAAACTCTCTTCTTCTCGGGTGTGTGTGTCGGTGTGCTAATAGAAAGAGGAAAATGGTATAACCTTTCTATCACCCAAGTGTGGTAGATTGGTTATGCCATTTCCCTCTTGAATAAGAGGTCTCTAGTTCAACTCTCCTCGTCGGCTAGATCTTTAATGTCTCTTGGGATAGTTTCCTACGACGTTAAAACTCTCTTCTTCTTCTTCTGTATGCTCCCCCCACTGCCTTGAAGGCCCTGTAAATAAATAGGTTTGAAGTTGATGGGTTCGAAGGCCGGTCTCTCTCTCTCTCCATCCAGCTTTTTTCATACTTTAACGCTTCGTGAAGGATATCAATTTCAATGCCGGGCTAAAGGCGACGTCGACTGAGCAGAGCGGCTGCAACTCTCTTTGTCTCTCTCTCTCTCTCTCTCTCTCTCTCTCCATCCAGCTTGGATGGGTGCAGAGCACAGCACCAGAAGCTTGGATGGGTGCAGAGTACAGACGTAGAAAGGGCACTCGGACGGCATGAGTTTAATAGAGAGAAAGGAAATCATGCGTATGTTCCTACTACGCCACCCATAGCCACTGTACAAGTAGCACATAAATATAGCTGCAAGCAGCAGCTACAAGCGGCGTCGATTTATCGACGATGAGAGCGACGCAAGGCAGTGCAGGCGAGGAGAGCTATGCAAAAAACTCACGGGATCAGAACTACAGTTTTCACTCCGTGGCCAAGCCTCGCCTTAAGGAAGCAATAAAACTCAATACGCTGAGCGCCCGCGCAGCAGCTGCAAATGAGAGTAACGGCCGACCAGTAGCCGAAATTAATCAGAGCGCCGGCCGGTCGCTGGCTGCCGACGACGAACTCGTCCTGCGCCGCCACCGCATCGCCATCGCTGACCTCGGCTGCTCTTACGGTCGCAACACTCTCGACTGCGCAGACTTCGTGCTTCAAACACTCGGGCAAACCTGCACTGCCTCATTGCATTCCAGCCCACTGGAGATACAGTACTTCTTCTCCGACTTGCCTTCTAATAATTTCAACTCTCTCTTCCAATCCTTGCAAGTCTACCATCGCCGTCGACAATGAGCTAGAAGACCGTCCGCCTCCCCTAGTCTTTGCTGTGGGCGTGGCAGGCTCGTTCTACGGCCGTCTGTTTCCATTCGCTTCACTGGATCTTGCTATTTGCTCCTTTGCTTTGCATTGGCTCTCTCAGGTTCTCTCTCTCTCTCTCTCTCTCTCTCTCTCTCTCCCCTACGGACGGCGTTAGCCATACATGTCACTTTTGAATTTGAATGTGAAGCAATTTTAGTTTGTAAACGGGTTCTTCGTTTAAGCTTTGAATGAGTCAATTTTTTGGAATGATCTTTTTTTTATTGGCTTGCGGAAAGCCATAACGTTCATTGTGCAAGGTTGTTGCAACATCGAGATCGTTGGTTTTTTGGTCTCTATAAAATAACTTTATTGTCCCTTCAATTGTTTCCTTACACTTTCTTTGAGAGACAAGTGTTCCTAAGGGATTCAAAAGTCTTCTGAATAGAAAGGTAAACTCTGGAATAGAAAGCTGTTCTCCAAGGCAGCATTTACTTTGTCTACATGCTGAAAAACGACTTTAGAGATCAAAACATTAAACAAAATATTCATAGGAGTTTGATCTTATGATGCAATCTTCGAGAAAGTCTTTTTGTCTAAGCGGTAAGTTTCCTCCTTATACAAATACAAACTGAAAATACCAGTAAAATTTTTTTAATTTACAAAATACTCGAACTATTTTTTAGTATATTTTATCGGGTTTTACTCCCTTTACCATCCTTTGCAATCGGCTAATCTCGATTTTCAATCGGCTTAAGTCTAAGCTCAGACACACCTTTCTCAAACAGTGAGGGATTGATAAACAATTCTCTCGTTTGAGGATTTCAAAAAAATTTATTTCACTAAATTGTTTAATTATTTTCTATGCTTATGTGAAAGCATTAAAATATTCTTTTGTTTTGATTTTTAATGTGTCTTTGTATTTTACTTCCTTTTTGTTTTATTTTGTTTCAAAATACTGATGTGCAATGTACACCATTTACCTTATTATTGGGGCTCCTTCATAATATATAAGCCATTTATGAGTAGCAGGTATCGATTAGAAAAAAAAAATGGCCTAATTGAAACTTATCTTAAATGTTATTTAAATTTTATAATATTAAATGGATCTTTTTTTTTACCTTTCATTTCGCATCCTCACATGGCTTTACTTCTCTTGCATTCTACCTTATTAGAATGCTAAAGTAAAGCTTCAAGCTACATAATTCTATTAAATTCTATACATACATAAATATATATACACACATATATATATATATATATATCCATATATATATATATATATATGTATATATATTTATGTACTTATGTTTATTAAACCTATCTCTTTTTATGAAGGCATTAAAAAAGAAGTCTTTAAATAACAAGACATTAGGTAGGGCGTTTATAGCATAATCCATCGTTGAAGACAATGGTGGGGGTCAAATTGACCAGTAAGCCGTTCTAGAACCGCTAGTTTGTAATTGTGTGTGTATATAGACAATGCAATTTTATATTAAAACAAAACAACTGCAACACTGATTAAGACCTAGTTTTGGTAAATCTTTCCTCCCCCCTTCCCTTCAACAGGCCATCGTGAGTCCTCACCTTGTTATAATTGGGTCATTCTAAACGAGAGCTTGATCCGTCCTCTAGAGTTCAGACGGGGGAGTGGTAGGCGATAAATTTTTCATCGTTTTTTTATGACTCGTCCCAGTTTTGAATATAAAAAAAAAGTCTCATGTTTTTTTATCATTCGGACATGTTAAAAGAGGGTTTTTTAAAACACCCCGCGAACGCATGTTACATAGGGGGTTTTTCATGATTTGTAAACCCTCAAGGTGCCAAATGCAACGGTCTTCAAAATATTTTCCAGATTCGATGTGTTCGCATCGCTTGCCCTCTTTCTCCTCTCTGCAGGAAATTCGAAATCGCCCCCCTTTCACTAGGATCTGATGGCTCTCTACCGCTCGGATCCCTTGACATCGTCTCATCAAGCAACATATCAACGAGAAAAACCCCCCGAGAGAGCCATAATCCCGCTCATGAAATAACACTTCAAAGACCAACACAATGATCAAGAGCACTCTTAATTTGCCTTGGCTAATGTCCAAAAAGAAAACTTATTTCCAGATAATATGTGCGCTAAATTTATCAAGCCTAGTGTCCTCAAACACAAAAGCGCTTATATTATGCCGCTGAATTACCAAGGGAAATGTCCTCGAACCCAAAAGCGATTATCTTATACGCGCTAAACACTCAGCGTCCACGAGAGCTCCGCACACCTACATGAGCTCCCGCTAGGGTAAAGGGGCCAGTAGTGGGCCACCTAAGAAGAGACAATTGTAGCTTTCTCCTCCAAGCTCAATTTTCAACGATGAAAAGCTCATCAAATCCGCAATGTCGAGAGCTTTAAGAGGATATAAATTTTGTATTTAACAAATGTGTGTGCTAAAAGATATAATATGATTTATCAATCGTGTGTAACAAAAAAGGGAGCCAAAGGGGAGATTGATGTACCGCAAAAGAGAGAAAAAGGAACCAACAAGGATTGAAATGAAGTGATGACCAAATAGGCTACATCATTTTATTTCAAATGATGTAACCGTTAGACCTCCACTTTTTTGTCTCTCTATTGGGTGATATTGGGTGAGGTTGTGTGTTATATTGGGTAAAGTTTACCTTTACATTGGGGGTGGACAAAGCCTCCCTTTGGGGCCGTCCACCTATTGGTCCTTTTACCCTAGGCCTAAAGAACAAATCACTTTCGCACACGGTACCAGATTCAAAAGGTCCAACTCGGCCTAAATCGCCAATCACTTTCAACAAATTAAACATCTTGGCCGAGATAGCACTACCCATGATCGTACCGGCCCATAGGCATAGATCTTCGCTTCCCTCGCTACCCCTCTTATTTCCTACACAGACCCTTCATTTACACACCCAAGATGTTTTGAAATGCTTTTTATTTATCCGAGACTAAATCGGGGAGACCTAATTGAATTTTTTTAAAAAAAATCTTCCCATTAAGAATAAGGGTACTACTTACCAATGAAGTGTAAGCTAAGAGATTCTTCATGTGATCTCCGAATTGTTTTTTTAACATCATTTAAATTTAGCAATTGAATTACTCATCTCTATAAATTTAAAGTAGGCTCAATGGATCACACCTTGTAATTGTTTAAAGTAATTGTTTGTGTTTAACATTAGTTAACGGGACATAAAAGTGTCCTTTAAGGTTTTGGAAAAAAAATCGATATTGCTATCATATGAATGAAGTGCTTATATATACTCAAAGCTAAGACCATACTAATTTTGGGGCAAAAACAAGAAACACTCACAAATCTTGATTATATGGTTGTGAGGACCTTTCAAAACTAAAGGAGTGCTCAAAATTGACCAGAAATAATTTATTTGCTAGGTAACTCCATTTTACACAATATACAAAATTCTCTAGCGATCAAGCATAATTTCTCTATAAACATCATTGGGGTCTTGACCAATGTTGTGGTTGTTGTAGGCCCAAAAAACTTTGTTTGGACATAGAATTAATTATAAAAAATTTGCATTTTCTTTATTTTGTTAATGTATCATCAATGTTTTTATGCATACATCTATCATTACCACTATAAATGCTTCCATGTTACACACTTTGGTTCCTTTTACTAAAAAAATAGCACAAAGAGTTTTTCATAAATGGGCCATAGGTTTTGATACATAGGCTCACTAGCTATTGGAAGCATGAAAACATCTTGAGAATCACTCATGGTGTTTGTGTAGCACTTTAAAGGTCATTGAGTTGTATTTTAGGGTGGTCTAATGTCAATTTTATGAAAATTGACAAAAAAAAAGTACATGTGTTTTTTTTCGCTCATGTTAGGTTTAAAAATGCTATTCAAACCAAAACTAAAGATGAAATCACTAGCCCAAAAAAAATCAAGTTTTTTCGAGGTCTATAAACCACTTTAGAAGCTACTTGGCATCTCAAGCATCACTTATTCTTGAAAGTTGTTAAGTGAAGAGGACACAAAAGTGTCCAAGGACTCTTGTTATTACCAATCTAGTGTTAACTCCACATGTTTTTGTTACCATATACATGTGGTAGTGATGTGTGTGAACACATTAGGACTGCCGGGGCAGTTTCTCCCTCTTTAGGAGGTTTTTTCCCCCGTGCATTGTATATACGCCCATCACTCTAGGGCTATCTATTTTTCCATTGCACACTAAGTAATACACTCTCTGTTGTGTGCCTTGAGCTTCCATCGTCTTCTCCAAGCTGTGTGCGTTTCTCTGTAACCCTAATTCCAACAATTGGTATCAGAGTAGGTTGCGTTCTCCCGGGCTCAGTCGCCAGCTGCTCCAGCACACGTTTGCTCAATTTCTCCGATTTCAATGAGGTCTGCTCAGATTTTTTATTCGGGCTCATTTTGGCCTCCATTTTCACTACAAGTAGGTTTGCACAGGCAATTTTGTCATTTTGTGCAAAATTTCTGTCAGTGTCGTTTTTTGCATAACAGGTGCCTTATAGTCTTCTACGGTTTGTGCTATACAGCACGTGTTGTTCCCGCTCCATTTCTCCTATTTTTAGGCAATTTTCACATCAGGTGCATCATTCACCATGGAAAACAACAACAACATAGATGTGTTCAAGATGTTTGCTGCTGAGGACAGGTTGGATGGGGACAATTACCCTATGTGGGCTTATATGATACAACGCGTTCTTGTGTCAAAGGGCATCTAGAATATTGTGCAGGGCATTGATGTACGTCCTGGTTCTGAGGATGTAGGCGATGTTGAGGATGTTACAGGTCTTGCTACAAGGATTGCAACTATTAGAGTTGTTTTGCCTACGATAGAACAAGCTCGTTGGGATGTAAAGGATGCGCAGGCTCATGCATTGATTACGTTGTCTGTGAAGCGCACCATTGTTCCTCACATCCGTTCAACAAAATCTGCAAAACAAGCTTGGGATATTCTAGCAGGTCTTTATGCAAGTCACAATGAGGCTAAAATTGCTTTGCTGCGTAAAGAGCTGGAGTCGAAGATTATACATGAGGAAGATGATTTGGACACTTTCCTTGCTAGTGTCAAGGATATCAATGAGCAACTTATTTCTGCAGGAGAAGTCATTTCAGACAGTTTCCTTGTGCAGACTGTTCTTAATTCCTTACCAGATTCTTACCAGACTTTTGCTAGTACTTGGAGACTGATGACCCAAGGAAATCCTGAAGTTGTCAAGTTTGATGCATTATGCATATTGCTGTTGCAAGAGTCACTTTCTAGAAAAAATAGGACTAGGCAGCGTGCAATTGAACAGGCTTTTATTGCTTCTCAAAGAAAGGGTGGTAACAGCAATGCAACCACTTCTTATGGTTCTGCTGCGAGTGGAAAAACTTCTGTTCCTAATGCTTCTGCTGGCACCACTTCGTCGGGCAATTCTGGTGACAAGGGCAAAAAAAAGATGCGTTGTCATTACTGTAAAGCTAATGATCACTTGATCAAGTCGTGTCCTAAGTTGAAGGCCAAAGAGGCTAAGAAGAAAGAGGGTGGTTCCACTGCAAATGCTAGTTCCACTACAAATGCAACCATTGTTGAGTCTTCTGTAAAAGGAGACTGTAATGCTGATGTTGATGCAGAATGGGCTTTTAGCGCAGAGTGCACTTACAATCCTTCTGTCCATAATGCATGCTTGTCAGTTGCTGCAGATTCACATGTGTGGTATTTCGACAGTGGTGCTACAAAGCACATTACCTCACATCGTGAATTGTTCACCTCTCTTGAGTCTGTCCCTCATGGGAATTTTGTCACTTGTGCCAACAATGCCTCTTATCCAGTTTAGGGAGTTGGAAAGATTGTATTTCTGCTGCAAATGGTAGTTCCTTCACACTTGTTGATGCACTCTATGTACGTGGGATCAAGAAGAATCTCTTGTCTATATCCACACTTGCTAGACTTGGACTTGTAGTCAACTTTGTGGATAACAGATGTACAATTCATGATCTCAGTTTTGGTGATGAAGTTGTTGCATCTAGCCTTTTGTGTCGTTGGTTGTATAAACTCACTTTGTATGACAAGTGTGGACAAAATTTTGCAAATGCTGTTGCAGATTCAAGGGCGATTTCAAATGCAAAACTTTGGCATGTAGGTTTTGGTCATCTGAATTTTGCTAGTTTGCTGCATTTGCAGAAATCTGATATGGTTGCTTCTTTGCCGCCTCTTGAAGCACGTGCCAAACATGTTTGTGAAGGTTGTATTTTGGGTAAGATGCAATGTTCTAAGTTTCCAAAGGATGGTTCAGTTCGGGTCACATGCAGGTTGCAGCTTGTGCATAGTGATGTTTGTGGGCCCATGCAAACTCCATCATTAGGCAATTACCTTTACTTCGTGAATTTTAGTGATGATTACTCCAGGCATGCATGGGTATTTCCGCTTAAATCGAAGTCCGAAGTTTTTATGTGCTTCAAACAATTTCTGGCTATGGCTGAAAATGTCTCAAAATGTACTATGGGCACCCTTCGTTATGATTGAGGGGGGGAGTATATGTCCCATGAATTCAATGCATTTCTGGCTAGTCGTGCGATAAAACACCAATCTACAGTTTCTTATATGCCTCAGCAAAATGGTGTTGCTGAGAGGAAAAACAGGTCACTAACGGAAATGGCACGATGTATGGTCAAAAGTCAAGCTTTGCCGCATTCTTTTTGGCTTGAGGCCATCATGTGTGCCACTTATGTACTTAAGAGGTGTCCTACGAAAGCTTTGCAGTCTATTACTCCATATGAAGCATGGCATGATAGAAAGCCTTCTATTGAGCACGTGCGTGTTTTTGGTTGTTTGGCATATGCTTTGGTGCCACAAACACAGCACAAAAAATTGGATGATAAGGTTGTCAAATGTATTTTTGTTGGTTATAGTGCTGAAAGCAAAGGTTACAGGTTATATCATCCGCAAACAAAGCGTATTCTGGTTTCACGGGATGTAATGTTTGTGGAAGATTTTGTTCAGCCCTTGCTATCATGTACTAGAGACAGTAATGTAAGCTCACAAGACATTTATGACACTTTTTTGCCTCTTTTCAGTGGTGGAAATACGAATGTATGTTCCAATGAGGCAAATGTACAGCCTATGGGGGTCTCTGAAAATGTTATACATCAGCCTATTACTGATGCAAATGTACATGATGTACTTGATGAGGAAAGGGCTGAAAATGAGGAGGCTAGAGGTATGCCAAAATGGTAGTGCACACTTTGCGTGACAATAAATTGGATGCACCTTTGTCTAGTCATACTCGTTATGCTTTGGCTGTGTCTAGCTTACATGATGTTGACGAGCCTCTGTCTTTTGATGAAGCACATAATTCAGAAAATTGGATGGCTGCCATGCAATCAGAATATGATGCACTTATAGAAAATGACACATGGACTTTATGTGATTTTCCTCCTGGCAAAAAAGCCAATGGTACAAAGTGGGTTTACAAGTTGAAACACAAGCTAGATGGTGAGATCGATCGTCATAAGGCTTGACTTGTTGCAAAGGGTTATGCACAGCAAAAAGGCATAGATTATGAAGAGACTTTTGCTCCCACTTGTCGTATGACTAATGTGCATTTTCTATGTGCATTGGCAGCTCATTTTGGTTGGGATGTACATCAATCAGACATTGTTACTGCTTTCTTGAATGGTGACATATTTGAGGAAGTTTATGTAATGCAGCCTCGCGGTTTTGTCATAAAAGGACAAGAGGACAAAGTGTGAAGATGTAAGAAGTCTTTGTATGGATTCAAGGAATCTCCTCGTGCTTGGTATGAGAAAGCTGACACTCATTTGGTTAAATGAGGCTTTTGTAGCAGTCCAACAGAAAGCACATTGTATGTAAAGCGTGAGGGTGACGTACTGCTCATTGTGGTTCTTTATGTGGATGATTTGCTAATCACTGGACCAAACGAGAGACATATTGCTGAATTTAAGGCTGATTTGAATGCTACTTTCAAGATGAAAGATTTGGGGCTGTTGCATCATTACTTGGGTATACAGTTTAAGCAGTGTGATGGTGGTATTGCCTTGTGTCAGAAAAGTTACATAGAGACATTGCTATGTAAGTTTGGACTTGAGGATTGCAAACCTATTGCCACTCCCATGGAAACAGGTTTGAATTTGAGTCTACATGATGCTGGCGATCCTGCTGATGTCACTCTTTACCAAACTGTTGTTGGATGCCTCATTTATGTATGCAACATGAGACCAGATATTCAGTTTGCAGTCTCACAGGTCAACAGATTTATGCATAGCCTAGGGTCTAAGCATTGGCAAGCAGTCAAGAGGATTTTCAGCTACCTTAGTGGCACTTTACATCTTGGCTTGTTTTATCCCAAGGGGGGATCATTGCCGCCAGACTTACATGCTTTTTCGGACTCAGATTGGGCTGGTTGTTTTGACACGCAAGTGTCCACAAGTGGTTTTTGTTTCATGCTTGGCAGTTCATGTATGTCATGGTTTAGCAAGAAGCAACCTACTGTGGCCACTTCGAGTTGTGAGGTTGAGTATAGGGCAGTCTTCACAGCTACGGTTAAGTGTGTATGGCTCAGACACCTTATGGGGGCTGATTTGGGTGTTGGACAGGACATTGCGGACACTATCTACACTGACAGTCAAAGCGCATTGGCAGTTGCGAGGAACCCAGTTTTTCATGCTCGCAGAAAGCACATTGAGGTGCATTACCACTACGTCAGGGAGAGGCTCCCAGCAGGAGAGATCATCTTGTCTTATGTGCCAACATAGGACAACCTTGCAGATCTTTTCACAAAGGCATGGTCTCGTGAGAAGTTTGAAGCTTTTCGCAAAGCTTTGGGCTTACTCCCCTTTGTGGACTGATCATGTCCTTAGGGCATGGAACTTCCCTTTACTCATGTGCCGGCTCTCATTCACCACATCACTCCAAGGGGGATTTGCTGCCATATACATGTGGTAGTGATATGTGTGAACACACTAGGACCGCTGGGGCATTTTTTCCCTCTTTAGGAGGTTTTTTCCCCCGTGCATTGTATATACGCCCATCACTCTAGGGCTGTCTATTTTTCCATTGCACACTAAGTAGTACACTCTCTATTGTGTGCCTTGAGCTTCCTTCATCTTCTCCAAGCTATGTGCGTTTCTCTACGACCCTAATTCCAACAATTTTAGCTTTGAATTGTGACTATGTGTTTTCTTTTAAATCCATTTTCAGATTCCTCCGGGCATTATTGACAAGACCTCTCTTGCATCGAACGATGCTTGTACATGGATTATAAAAGACAAATCATCAAAGAATGTATGTGATGATTATGATAAACAATCCAAAATTGATGTGAAGCATTTTTGAAGAGTAGAACACATGAGCTTAACAAGGGAGGAATTTTATTCTTGTGCTTGGCTGTAAGAAGTACTATGGATCTAGAGGATAAGTTCGACCACAGCCAAGTGACCTTGTGCCAATAGAGTCCATCTTTGAAGCTCTTGATTTATCATGGAACAAATTGGTGCATGAGGTAAGTAGGATCTTTTCATTCAGCTCAAAGAGGATGAATCTACTTCTGCAGAGATTTATAAGCGGTAATAGTGTATTCATCTATGGAGGAATCTTACTCTCCATATGTGTGTGTATAAAAACATATGTATCTATGTTGTATGTCCATTGTTAATGATGGTGTGTGTGTGTGTGTCTGTGTGCGTGCGTGTGTGTGTGTGTGTGTGAGAGAGAGAGAGAGAGAGAGAGAGAGAGAGGGGGGGGGGGGCTTGGTCTCAGGGCCTAGTAACATTGGAGGAGATGGAAATTTTCAACATTCCCATTTACTTGTTCAACCAACAAGATCTAGGAGAAGCATTAAAAGATGTACCGAATCTAAAAGTGTTGCAGATGGAAACCATAAAAAACATTGCCGCCTTCCCTATCCAAGGGGATCAAATGCAGATAGCGGAACAATGGGTATGCATGTTTGCAAGCATCTTAAATCTGACCATGGAGGCCCATATGGGCAAAACCAAAACAGATTCTCTTTTTGAGAAGTTTAAAAGCATGGTAGTCCAGCAAAGCCATTACGTTGGTTTTGGTATTTTTCATAATTTGCTCATTGCATCTCTTGTACGCTCATAAGAAAGCATGCTAGATCGTTATGGGCAATTGCAATAAAAACATGTGTGAAGGAATTGTGGCGTTGAAGAACTCTCAAAAGAATTAACATCTCCATGTTAAGGGTGTGGATTCATATATGTTCTGTCTTTTTGACATGGTTCACTTCCTTTGGGACAAGCTCTACGATGTCTATACAAAATTGCAACACCTAATTTTTGTATGATTTCTAAGAATAAATAGCTTCTCCCTACAATTACATTACTATGTTGTAAGTGTTTTATAATGAGCATTATTTTCATTTGGAAAGTGTTTTTCTCTTATTAGATTTTTTTAATTTGAAAATAATATATGCTTTAAAATTATCGAGCATCCAAATATATCTGCACCACAATAAAAGAAGGAAAATTCAAACATTGTGTAGAGAGATTCTCTCTCTCTCTCTCTCTCTCTCTCTCTCTCTCTCTCTTTGTTGATTGGAGACAAGGAGGAAAGACGTAGGATGCAGGGGGACCCGACTCTCTCTTTTTCTATTGCGGGTGGGCTAGCTTGCCATCGCTCTCTCCCTCTCTCTCTTTCTCTCTCTCACTCTCTCTCCCCCCACCCTCCCTCCCTCCCTCCCTCTCTCTCTCTCTCTCTCTCTCTCTCTCTCTCTCTCTCTCTCTCTCTCTCTCTCCCCCCCCCCCCCCACTGTGTGTGTAGGTGTGTGTGTGTGTGTGTGTGTGTGTGTGTGTGTGTGTGTGTAAGACCATGGAGACAACTACATGCTCTTCACCACCCACCAGTTCCCTATATATCCCATAACCATGTTATTTATAGAACCCTCTTTTACCGCATGTATGTCCTGGCCTTTGGACTATTCAATTGTACCTTAGGCCTCACATTACTCCCCTCTTGGAGAAGCGTTTTCATTGTCCTTTAGAAGCATACCAAATCTCATGGGCAGATTATCTAATCTCCTTACGTTACAGTATCTGCAAACAGGCTCTACATTGTTGTTTTTTTCTATAGTAGCACCTACTATAAAGAGCTATGCAATATCTGCTCATATGAGGTGAGAAGGAGGGTAATAACATAGTTTTGAGGGACACATTAGAGTTTTATCTCAGCACTTTGTTATTGGGGATTGAGTTTACTATTCCATTAATTAGTGTATTCCAAATTGGCCTCCTACACTTCATGTAATTCTGCCATCTGTAATATTATTGAGTGTTTCTCATCAAATCAGATGTGTACGTATTCGATCTCTTGATTAGCATGTGTGATTATATCAATCAATTACTTCATGTGTGAACCCATTTACTCTCATTTTTATTGTGACTAGCACAAGTAGTATAAGTATTAGCTCATAGTATTTACATAATGCTAGAGTGTACCTTGAGAGGTGCATCTAGTCTATGATCTTGTGCTAGATATGTTTTAACATGGTATCATAGCTCTAGGTTATTGGACTGATAATAGAGCTTAAGCTATTGAGCTAAGAGTCTAGAGGTAGCGGCATAGCTCTCTTAAGTACCACACTAGTTGAGTGAGATTTCAAAATCAACAGAAGAGTGAGTGTTCATTACACACACACACACAGGCCCCAAGGGATCACCCTTCTTAGTGAAGAGCAAGCTGAATCAAAAAAACTATGGCTCGTGGAAGTTCAAGATGCAAATGCTCTTGATGATCAAGAACATGTGGAATATTGTGACAGTGATGACACTTTGGGTAGACACACCCAGACCACCACACTTACTCTCTCCAATAGATTGAAGGCCTTTGATAGCTCTCTCTCTCTCTCTCTCTCTCTCTCTCTCTCTCTCTCTCTCTCTCTCTCTTTGCCTAGTTTCCATTTTCAAGAATTTGTGAACTTTTTTGATCCGATACTTTGCTTATTGGCGAGAAATATTGAAGGGTATTGTTGATGATTATAGAAATCTACTATGCATGACCATTAAGCACCTTAGACTCGTGTGGTGGACCCTAGATGGAGTTTAACTGAATCTTACATGGGCAAGCTTTGTATTAATGCCTTTATACAAAATGAGCCTCTTCACACTTTTATAGCACAAAAGAAGAGACGTTACTTTCCATTTGTATATCGCAACCTTACAAACATACGTGATGAACTTTAGCAGGAGGTGAAAGAAAAGCTAAAAGCTTCAAACTACACACAGTGAATCCTCCATTTGTCCTCGCACTTTGTGTTCCCTTGTGTTGGGAAACCTTCCCCCTTGCACTGTGCCTTCTATGGTTGTGCTACTCTCCTTCTTGTCCTTTGAATCCATCTACGCCCCTTACCATGTGCTTCACCCTTCATGGTCATATCTCCGCTCTTTATCGACTATGCAAGAATGTATAACGTTGAGTTCTCATCTCCTTTAATTTACAAAACTCTATTTCCTGTGTAGAGACTTGACCATCTTCACATGTATTAGACAAAAATGTAGCTATTACCCTATCAATCTCAACTTGATCCCCAATCCAAAGGAAATTAGATTCCTCATGCTCACTTGTAGTTGCAAATCCTTGTCCATTGAGATATAGACCACCTATATGCTCCTCATCACCACCTAAATCTATGAACATATACTCATGTTATTCACAGCTTCTAGGGTTCATGCATAATAAGATGCCTGGCATAATGCCGCTTCTGAAAATGCAGCATGCTCTATGTGAAGGGTAGACATCTCCCTCACCATGGGATCTTTTGGCATAGCTTGTTTTCTTTTTGACCTAGTTTTTTTGTACTCCTCAACCTCAGGTTCAGACACATTAGCATCATTCACAACCTCTTCTTTTGGATCATCATCTTGTCCACAAAATTCATCCTCTTCTTCCTTTGCACTTGAAAATAAGCATCTTTTGGACACCCTCCAAAATCCCCATAGTAGTCGAAGACTGAGTTGACTCCAAGTGCCCTGGATTTCCTTCGATAACCTACATTAGAACTTCCATGCTTCTCCTACCAATCCTTGTGATGCACAGTCTTCTTTCCTTGCATCATTGAAGATCTGGAGCAACATCATCTCTCCATGAACTTGGTCCATCCATGCTTGTATATCCTCTTGACTTGAAGAGTCAAAATACCTGTTCACCATGATAGTTTATAGTCGAAGTGACATTATGTCTTTGATTGATACAACCCCACTTGAAAATCAGCTTCTGTGTGTATATCTACAATAGTCATTCCCCAGTAGGATTGTCAAAAGATGATGACACCTTGGGCAAACACACCCAGACAACCACACCTACTCTTTCCAACAGGCTGAAGGCCTCATTCTCTTTATCTTCCCTCTATGCCTAGTTTCCGTTGTCAAGAAACTGTGAACTTTTGTGATCTGATACTTTGCTTATTGGAGAGAAATATTGAAGGGTGTTGTTGATGATTACAGACATCTAGTATGCATGAACATTGATCACCTTAGACTCATGCGGTGGACCCTAGATGATACTTTGCTTATTGGAGAGAAATATTGAAGGGTATGGTTGATGATAAGAGACATCTACTATGCTGACCATTAAGCACCTTAAACTCATGTGGTGGACCCTAGATGGAGTTTAACTGACTCTTACATAGAAATCTCACATGGGCAAGCTTTGTATTAATCCCTTTAAACAACATTGAGCCTCTTCACACTTTTATAGCAACAAAGAAGAGATGTTACTTACCATTTGTATATTGCAACCCTACAAACATATGTGATGAACTTTGGCGGGAGGTCAAAGAAAATATAAAAGACACACAATGAATTCTCCATTTGTCCATGTTTCACTCCATGCTCCCTTGTGTCAAGAAACCTTCCCACTTGCATTGTGCCTTCTATGGTCGTGCTACTCTCCTTGTTGTCCTTTGAATATGTACCATGCTCCTTACTGTGTGCTTCACCCTTCACGGTCATTTCTCAGCTCTCTATCAACTTTGCAACAATGTATAACCTCGAGGTCTCATCTCCTTTAATCTACACTTCTTTGCCCTCTAGTCTAGGCTCTAGTGCTTCTTGCCTCTTTTTCTCTCTCTATTGCTTCCCATCGGCACTTCCGCAGTTCTATACTTTCTCCTCCTTGCCCCTCCTTCAATCAGTTCTCTACTTGATCTCTTTATCGACCTGTCCCTTTAATGGAGTACTTCATTAGCTAATTAGTGCTTTGACTTTCTTTTGTATGCACTTCTTTTTTACCATGATGGAAAATTTTTAACAATTTTATATATATTACTCACTTTGGTTTATTGACAAGAAATTACCTTTCTCTTTCTTGGTAAAATTTCATTCCCTTGCTTCATAAGATGGTTACCCTAATCTTATTTTTCTATCAAGAAAAAAAGCATGATTAAGAAAATTTTATAGCAAGAATCAGGAAAATTTCTTTAGTTACCACTTACCATCATAGCATTGAGACTCACAATTTTTTTGTTTCCATTTTCTTGGATAGATGTTTGATCAACCTATACCATATGTTAAAAAATAAGTGTGTCTCTAGTAATTGCAATGATAATTACATGCATAAAATGAGAATAGAGAGAGAGAGAGAGAGAGAGAGAGAGAGAGAGAGAGAGAGAGAGAGAGAGAGAGAGAGAGAGAGAGAGAGAGAGGAAACCCAAATTGTTTATTGCATCTATAGTTTTTTCATAAGGTTCTTTGTGTATGCATGCATAAGTGTGTGTGCATATATATATGGGTAGAAGCATGTTCACATGTCACTGAATATGTTGTCCCAGATAGTGCTCGTTACTTGTGCTTGTTAGCATATACTGAAAACGGATGGGCAAGTCCTTTGAATTTCAAATGGTCCATAAAAGATATATTTTCCCTCCTCATGTGCTTCTATTTTCAGTTACTAAAGATGACATGGAGAGTCTATCTCTATGTGTGTGTCTTTGTGTGTGTGTTAGACTAGCAGGCGGTTTGCTGAGTCTCTCTCTCTCTCTTTCTCTCTCTCTCTCTCTCTCTCTCTCTCTCTCTCTCTCTCTCTCTCTCTCTCTCTCTCTCTCTCTCTCTCTCTCTCTCTCTCTCTCTCATTCGTTCCTTGCGTTGGGCATCCTGCCTCAGAGACGAGTTGTCAAAGCTGAGCTCTTTCTCTCATCCTAGTAGAGACCTGCAGATATGGAGAACCAACATCCAACATTATTGCCACTAGCCCCAATGCTGGAAATGGAGCCGTACTATAATGTGATGATAAGAAAATCTTATGTGTAGCCCATCCACTGCAAATGAAGTCATTGGTTTTGTTGGTCACGTCTATAGTTTTGTGAGGGCATTTGTTCATAGTATGTATATATTACAACATCAAGTCTTGAAAACTATACATTTAAATGATTTTAAGTAGGTAACATATTATGCACTTCTACAGTTCTTAGGAAAAAGAAGAAGAGAGCCACTACAGGCAATAATTTACAACTCCCAAGATCCAGCTCTTTTTTGTAATCAGGGAATATAAATGAGAAAGAAAGAGGAAACAACGGGAGAGAGATTGTGAGAGCTTTCAAGAGTAGGACTGAAGGTTTTAATACAGAAGCATAGTGGGAAATCTGGAATCTTGTTGCTCAACATCCGCATGTTCGGGCAATCCATGATGAGTCTTTGGAGGAGGAGGATGATGTACAGACCGCAATTGTCTCCAATGTCCGCAGCACACTGGCTACCGTCAAGCAGCCAGGTTCCAATAAGGAGTTGTTTTTGAAGAATGTAGCATTGTAGATGATGTTGAATTCAAAGGAAAACATGCCTATTGCAAAAAATTTCAAGGTCCTAAACGTCAATCGTTGCACCTTGCACAAGTCGAGATCAGGACAGGCAAAGCTTGATGTTGATGATTGATTGTTTTCATTGGTTGCATGTTACAAGAAACATCGTCATAGCCCTATCACATATGAAATTAAGGAATTTGTCTACACATTTGTAAAGTGGAGACTCGTGTTTCACCGAACAAGAAGGATGTTTGTCGAAAGAGGATGGGGAGGAAAAGCTACATAGAACACCCTGTGCACCTCCTAGACGAGCCTCAAGTGATCAATCAAATACTTGTACCATAACTTATGCATTTTATGCATTGCATCTCTAGTGCATAGTAACTTGTACATGCTGATGAATATCATACTAATCTGTAGACTTTTGCTAGTTAGCATATGGACTATGCTAGTTAGCATATTGAATGTGCTAGCTAGCATATGGAGTATGCTAGTTAGCATGCCTTGGGTTCTAAATAGAATATAGAGCTAGTTGGTTAACAAAGTATGTATGCTAATTAACATACCTGGTATGCTAGTTAACATACCTAGTATGCTAGCTACATACATAGTATGCTCAATTGCATGATAAGTACGCTGTCTAACAAAAAGTGAGTATGCTAGTTAGCATACGAAGTTTGCTAGGTACCATATGGAGTATGCTAGTTAGTACACCTTGAGTTCCAAAAGGCATACAGAGTTATTTGGTCAACACAAAAGGTATGCAAGTTGGCTATGCTATTTAAGACAAGGGTTATGCTAGTTAGAACTAGCAGCTGGGTTGGGTATGCTAGGTATCATACAGAGTATGTTGGTTAGCATATGGAGTATGCAAGTTAGCATACGGAGTATGCTGGTTAGCATATGGAGTATGCTAGTTAGCATGCCTTCTACTCTACCTAGCATACAAAGTTAGCTAGTCAGCACAAGATGTATGCTACTTAACATCATTTATGCTAATTAGCACCTAGTATGCTCAATAGAATGATGGGTGTCCTAATGCGTGTACTAGTTAGCATAGTGAGTATGATAGTTAGAATATGGACTGTGCTAGTTAGCATATGGATTGTGCTAGTTAGCATATGGAGTATGCTAGTTAGCATGCCTTGGGTTCTAAGTAGCATACATAGCTAGTTGGTTAACACAATATGTATGCTAATTAACATACTTGGTATCCTAGTTAACATACCTAGTATGCTAGCTACATACCTAGTATGCTCAATTGCATGATCAATATGTTCTCTAACAGAAAGTGATTATGCTAGTTAGCACATGGAGTTTTCTAAGTAGCATATGGAGTATGCTAGTTACTAGGCCTTGAGTTCTAAATAGAATACACAGCTAGTTGGTCAACACAGTGATCTACCTCGCATAGAGAGTTACCTGGTAAACACAAGATATATGCTAATCAACACTCTTTATGCTAGTTAACATACGCTGTTGCATGTACATTAGGATGTTGATTGTGCTATTTAACACTATGATTTGTTTTCATGAAAATGATGGATGTCCTAGTTAGCATTCTAAATATTGATCATCATTTGGATGTTGCAGGTTGAGTTCTTTTGTAGATTCAAGGAAAAACATCCAGATTGCAAGATTGGCATGAGAATGTTTGAGATGTTGAAGCCATTCTTTTGTAGGGGGCTGAAGGATAGATACACATGCTGTTGCGAACACCATGTGCAAATGTCCTTTTTGAAGCACACACTGAACCACATGCGCTCTCGTGCTTTTGGGCTACATAGAGAAAGTTGTGACTGCATATGCAGTATCTAAGCCCTAGGTGAGAACATTAGCAAGGGTTGCTTGGATTCACATCACACGTTCAGAGGTGTCACACATATGTGGGAGTCTATTCTCTATCCAAAGCACGCAGATGCAGTTTTCCATAGAAGGGAATACTTGATGGGAGAGTGCTTGACATGTGGAGTGAATAGGTTGTAAGTATGCTGCTTGGAGGCAACAAAGCTAGGTAATAGTATTAATGTGAAAGTATTTGCATATGTACAAGCTCAAGACAAGTAGGGAAATAGTAGCAAAGAAAATATCTTTTGCACAAAGAAATGCAGTGCTGGGAGTTTCTTCAACTCTTGAAGACCAAGTTGGAGCTCTTTATCTCTCATAACTATGTGGCTTGATGGCAAGGACAACAATCCAAAGATTGCCTTCTTCAATTTCTGGATGATGTCGTCTTGTCAGTTGTTGATTTTGCAGAGAATTATGCCTTCAAGGAACAAAATGAGATTTAGTCAATGCATTGGCACTCTAGTCATGTAACCACTTTTGTATACATAATGTTTTACTCCAGGGCAAGGGAGGTAGTCAAAACCACCCACCTCTTCATATCAGATGACAAGGGGCATGACATGTTGTTTGTGCAACATTGTATCATGCTACACCATGACTGGTTACAACAAGAGAGTGTTACTCTTAAGCAACATTGGGTGTGGTCTGATGGTGCGGCCTCATCCTCTCTACTTGGGAGCATGATACACAAAGGATTAACGGCTTAGAGGTTTACAATGTACATTCATTGATGTGGTCAAAGAATCTCAAGCAACGAAGAGGACAAGAAGGGTTGGCATGTATGGTTAAGAAAGAATTGGAAGATTTTGTATCAATTGTGAAAGATGACAAGTACAAACGTTATGTGTGGCTGAAAATTATGACACCAAAAAGAGCACCCATTTTTGTAGCCAGTTGCTACATTCCTCATCATGATTCTCCCTTTTATGCTTGCATGGATAGAGATCAACCATTTTCTGATTTGGAAGAGGACATTGCTTATTTCAAAGGTGAAGGTGATGTTATTGTATTTGGGGATATGAATGCTCGCACAAAAACATTGCAACATGATACTCAACAATTTGATATGCCATACATTTCAAGGGAGTTGGAGGAAGTTCACTTGTATGATCGTACTTCAATGGATGAGAAAGAGCCGGATCACTATGGAAAGTTACTTTTACACATGTGTAATAGCGCGGGTATGCTCATTACCAATGGTGTATCTTTGTGGAGTGGAACCAATGGATTTACATGTAGGAGACATAATGGGGATAGTGTGATTGACTATATGCTACTCTCTGAAGCCATCATGTATCGCATAAAGAGTTTTATGTTTGGTAAATGGACCCCGGAATCCGACCATCGCACCTTATGTATTGACCTTTCATGTGAAGAAGCAACCAAGCATGATAATCTCAGCCAAAGGAAAGAGAAGTTATCACTATGTATGGATTTCAAACGGGCACCAATGTACATTGAAATGGTTGAGCAAAAATTATGGACGACAAAGCTTCAATGTGATGCACCATTGGAAACTAAATGGGAATCTTTCAAGAAAGCTATTTGTTCTTGTGCGGAAGAATGCTTTGCCATAAAGCATCTCCATGGTATCAACAAAGATAGATCACGCAAAAGGTGGTTTGATAAAGAATGTCAAGATGCTCGAAAGTCCTTGATAAAGCTTGATGCAACTATGGACAAAGACAACTATCAAAGTCATTTTCATACATACAAGGCATTGATTCAAAAGAAGAGAAGAAGATGGGAAGTAAAGCAACAAGAATTTCAAGTCCAAGAAAAGGACATGCATGTGGAAGATTTTGGAGAAACTTGAGAGACAAGCGGGTTGAGAATTTTGGTAACTTGGGTCTAGTGGATATGTACACACATTGTAGGCAATTATATGAGCAAGCAAATACTGAAAAAATGCCATTTTATGGTTCACTCCCATGTATGCCGTCTTTTTTTACTATTGAGGATGTATGCGGTGGGCTTGAAAAGTTGGCCACTCGCAAAGCGGGAGATCTTCAAGGTATCAAGCCGGAGATGATCAAATGGACGGGAGATTTTACCCATGAGTGGATGTGTGATATGTTCAACCTTGCACTTCAACATGGTATGCCTTATGATTGGAGTACTAATTGGGTTAAGCCTTTGCATAAAGGAGGGGATGTAAAGAATGTAAGCAACTACCGGACTATAATGATTGGGTCTCTTATGGCAAAGTTGTTTGGGTGCATAATGGAGATGAAATTGAGTGATTGGGCTGAAGAGAATGACAAGCGTGCAAAGGGACAAGCGGGTTTTCGTCGATGCCATAGCACCATTGATCATCTTGTCACTCTTCGTGTTCTCATGGAGGAAAGTCGGTTGAAAGGCAAGCAATTGTATTGTTGTTTTGTGGACTTTAAGAAAGTCTTTGATATGATTCCACGTAACAATTTGTGGAGAAGGATGGAAGAACTCCAAGTGCCAAGTGAGTTTATGCTTGCGGTTTCTCGAATCTATGAGAAGGTGATTTGTCAATTGCGCATGGGAAGAGAAATTTCAGAAATTTTTGTAAGCACTATTGGGGTTAAACAAGGATGTCCATTGTCACCAACTCTCTTTGGTCTATGCATCGATCAATTGGAACAAATGGTACTTGACTTTATGCAAGAAGAAGGCATTGAAGAGGTCACTATTTGCAATGCGGTAATCATGCTTTTGTTGTATGCGGATGATGTAGTGCTTCTAGCACACACTTTAGAAGATGCACAAAAGCTTATGGTTGTCCTTGAGAACTTTTGCTTGCATAGTGGGCTGATTGTAAATGAATCCAAAACAAAGGTTATGCTTGTGAAAACCAACCATAAGGAGAAGCCATGCATTGTGTACAACAACGAGACACTTGAAGTTGTTGAGAGCTTTAAGTACCTTGGGGCCTTGAGGTTCCATCCAATCACAAGTGGCATGAATGTGCTATGCGTCATTTGGAAGCGGGAAAGAGAGCATATTATGCATTTGAGAACATGTGTAATGCGGGAAACATCAAGTGTTGGGTTCTCAAGAAGTATCTTTTTGATGCATTGGTGACACCGGTTCTTCTTTATGGAGTTGAAGTGTGGGGCGGGAGCATCTCAAAGTCTACTTGGAAAAAGTTTGAGAATGTTGAAAAGCTTTTTCTTACAAACTTTCTCCAAGTTAAGACACAAACACCATATATGCTCCTAGTTCTTGAGTCGGGATCTCTTCCAATTGAGGTTATGGGCATGGAAAGGGTTGTGGAGTACATGATAAAGATGCGTCAAAACCCCTCACATCGACTTCCTACAATTGCATGGGAAGCAAGCAAAAAAGTTCAAAAGACGCATAAAAGCAATATCTTGAGCACGGGATGGATGCAAGACATAAAGAAGTGGTTTGGGAGATGGGATGCATTACACTTGCTACATGATTCTTCAATTGACTCTCAAGTGAATGAAGCTTTTCTACAACGCCAATGTATTACGGCTTGGGAGAAATCCGGTGGGTCACGCTTCATACATTACACCACCTATATTGCCCCCAACTACAAAACCATGTTCTTTGCTGAGAGAGGAAACCGTACTCACACTTACATGCTTGAGCCTATTCCCTTGTCCGCGATACGCACTATTGCAGCAATTCGGCTTAGCTCCTATTTCCTTCGATGCGAGATAGGGCGTTGGGGCAATGGAGAAGAGTCAAATCGATTGTGCACATTATGCTCACTGCAAGTTCGAGAGTCAGAGTACCACACACTACTAGAGTGCTCAACTTTTGATCACATCCGAACTTGCTTCTCTCACATTTTCAGCCATAACTTAGACCTACACACTTTCCTCTCCCAGCCAAAGTGTGGGCTCTCCATTGCGACTCTCATCACTACAATTTTGGAGCATCGAGAGTCACTCATCAGCCATACACATACTACATCACATGTAACTTTGGTCCCATAGGTCATATTTGACCTCCGAGGACGATAATAAAATCTATCTCTCTCTCTCTCTCTCTATCTATCTATCTCTCCCTCTTTCCTATCTCTCTCTCTATCCAACTCTCTCTCTCTCTCTCTCTCTCTCTCTCTCTCTCTCTCTCTCTCTCTCTCTCTCTCTCTCTCTCTCTCAGCCGTTTTTTGACCTAGTAGACAACAGTTCACTCTTTTGACCATAACTTGCTCATCCGAACTCTGATTTAGGTGATCTATAGCCTCAATCGAAGAGCACGAAGCCCTCTACGCATTGATGTAAAGACAGAATTTTTCTGTGTAATGGAAGGCTTTGATGTAACAGCATCTCAGAACTGAAAAAACTGTCAAAACTTTGCGTTTTTGTTGCCGACTTGAAGGCAATGTCAGACAAAACTCGCAAGGGTGGAAAAGCCACACTCGCCATGGAGAATGATGCAAAATCTCCAAGGAATTTGGATGCTAATCCAACCACATCATCTACAACAACGGAAGCAATGATCATGGCTTACTTGATCTCGTTACAAGAAACCGTCAACAAACAAGGTGAAGAGTTGCGCGCACTTGCAATGGAGAATGGTACTTTAAGAGTTCTCGTTGTGGAGAATGAGCATCTCAAGAAGGTTGTTGAAATGCAAACAACACGCTTGATGCATCTTGAGACTGAAGTTCAAGAATGTAAATGCTCTCTTGTTGACATGAATGTATTGAAAGAGCGCTTGAGCAAAGTTGAGAGTGATCATGTATTAAAAGAGGAAACAATAGATACAATACGACATGATGTATGTGAGATGAGAAATGCATCCAAATCATGGGCTGATATATGTAAGGATAATGTGGTTTCTACATCTCCTAGCACGCAAGCCGTTGTCCAAGCAAAGAATGTAGAGAATGTGGACACTCAAGAATTGCACGAACGACAAAAACGCTCAAAGAACATCGTCATTCGTGGAATCAAAGAGGAAAGCATGGAAACACCCCAATCTCTTGCAGTTGCTATTGAAGAGTTTTTTGCTACACACTTTGGCATGTCAGGAATCATGGCTTATGGTGCACATCGAGTTGGAAAACAAGGAGTCCCTCGCTCGGGAGAAAGACCTATTGTATGTACCATGGCTGATGAGGTAAAGAGAAAGATCATCTTTGACAATGGTTGGATCTACCTCAAAGGAACAGGTTGTAATGTATATGAGGATCGCACTATTATGCAACAAAATGTACGTCGCAAAGCATATGAGGAAAGAAGCAAGAAGGTTAAGGTATCACCTCAAGAAGAAAAGCCACTTAAGGAGGATGCAAGTCCACCCAACAAATAGGGACACATGATCTATGAGACCAACTCACGCTTGCGAATAAGCTTTTGGAATTGTAACGGGTATCCATGGAATGCGGGAATTGGCATTGATGAGCTTACCAATGACTCCGATGTGATACTTCTTGTCGAAACATGGGAGCATGATGCGCAACGAATTCTTGGATTTGACAAATACGATGTGCATTCTTTGATGTGGGCCAAAAATGCAAAGCAACGAAGAGGCCAAGGAGGCGTAGCATGTATGACCAAAAAGGGTTTGAAAGATGTTTCCATTGTCAAAGAAGATAAGTATAAACGCTACTTATGGCTGAAAATCAGCCCACCAAATGGTCAAGTCATGTTTGTGGCCGGTTGCTACATTCCTCACTATGACTCCAACTTTTATGCTTGCTTGAATATGGATAGAGATCAGCCCTTTGTTGAACTAGAGGAAGACATTGCTCATTACAAGGATCAAGGTGAAGTCATTGTTTTTGGAGACATGAATGCTCGCACAAATATGCTACAACACGACACACAACAAGTAGACATGCCACATGTTTCAAGAAGAATGGATGAGTCATACATGTATAATCGAATTTCTAATGATGCAAAAGAAGTGGATCACTATGGAAAGTCACTTCTACATATGTGCAATAGTACCGGAATGCTCATTGCAAATGGTGTATCTCTATGGTAAGGCACCAATGACTTTACATGTAGAAAGCACAACGGTGCTAGCGTGATTGACTATATGTTGTTCTCGGAAGCCACTCTAGAATGCATACAAAGCTTTACACTTGGTGAATGGAATCCGGAATCGGATCATAGGATGTTATGTATTGACCTCAAGTGTGGTAAACGGCCCGAGCATGTAGCCTCCAATCATGATGTGAATCATTTGTACCTACGTCTAGACTTCAAACGAGCACTTATATATGTTGATATGGTGGACCAAATGTTAAGCATGATAGAGCATCAAGAGAGCCCAACATTAGAATGCAAGTGGAATGTTTTCAAAGAAGTAATTTTCTCTTGTGCGAAGGAATGCTTTTCGGTGAAACACATGTCTTGCAAAAGGTCTAAGAAGGGTAGCACCAAGAAGAAATGGTTTGACATGGAATGTAGTCAAGCCCGAAAATACTTGCTAAGATTGGATGTAGTCAAAGACAAGGAAGTTTACTTGGAATGTTCACACACATACAAAGCACTTGTTCAAAAGAAGAGGAGAAGGTGGGAAGTAGAAAAACAACTTCTTTTAGCACAAGAGAAAGCACATGCATGTGGCAAGTTTTGGTAAAATCTAAAAGGCAAGCGCGTTGAGAGCTTTGGTGACTTGACTCTTGAGGATATGTATATGCATTGTAAGAATCTCTATGAGCAACCCAATGTTGATAAGATGGAGTGTTGTAGCTCCCTTCCGTTTATGTCTCCCTTCTTTACCATTGAAGATGTATGCCGCGCGCTTGAGAAACTTGCTACTCGTAAGGCAGGTGACTTTCAAGGTTTCAAGGCTGAAATGATTAAATGGACAAGCAAGAAAACACGATATTGGATATGCGATATGTTTAACCTTGCACTTCAGTATGGCATGCCTCATGATTGGAGTGCAAATTGGATCAAACCTTTGCACAAAGGAGGAGATGTAAACAATGTGAACAACTATCGCACTATAATGGTTGGTTCTTTAATGGCAAAGTTATTTGGATGTATCATGGAGATGAAGATAAGTGAATGGGCTGAAAAGAATGGCAAACGTGCACTTGGCCAAGCAGGTTTTCGAAAGCATCATAGCACTATTGATCACCTTGTCACTCTTCGAGTTCTTATGGAAGCGTCTCGATTGAAAGGAAAAAAGTTGTATTGTTGCTTTGTGGATTTCAAGAAAGCTTTTGACATGGTACCGTGAGGAAATCTTTGGAGACGTATGCAAAGCCTTCAAGTGCCGAGAGAATTTATGCATGCAGTCTTTCGCATCTACCAGAAAGTGATATGTCGATTATGTATGGGAGATGGAATTTCAGAATTTTTTGCAAGCACTATTGGTGTTAAACAAGGATGCCCACTTTCCCCAACCCTCTTTGGGCTACTCATTGATGAATTGGAATGCATGGTTCTTGACTTTATGCAGCAAGAAGGCATAGAAGAGGTTAAGA